>NC_016478.1:3378786-3747572 GCF_000226095.1 Thermothelomyces thermophilus ATCC 42464 | reverse complement strand
AAGCGTCCGTTTCTACCTTGAATGGCTTCTTAGGGTCTAATAGTACCAGTACTAGATCTTTAGTAATAGCGTTATAGATCTACGTAAATGCTTGCTCGTGTCGCTCTTCCCATTGGAATTTAGCGTTCTTCTTGGTAAGTTCGTATAAAGGTCGTACGATCGCTCCAAAGTTCCTGATGAATATTCGGTAGAAGTTTGTAAATCCGATGAAGCTTCGTACTTCCGTAACTGACGTCGGTCGTAGCCAATTCTTGATAGCTTTAATCTTTAAAGGTTCCATCCGGATTTGTCCTAGGGATATTTTATATCCTAAAAAGACTATCTTCCTAACATAGAATTCGCTCTTTTCCTTATTAACTAATAGCTTATACGTATATAGCGTGTCTAGTACTACTTTTATATACTTTCGGTGTTTGTCTATCGTCTTAGAGAAGATGAGTATATCGTCGAGATAACATACTATAAATTTGTCGAGAAAGGGTCGGATAGCTTAATTAATTAGGGCTTAGAACATTGCTGGCGCGTTTATAAGTCTAAATGGCATGACGAGGTACTCGTAGTGGCTATAGGGTATCCTAAAGGCCGTTTTCTACTTATCGCCTTCTTTGATCCGTATATAGTTGTAGGCCGATAGCAAGTCAAGACACGTAAAATATTAGGCTCCTGCTAACTGATCTCGGAGCCATAAGATCAGCGGTAACAGGTATCAGTTTTTTACGGTCTATTTGTTAAGTTGCCAATAGTCAACATATAACCATAGCTTTCCGTCTTTCTTAGGCATAAATAGGATTAGGTAGCCTACTAGTGATATTGACAGATAGATATATCCTCTTCGAAGGTTCTCCTCCAAATATCGCTTAAGTTCTTCGTTCTATATCTAGCTCGTATAGTAAATCTTGAAGAACTTTAGTCATGCTCCTTCCTTAAGCTTGATCTTGTGATCCTATAGGCTATATTCTAGTAGTCCTTCTAGATATTTCGGTTCGAATGCTAGGTATCCTTTATATTCCTTCGGTACTTCCTTAGTCTTGTCTTGTCTCTCGGTTTTCTAATAGTATACGAACTTGGTCCCGTCTATAGCGATACTAGCAATTTCTCCTATCTCAACCTACTACTCTAATTACAGTGCTCTGCATTCGTCAATAGAGAGAATAGCTATCGGCGGTTTAGCTCGTTCCTCCTATCGCGATATCGATATCGTTATACCGCCTCTTCCAGAGTCTGTAGTAGTCTGCCTGCCACTGTCCGTCTCTTACGGTAGATCCGTAGGATATGCCTTTCTCTAAGCATCGTCTGCTCACGATCCTTGCACGCTCCCTATCTCGCTAGTCAAATACAACTCCGTTCGGGGTCGTAAGTGGCTACTATTCTTCTAGCTAATGTCTAGGTCGTAGTCTTCATACTATAGTAACCCTAATATCATGTCTTTGTCGTTACCTATATCTACGATGCTAAATACGACTACTATAGTCTTCCTTACCATAGTGATGTCGATCGGTTTGGTCTCTTTATATACCTATTACGTCAGAAATAGCCCTTTGACTATACTATGCTTCCGCTTTATTCTCTAAGGTATCTGCAGCTAATTTACAAGTATCGGCAAAATCAGGTTCATTTCTGCTCTACTATCTACTAGTACGAGCATTTCATGCTGTTTCTACTATGCTATTATCTATAATTACTTGTCTTGCCGCTATTATCTAAAGATTATAGCGATTTCCTATATTTCTGCTAGGAGGTCTTGATATAGTGGTCTCTTACGCTAGTTCCTCCTATACTACGCTACCACTTACCATTACACGGGCGTTAATGGTTTCTAGGCCCCTCGAAGAGCCCTGACCCGTTTCCTAGGTCAGTGCTAACCTCTCTAGTTATTCGGCTGATAGCAGCTTCGTCAATCGTACTCATTTCCATAAGCCATTAAGTGCTTACAGCTTCCTACCATTAGGTCTGTTCCGCTTTCCGTCATACGTGCTATAGCTTTATCTAAAGCTCCCGAATTTGCAATTTCTTTTCGTCCACGTAATAGAGGCAATCGTTACTCCAGCACGAGTCCTATATGTCTCGTCCTATTCCGCAGTACCTAGGCTAGGCTCGTCTTAGAACTATCGTAATGCTTTCTAGATCGCGGGCTTCGATCTTCTAGAGCAATTCGGCCGCTCTGTTTCCTACATCGTAAACCTATTCTATAGGGCGTAAGCTTCCGTCCTCATTTCCTTGTCAGGTCGGCTAGTGATTGTTTTCGAATTTGTCGTGGAAGTGGTATCGGCATTTATATACTACACACTAGAACTAAGGCACTTACGTATATACCTCGTGTCAAGGGTATAGTTATATAGCATTGCCTAGGAGGTATTAGAATTCTTTCCCGAATCCTTCCCATTGTATATAGACTATAAGTACTCTAGTGCTAACATAGGAGTGTTTCTTCTAGTAGCTTTCCTACGTATACTTATCTTTTCCATGGTTTATATATATAAACTAGTATTCTAGGTTTCGCATATCATTACTAAGTTACTAGCTATCAAGATACTCAGTGTAGCTATTAGGCCTATCGTATATTATAGGCTATTCTCCTTTGATAGTTTCTACAATACGTTAGAGTTCCCTTATCTTGTCCCTTATTCTATCACTCTACTAGGCAAGTCAAATCAAGCGTCTATCCTATTTGCGTAGTTCCACGTTAAGCTAAAAAACTTCGTTACGGTACTATTCGATTCGTTCCTAGAGGAATAGAACATTAGGTCTAGGTCTTTCAATTCCTTAAGTATCGGTTATCTACAATCTATCCTACCTCTACGTGACCATAAAACCCTACTACCTCAAGGCTAGGAGAATCGAAACTGGCGGTATATATTCTCCTGCCATATCCTACTCGGCGAGACCTGTCTCTAGGTTTATAGTGACCAATTCGGAGTATAGTGCTTGTTCGTCTTTACCGTCGCCGTCGTGTCCGAGACTGTCTATATCACTGCCCTTGTCTTCGTAGCTCGTAGCCGCTACTTTGGTAACATTCTTAGTAGTTTCGTCAATGTCCGCGATTTCTTTTCTAGGGACTGTCTTCCATTCTTTCTTTAGGCTACGACATTCTCGCTTATAGTGCCCTTTCTTTCTATAGTTATAGTAGGTAACATTAGACTTGTCTTTGGTCGTCTTCTTCTAGTCCTACTTTTACGCTACGTCTATATCTATAGCTCTAAGATACGTCCTATACGAGGTACTGACGTATGCTCGCTTTTTCTTATTATTAGCCTTAACCATAGTTCCATTCATTTGACCTTATTTTTACTACTCTCGTATATAGAGTCGATTATCGATTCTAATAGCCTATATAATATATTTATCTAGGGTCTTAGGCCAATCGTACTTATATAGCTCGTCCTTAACCTTTTCCTTTAAGCCATTATAAAATAATTGTATTAACACCTTGTCATTAAGCTAAGACTTAAGCATGTCCTACCTAAACTATATAGCATAGGAGGCTATTAACTTAGTCTATCGGAGATTGGCGAGTCTTTCTTATATATAAATCTTCTCGTCCTTATCGCCAAAAACCTTTCGAAGCTCTTCTTCGAAACGGTCGTAAGATCGGAAGACTGCCTACGTAAACGCGTCTCGGTTGTCTTCGTCTTCCTTGGTAAGATAGTCATTCCACGTAGGCTTAAACTATCTAAGTACCTTGCCCTCTAGTCTCGTAGCTATATAGAGGACTTTGGCTTTATCATCCGGAAACTTATCATCATTAAGCCAGAAGTAGGATCGAAGGTTTATTAGGAATCCTACAAGATCTTCCTTGGTTCCTCCGTATTTACCAGGTAGTTCGATCTTGATACGCTTCGCTTTGGCGCCCTTAAGTGCCTCGATTTTGGCGTAGGCCTCATTAACTAACTTCTACAAGTACTTTTCGCGGTTCTCGAGTTCCTTGATTCGAGCTTGAGCAGCCTTATCTCTCTAGTCCAACTCCTAGATCCGCTACTAGAGTTGACTAAGCTAGGTAAGCAGTTATTCGGCCGTGACGTTAGTATCTATGTCAGTGTCAAGGTCGAAGTCACCTCCATTCTAAACCATAATAGAACAAAGGGAGTAGTAACAACGTATGACGAACCTAACTCAGACTTCTTCTAAAAGGGTCTAGACGGAGGCAGGTGAAGCGGGACAAGTAGGCAGGTCGTCTAAGGGATTTGGTGAAGCCAAAGGGTTTATAACAACACTTAGAGTTGTCTCTTATAGTAATTAGCAATACTTGGTATAAGTACTGTGATTGTGATTGTTACCACTAGTGAACTCCCAGAGTCTACTATAACGAGTGATTATCTATATGTATATATAATCCTGGGATCACTCTTCATCTAGTGATCCTTTGTCGTCTAGATCACGGCTACGATAGTGATCCTATAGCGTATGGATCACTTTGCTAAGCGTGATCCTTTCCTAATTGGTCCGTTCGTGCCTGCTGTCCCATTGGCTTGTCGGGGAAGGCGGCTTAGGCGGCGTCCTGTATGCATATTACCGTGACAGATTACTAGAATATAGCCTATAGGATTACGAGATTAAGCTTAAGGAAGGAGTATAACTAAAGTTCTTTAAGATTTACTATACGAGCTAGATATAGAACGAAGAACTTAAGCGATATTTAGAGGAGAACCTTTAAAGAGGATATATCTACCTGTCGATATCGCTAGTAGGCTACCTAATCCTATTTATGCCTAAGAAAGATAGAAAGCTATAGTTATATGTTAACTATTAATAACTTAACGAACAGACCGTGGAAAACCGATACCTATTACCGTTGATCTTATAGCTCTAAGATTAGTTAGTAGGAGCCTAATATTTCACGCGTCTTAACTTGCCGTCGGCCTATAACTATATATAGATTAAAGAAGGTAATGAGTAGAAAACGGCCTTTAGGACACCCTATAGCCATTACAAGTACCTTATCATGCCATTTAGACTTATAAACACGCTAGTAACGTTCTAAGCCCTAATTAATCAAGTTATCCGACCCTTTCTCGACAAATTTATAATATATTATCTTGACAATATACTTATCTTCTCTAAGATAATAGACAAACACTAGAAGCATATAAGAGTAGTGCTAGACACGCTACACGCGTATAAGCTATTAGTTAATAAGGAAAAAAGCGAATTCTATGTTAGGAAGATAGTCTTTTTAGGGTACAAGATATCCCTAGGACAAATCCAGATAGAACCCTCAAAGGTTAAAGCCATTAAGGATTAGCTACGACTAACGTCAGTCATAGAAGTACAAAGTTTCATCAGGTTTACGAACTTCTACCGGATGTTTATTAAGAACTTTAGAGCGATCGTACAACCTTTATACGAACTTACCAAGAAGAATGCTAAATTCCAATAGAAAGGACAATACGAGTAAGCATTTATATAGATCTATAACGCTATTACTAAAGACCTAGTACTAGTACTACCAGACCCTAAGAAGCCATTTGAGGTAGAAACGGACGCTTTAGACTACGCTATCGGAGGATAATTAGGATAACGAGATAGACAAGGAAAGCTACATCCTGTAGCCTTCTTTTTAAAGAAGCTCGATAGACTATGTCTTAATTATCTAATCTATAATAAGGAACTACTTACGATTATCATAGCTTTTAAGGAGTAGCGACTATACCTTAGTAGTACAATCGAACTAGTACAAGTATATATAGATCATAAGAACCTACAATACTTTATAACGATAAAGGAGCTTAATAGACGACAAATATAATAGGCAAAATTCCTCGCGGAATTTAACTTCGAGATCTACTATAAGAAGGGTAAAGAAAACACACGAGCAGACATCTTAAGCCGACGAATAGGTCATACGGAAGGACAAACAGAAACAATGCCACTATTATTTAAGGAACGAATAGACAGGACGTTATATCACGAAACGTAGACACCTATAGAAGATAATCTACTTAACTCATTCCTAGAATATTACACAATCTTTCAAGAAGAAAGGATTAACGAGGCATAGTATCAAGTAGCACCCGGACTACTAGTACCTAACAGAGTCAAAGAAAAAGATAGGAAACTCTAATACCAAGGCAAAGTATATATCTACGACAGAGATCAACAGCTATAAATGATTTGAGAACTCTACAAGTCGAAACTCAGAGGATACAAAGGAGTTACAAAGACTATAGCACAAGTTAAGAAACACTACGACTTTCTATAGTTAACGATACGAGTTAAGGAAGTCGTACAGAACTACAACATTTGCAATCAAAGCAAAACAGCGCGACATAAGCCGTATAGGCTACTTTAGCTACTGCCGACAGCTAATAAACTATAGAGTTTAATTATAATAGACTTTATTATAAAGCTACTAGAGTCTAAGGACATAGCTATAGGAGTAACCTACGATAGTATTCTTACTATAGTAGATCGCCTAACTAAGTAAGTATACTTCTTTCCCTACAAGGAATCCTAGACAGCTAAATAGCTAGCAGATGTAATCTATCGGCAAGTTACATTAATATATACTTAGCCGTAAGAATAGATTACCGACAGAGACACTAAGTTCGCATCGAAGTTCTAGCAAGTATTAATACAACGATTAGGCGTTAACAGCAAGCTATTAACGGCATATTACCTATAGACTAATAGACAAATGGAGCGACTAAACTAAGTTATTAAGCAGTACCTCCGCTCTTACGTCAACTACTAGCAAGATAACTAGGTTATGCTATTGCTAATAGTATAACTCACTTACAATATAACACTAATAGAAACAACCAAAGTTATACTATTCTTCGCGAACTACAGATATAAAGCAGACCTTAGGCAAGGACCAGAAGTCACAGTGCCGAGAGCAGTAGTTAAAGCAGAACAAATGTACATACTATATAAAAAGCTTAAAAAGGAACTCGAGTTTATCAAGACTAGAATAAAGAACTACTATGACAAATATAGGCTTAAGGGACCTTACCTAGAGAGGGGAGACAAAGTCTACCTAATCACATGAAACTTGCGAACCAAACGACTAAGCACAAAGCTAGACTTCAAGAAGGTTAGACCCTTCATTATCAAAGAACGAATTTTGACATCTAACTACCGACTATCGTTACTATTATCTATACGACTACAGATAGATGTTTTTTATATTTCACTTCTCGAACTGGCATTAAAAAACGCTAAAGTCGCTACAAACATCAAAGCAGAAGACAAAGAGGAAGAATAGGACGTTAAAGAAATTCTAGATTTATATATCATTAATAGAGAACTATAGTACCTAGTCAAATAGCTTGATTTTAGACTAGAAGATAGTTTATAGGAACTAATCAAGAATCTAAATTACCCTAAGAAACTAGAGCAGTTCTACTAATAGAACCTAGATCAGCCAAAGGCAAACCTAGGATAGAACCGAAAACAGCGCCCTAGTTAACAACCTCGACGCCACCACTAAGTTATATAACAGCCCCCGATTCCTGCTGTTCTACTGCCTCCAATTCGTCTAGATTTGACAAACCCTATATAACCATGTCTGCCCCCTTCTCTACCAGGAACTCTCGTTATTCACGAACCCGAGTCAGACGGGCTAACGCCTTAGACGCTTTACACTAATATTCCTATAGCAAGGCTTCGGCCTCTTTCTCTTCAGCCTTTAAACGACATTATTTACGTATGATACGATCTACTATATGGCGATTAGAAGCGTACCCTCGTAAGGAAACAGGAACTTACAAGAAGAAACTAGAACGCCGGAACTATTATAAGCATGACCCTAATATACGTAAGCCTCGTAGAGACGAGATTTTTCAATCATCTTACATACTCGGTTATACTCTATATAATAGGAACATGCTATCATTACAAACCTATGATCGGAAATAAACTAAGCTAAACACTTATAACAAATAGACGCTAGGGATCTACACGCGTTAGACGACATAATTAACAGTACGAAGGGTAACAAGGGCTAAGGAGAAAGAATATATATAGGGAACACAAGGAATATTAGCGCTATTTGAAACGGCCTAAAAAGAGGGCTTTCGGGTCGAAAGCCTCAGAGGGAGGACATCGTATCACGGAAATATATATACAGATGCCACCTAAGCCACCGGCACAGACAGGCCAATTAAGCCGAAGGAACGAAAGGACCAATTACAACATAGGGAAGCACAGTGATCACTACGCTCACCAGCGATCAGGGTGATTATCACTATACGATCACTCACAATCACCGTGATCACAAGTGATCACTAGGATTATATATACATGTAGATAGTCACTCGTTATAGTAGACTCTGGAGTTTACCAGTGGTAACAATCACAATCATAGTACTTATACCTAGTATTGCTAATTACTGTGAGAGACAACTCTAAGTGTTGTTATGAACCCTTTGGCTTTACCGAATCCCTCAGACGACCTGCCTGCCTGTCCCGCTCAATCTACCTTCGTCTGAACCCTTTTAGAAGAAGTCTAAGCTGGGTTCGTCACACTCTGGTTAGAGGAAGAGCTAATTAGGGATATAGGAATCTAGTATCATGCTAGGCCTATAAATAGTCCTACCGAAGGTCGATAACTAAGGTTATCCCTCTAAGGAATAAGAAGCCTATTACTATCTATGCTATATAGCCATTCTATAGCTACGTTTTAATAGGTCCTATCCTAGACAGACGGTATAGAAACTGCTACTAGAGTGACAAGAAGTGCTTATAGGAAGATATAGTTAATGATAGCTTCTAAGATTCTAACTTTTAGCTTATAGGTTAGGCTAAATTTAACCTTAATAGCTTGCTAAAGAATATCTAGCTAGTAATATAGAAAAAGAGCTCTCTAATTTCAACGGATTTAGATAGTATAGTTAGGGATCAATAGGTAGCTTATAAACAGGGTAAATGGCGATTATAGATAAGGAATTAGGGATTTAGGGAAAAGGGGTAAAGGTAGTATAGAAAAGGGGTAATTAGGGGTTTAGGTAGTAAAGAGTAAATAGAAGTAAAATTGAATAAGGTTAACTTATACTTCTATTAACGGCTCAAAGGTTAAAATCTAGGTAGTTTCCCTTTAGTTAGTTTGACTATAAGCTTCTACTATTACTATCGTTACTCTTAGGCTTTAGATCTAGTAAGTTAGTCGCTTAGTTATAGTTACCTAGTTTGTCTAGGAGCTTCCTCTTCTACTACTACTTCTTTAAGCGCTTCTGGTGGCGAAGAACCTACTTCCTAGTTCTAAGGGTTCTGCTTACCTAGAAAACTATTAGATCCGTCGGCTTTAAGCCAAACTCTATCCTGCTTAAAAAACTTCTTAACGTGGTTCGCAGAATATAGTATCTATATAGTTATACCGTTAAGAGTCTCTAGGTAGTAGGTATTTCCATTCCTAACTTCCTAGACCTGGTACGGACTATACTATTAGTACTAAAGTTTTCGAAACGAGCTTATATCGATCTACCGAATGTTATCATATACTAGAACAAGATCGCCTATCTTAATTTAGGCATTCTCGGCTCTGAATTTATAATAATAGGCTTCGTTTCGGCGTTTAGCCATTTTTTGTCTAGCTTTGGTAACTTTTTTAGTAGCGACTTTAAGATCGAATTCCGTATCTAATAGCACCTTAATACGGAGTTCTAGTAGTTGTAGACAGGCCTCTACTTGATTTTCCCTATCTGGTCAGACGGCTATAGAGTCCTAGTAAAGAATTTACTAGGTTAGGACATTGTTTTCGATTAGGCTAATAGGATTATAGTTATAAATAAGGTTAAAGGGTAAGTAACTATAGTTATTTCGAACGGTAGTATAGTTAGCGTGTAGGATATAGGGAAGAAGCTATTACTAGTTCTTTCTAGTCCCTATGGTTATCTTTACTAGGGTAGCTATAATAGGTATATACCTAGCCTTACTAATACCGTTAGCCCTAGAGTTATAGGGAGAAATGATAATACATTTTACCCCTAGTTCCTTTAGGATAGCTTTTGCTTTCCCTTTGAATTTGGATCCCCTATTAATAACTACGACTATCGGGAGTCCCTAATAAAGGAGAATGTTACGGTTAATGAAGTTCTTTACCGCTCTAGCTAACTTGTTAGGTAGGACTTCGGCTTCTATAAATCCTATAAGATCGTTACACGCCTCGAGGAGGAAATATGGCTTCCCCCTCTAGTCAGAGGGCATAAACTAGATATCTAAGTGCTATTTCGCAAATTTGCAGGCGGCACCACTAGGATTTCCTAGCCGCGATAGTAGCTCTAGTAAGTTTAGCATTTAGGAGAACTATATTAACGTTTTAGAGGTGTTTAACTACAAACTTCTATAACCTAGGGGTAACTTCTTCCCTATTATAGTCAGACCGTAGCCCCTTTGTATAGATATCATCTAGGTAAACGTGGCAGATATCTAGAATTAGGTTTTAGAAGATCTAGGTCATCACTCGTTGAAACTAGGTAATAGAGTTCGTTCTGCCCATAAGGAGGGTATATATCCGGAAGAGGCCGATAGGCGTTTGAAAGGTTATAAGGTCCCGGCTCTGTTCGTTAAGATTAACTTAGTTATACCTAGAAAAGAGGTCTAAGAGAGAGATAACTTCATAACTACTAAAGTCTTTACTAAATTCCTCTATAGCTAGTAGTACGAATATGTCCTATATGATTATAATGTTAGCTTTCTAGGTATCATTGATTAGCCAGAGACCGCCATCCTTCTTAAGGACTAGGAACTAGTTATTATAGTAACTTCTATAGCTAGGCTCGATAATCCTATGCTAGATCTGCTACTTTAGGAGGTTAATGACCTTTAGCATTAACGGCTTTAGGATAGGGATACTCTTTAATTATTACGCTATATAAGAAATGGTCCGGATAACCTAAGGAGGGACAATGTTAGGGTAAATCTGCCTATATTTAGTGAAATCCTATGCTAGGGCGGCCTCCCTATTCTATAGAACCTATATAAAAAGTTCCTTCTCCTGGTTAGATAGAAAGCTTTCTATAGATATAAGTAGTGTATTAAGCCGTTTGGCTATAAGCCATGTCCTAGGCTCTAGGTCTAAAAACCGTAGTATAATAAGGCTATCCTACTTTAACCTAAACTTTATCTTTTTAGTAGCTTCCCTTAGGCGCTATTCCCACCAATTAGGGTCACTATTACGTACTAAACTATCGCTAATAGCTATATCTATAGGGTGAACTTTTCTAGCTATAGACTTTTGTATAGTAAATGTCTATACCTTTCATAACCCTTTTCTAACCTCTAACGTAAGTTTCCTAAGCGTTTTCTATCCATCTAGATAGCTAGGCTTATCCGTTTTACCCTCTGTTTCCTAGTATCCCTATTTTAAAGTATCTTATCTAGTAAGACAAAATGTCGAAACTTTAGTAAGTATATTAATAAGAGATAGATAAGAAATCCTTAGTATTATATCAAAAATGGCTTTATTGGCCTAATTATTAAGAAATCTAAGTAGAATTTTGCTATCCTAAATGTCGGTAAATGTAGGGGTAGCGGTAGTCGTCGTGACTAGACGTTAGAGTTCGTTCCTTATAAGTTAATATTTTCTTTCGAACGTCGTTTTAGCTATAACGTCTAAAATAACTAATGCTTTAATTAATTTATTCTTGGCGATAATATTTACTATAACTAGACGGCTAGCTTCATAACTAAATATTAGGCTCGTATTATAGATAAATAATATACCTAGTAAGATTTAGTAATTACTAGTATCTCTATCTAAAACGAAGAAATGCTTATAGATTAAGATAGCCCTTAAGATAATTATACTAACCGTTTCCCTAGTAAACGGCCTACTATTATAAAGACCCTAGGAAATTACTATTATTATCTATATAGAGAGATAGTATCTCTATACTAGGCTAAGGGTAATTATATTATACTTAGACCTAGTATTAATTAGAGCAAGTACTTTCTTACCCCTTAGATCCTTAAAGTTATAATAGAGCGTTAGTAGTATATATATCTATATAAGTATATCTATCTAGATCTTCTAGCTAGCAAAGAGTATATAGATCAGAGCCTAGAAGGATGTTTCGATTTCTTTTAAATCCAGCTAGTCTCGCCGTCTAGTAAGGTAGTTACTCTAGAAACCGTCTATTACAATAGTCTACTAGCTATCACTAGTAACCCCTAGAAATGCTAGAACCGTAATCACGGACTCTTCTCCCTTAATATTACTCTATCTACCTAGATAGCTAAGGTATATCTTAACCTCTTATAATACTCTCCCTCTTATTTATAAAGCTAGCTTATTAGGGAAGAGAATAGCCAAGCCCTTATACTCGATCACCTCCTAAGGACTTTTATAGTCTTACTTAAGGAATGCAATTAGCACGTTCTTAAATGCTAAAGAGATCCCTAAGACCTTATCAATAGTAAGTGTCTTTACTTAAAGAGCCTTACTAACTAGAGAGACTATATTATAGGCTACGTTCTCCTTAGTCGATTTCTCTAATTCCTTAAAGTAAACGGTTCGTTTCTATTTAGCTAGGAGGAGAGCTCCCTTATTAGCTAGATTAGTAGCCCTCTTAATAATAGCTATAACCCCTTAGCTTATAGCTAGAGGGTTAGCTCCTCTTACTTCTATATTCCTTTTTAGTAATTAAATGGTCTTTACTTTATTAATTCCCTCTTACCTAATAGAATCCTATATTAGCTCGTCTTCTATTTCCATAAAATAGCGCTTTATAAGGGTAGTACTCCATACTATAGTTACTATATTACTATCCCTATCGGAAATATCTTTATTATTAACCTCTAACTTAATAGTATTGAAAGCTTACGTTGCTATCTAGTTAGACCGTAACGTATCTATCAGTAAGCCTTCATAGTTAGTAGCAAAAACGGGGTCATCTATCTAAGATGCCGTCTATTTTACCTATATAACGAACCTAACTCAGACTTCTTCTAAAAGGGTTCAGACAAAGGTAGATTAAGCAAGACAAGCGTACAGGTCGTCTAAGGGATTCGGTAAAGCTAAAGGGTTCATAATAACACTAGACTTGTCTCTTACAGTAGTCAGCAATGCTTAGTATAAGTACTATAATTGTAGGTTGCTATTACTAGTGAACTCCTAGAGTCTACTATAACGAGTAACTATCTATATATATATATAATCCTAGGATCACTAATAGTCATAGTAATCCTCTGTACTAGCTTACCTAGCTTACGTCGTAAGCTAGTGATCCTCTGTTAGGATCATTTCTTGCTAAGTGTGATCCTATCCTAATTGGCCTATCATTCCTGCTATCCTATTGGCCTATTAGAGAGGCAGCTTAGGCGGCGTCCTATATATATATTTTCATGATACAATGCCCTTCCTTTAAGGCTTTTGACCTGAAAGCCTATTTTAGGCCGTTTCAAATAGCGTTAATGTCCTTTTCTACGTATACCTTATAATTTTTCCCTTTTTCTATACTGCTAGTGACTAATAAGATAGTAGATCGTATCTCTAAGCGTTAATCTTCGAAATCCTAATAGCGTGCCACGCTTACTTCCTTTATTAATTCTTCTAGTATAGACGTTATACTATATTTATAGTGTTTTAAGTAGAACTTGGCTTATTATATAGCGTTAGGCTCTTCTTACTATAGCAAGTATATATATTAGGGTCGTTCTTACAATAGTTCTAATATAGCATCTGCTTATTCGTGGCCTTATTTGTCGCCTTAATGTTCGTAGCTAATCTTTTATAGTAATAAAGATTATATCTAAATAGAAACGTGTAGAATAAGAAGAGGCTAATGCTAAAGAGGCTCTTTTCGTTCTTTAGACTTAACTTTAGATAGCTATCGGTCGATTAGCTCGTCTTCGTCGCTAGAAACGTTTCTTAAAAGAGCAGGGTTCTAAGCTATTTTGTTAAGGTATATAGTCTCTAGAGAAAATAGAGGCAGAAGAACGGAGGGTATAGGATTCCGAGGCACGTATTATTAGTAATGTATAGTCCTAGGGTGCTGACGTCCTGTTTAATTAGTCCTCTTTAGGCCTAGATTTGTCAGAGGCCGACTTGACCGTTTTGTCCGAGCTAGTGCCTACGGTTAATCTAGGTTCTAGCGGTAGAATTGTTCTAGTTTCTTAGGGTAGTTTAAATTCTTGACTAGTTCCTATAAGTTGTCCTCTAGTCTAAAATCGAGCTATTTAACTAGATACTATAGTTCCCTATTAATGATACGTAAATCTAGAATTTCTTCGATATCCTATTCTTCCTCTTTATTCTTTACTTTGATATATATAGTGACCTTAGTGTTCTTTAATGCTAGTTTAGGAAATGAAATATAAAAAACATCTATCTATAGTCGTATAGATAATAGTAACGATAGTTAGTAGTTAGATATCGAAATTCGTTCTTTAATAATAAAGGGTCTATATTACGATTTGGCTATATAAGGCAACCTAACAAGGCACACAGAACCAATTAGGAACCGTAAGATCTAAGGACTAATCAGGAAGTAATCATAGTGATCGTACTTCGATCAAGGCAAGCACCTAAACAATGATCGAAAGATCGTAGCAGCGATCACACGATTAGAACCTAAGGGGGAACACTTAGGAATAAGGGAACCAGACAAGTATATTAGATAGTTAGTCACTCGTTCTAGTAGACTCTAGGAGTTTATTAATAATAGTAACCTATAATTATAGTACTTATACCAAGCATCGTTAACTACTATAAGAGATAACTCTAATATTGTTATAAACCCTTTAGCTTTACCAAATCCCTTAGATAACCTGTACGCTTGTCTTACTTCACTTACCTTTGTCTAAACCCTTTTAGAAGAAGTCTAAGTTAGGTTTATTATATATTGCTATTATTCCCTTTGTTTTATCATAGTTTAGAATAGAGGTGACTTTGACTTTGATATTGATATAGCTATTAATGTTATAGCTAAATAGCTGCTTACTTAGCTTAATTAACTTTAGTAGCAGATCTAGGAGTTAGATTAGAGAGATAAGGCTACTTAAGCCTAAATTAGGTGACTTTGACTTTGATATTGATATAGCTATTAATGTTATAGCTAAATAGCTGCTTACTTAGCTTAATTAACTTTAGTAGCAGATCTAGGAGTTAGATTAGAGAGATAAGGCTACTTAAGCCTAAATTAAGGAACTTGAGAACAGCGAAAAGCACTTGTAAAAGTTAGTTAACGAGGCCTATACTAAAATTAAGGCGCTTAAGACTGCTAAAGCGAGCTATATTAAGATCGAACTACCTAGTAAATATAGAGGAACTAAGGAAGATCTTGCTAGATTCCTAACAAACCTCTAATCCTACTTCTAGTTTAATAATAACAAGTTTCCGGATGACAAAGCCAAAGTTCTCTATATAGCTATAAGACTAGAGGGTAAGGCACTTAGATGGTTTAAGCCTACGTAGAATGACTACCTTATTAAGGAAGACGAAGATAACTAAGACGCGTTTATATAGGCAGTCTTTTAATCCTATAACCGCTTCGAAGAAGAGCTTTAGAAGGTTTTTGGTAACAAAGATAAGAAGATTTATACGTAAGAAAGACTTGCTAATCTCTAATAGACCAAGTTAGTAGCTTTCTACGCTATATAGTTTAAATAAGATATACTTAAGTCTTAGCTTAATAACGAGGTATTAATATAATTATTTTATAATAGCTTAAAGGAAAAGGTTAAAGATAAGCTATATAGGTATAATTAGCCTAAGACTTTAGATAAATATACTATATAGGCCATTAGAATCGATAATTAACTCTATATATAAGAGTAGTAGAAACGAGGCTAAATAAATAGAACTATAGTTAAGGCTAACGACAAGAAAAAGCGAGCGTATATTAGTACCTTGTATAGAATATACCCTAGAGCTATAGATATAGATATAGCATAGAAGTAGGACTAGAAGAAGACGACTAAAGATAAGTCTAATGTTACCTATTATAATTGCGGAAAGAAAGGGCACTATAAGCGAGAATATCGAAACCCGAAAAAAGAATAAAAGATAGTCCCTAGAAAGGAAATTATAGTTATCGACAAAACTACCAAGGACGTTATCGAAGTAGTAGTTACAAGCTATAAAGATAGGGGTAGTAATATAGATAGTCTCGGATACGATGGCAATAGTAAAGACGAATAAGCACCGTACTCCGAACTAGTTACTATAGACTTAGAGATAGGTCTTGCTAAATAGGATATAGCAGGAGAGTATATACCGCTAATTTCGATTCTCCTAGCCTTAAGGTAGTAGGGTTTTATAATTATATAGAGACGGGATAGATTATAGATAACCGATACCTAAGGAATCGAAAGACCTAGACCTAATATTCTATTCCTCTAGGAACAAATCGAATAGTACTATAATGAAGTTTTCCGACTTAATACGGAACTACGTGAATAGGATAGACGCCTAACTCGACTTACCTAGTAGAGCGATAAGATAAGGGACGAAATAAAGGAACTCCAACGTATTACGGAAACCATTAAAGGAGAATAGCCTATGATATATAATAGGCCCGATAGCTATGTCAAGTACCTTAACGATTAGCAACTTAGTAACGACATATAGAACCTAGAATACTAATTTACGTACGTAAACTGTGGAAAAGACAAACGTATATAGGAAAGCTATTAGAAGAAATATTCCTACCTTAGCATTAGGGCACCTATAGTCTATATATAGTAGGAAGGATTTAGGAAAAAATTCTAATACCTCCTAGGCAATACTACGCGATTATACCCTTAATATAAGGTATATATACAAGTGCCCTAGTTCTAGTATATAGTATACAAATGCTAATACCACTTCTACGACAAATTCGAAAACAATCACTAGCTAACCTAATAGAAAAACGGGGACAGAAGCTTATACCCTATAGAATAGGTCTATAATGTAAGGAATAGAGCGGCCGAATTACCCTAGGAAATCGAAGCTCGGAGTCTAGAAGGCATTACAGTAGTTCTAAAACGAGCCTAGCCTAGGCACTATAGAATGGGACAAGACATATAGGACTCGTGCTAGAGTAACGATTGCCTCTATTACGTAGACGAAAAGAAGTCGCGAATTCGGGAGCTTTAGATAAAGCTATAGTATATACGATGGAAAGCAGAACAGACCTAATGATAGGAAGCTGTAAGCACTTAATGGCTTACGGAAATGAGTATAATTAATAAAGCTGCTATTAGCCAAATAATCGAAGAGGTTAACACTGACCTGGGAAATAGGTTAGGGCCCTTCGAGGGGCCTAGAAACTATTAACGCCTATATAGCAGCAAGTAATAGCGTAGTATAGGAGGAACTAGTATAAGAGACTACTATATTAAAACCTCCTAGCAGAAATATGGGAAATCGCTACAATCTTTGGACGATGGCGGTGAGACAAGCGACTATAGATAATAGTATAATGGAAATAGCACGAAATACTCGTACTAGTAGACAGTGGAGTAGAGATAAACCTGATTTTGCTAATATTTGTAAATTAGCTATAAATACCTTAGAGAACAAAGTAGAAGTATAGTATAGTCAAAGGGCTATTTCCGATATAATAGGTATATAGGGAGACCAAACTAATTAATATTACTATAGTAAGGAAGACTATAGTAGTCGTATTTAGCATCGTAGATATAAGTAACAATAAAGATATGATATTAGGGTTACTATAGTATAAAGATTATAACCTAGATATTAGTTAGAAGAATAGTAGCTACCTATAACCCTAAACGGAGTCGTATTCGACTAGCAAGATAGGGAGTACGTAAGGATCGCAAGTAGACGATGCTTAAGGGAAGGCATATCCTATAGATTTACTATAAGAGATAGATAATAGTAGGCAGATTACTATAGACTCTAGAAGAAGCGGTATAACGACACCAACGTTACAATAGGAGGAACAAGCCGAACCGCTAATAGCTGTTCTCTCTATTGACGAATGCGGAGCACTGTAATTAGAGTAGTAGGTTAAGACAGGAGAAATCGCTAGTATTGCTATAGATAGAACCAAGTTCGTATACTATTAGAAAACCGAGAGACGAGACAAGACTAGGGAAGTACCGAAGGAATACGAAGAACACCTAGCGTTCGAACCAAAGTATCTAGAAGGATTACTAGAATACGGCCTATAGGATTACGAGATCAAGCTTAAGGAAGGAGTATAACTAAAGTTCTTTAAGATTTATTATATAAGCTAGATATAAAATGAAGAACTTAAGTAATATTTAGAGGAGAACCTTTAAAGAGGATATATCTGCCTATTGATATCGCTAGTAGGCTACCTAATCCTGTTTGTACCTAAGAAAGATAGAAAGCTATAGTTATATGTTAACTATTGGTAACTTAACGAATAGACCGTGAAAAACCAATACCTATTACCGCTAATCTTATAGCTCCGAGATTAGTTAGCAAGAGCCTAATATTTTATATATCTTAACTTACTATCGGCCTATAACTATATACGGATCAAAGAAGGCGACGAGTGGAAAATAGCCTTTAGGATACCCTATAGCTACTACGAGTACCTTGTCATGCTATTCAGACTTATAAACGCGCTAGTAACGTTCTAAGCCCTAATTAATTAAGCTATCCGACCCTTTCTTAACAAATTTACGGTATATTATCTTAACGATATACTTATCTTCTCTAAGACAATAGATAAATACCGGAAGTATATAAAAGTAGTACTAGACGCGCTATATATATATAAACTATTAGTTAACAAGGAAAAGAGCGAATTCTACGTTAGGAAAACGATATTTCTAGGATACGAAATATCCTTAGGATAAATCTAGATAGAACCTGCAAAGGTTAAAGCTATCAAGGAGTAGCTATAACTAACATCAGTTACGGAAATACGAAGCTTTATCAGATTTATAAACTTCTACTAAATATTCATTAGAAACTTTAGAGCAATTATACGACCTTTGTATAAACTTACTAGGAAGAACGCTAAATTCTAATAGGAAGAATGGTATAAGTAAGCATTTATATAGATTTATAACGCCATTACTAAAGATCTAGTACTAGTATTACTAGATTCTAAGAAGCCATTCGAGGTAGAAACAGATGCTTTAGACTATACCATTGGAGGATAATTAGAATAATAAGACAAACAAGGGAAGCTATATTTTATAGCCTTCTTTTTAAAGAAGCTCGACGGACTATGTCTTAATTATCTAATCTATAACAAGGAACTACTTGCGATTGTCGAAGCTTTTAAGGAATGGTAACTATACCTTAGTAGTACGATTAAACCGGTATAAGTATATATAGATTATAAGAATTTGCGATACTTTACGACGACGAAGGAGCTTAATAGACGATAAATATAATAGGCAGAATTCCTCATAGAATTTAACTTTAAGATCTACTATAAGAAGGGCAAAGAGAACGTACAAGCGGATATCTTAAGCCGACGAACGGATTATACGGAAGGACAAACAGAAATAATACCACCATTATTTAAGGAACGAATAGATAGAACGCTACATCACGAAATGTAGATACCTATAGAAGATAATCTACTTGACTTGTTCCTAGAATGCTATATAATCTTTCGAGAAGAAAGGATTAACGAGGTATAGTATTAAGTAGCACCTAGACTACTAGTACCTAACGGAGTAGAAGAAAAAGATAGGAAACTCTAGTATTAAGGCAAAGTATATATCTATAACTAGGATTAATAGTTATAGATGATTTAAGAACTCTATAAGTTAAAACTCGGAGGATATAAAAGAGTTATAAAGACTATTATACAAGTTAGGAAACATTATAACTTTCTATAGTTAATAGCACAAGTTAAGGAAGTTATATAGAACTATAACATTTGTAATCGAAGCAAAATGGTATAATATGAGCCGTATAGGCTACTTTAGCTATTACTAATAGCTAACAAACTATAGAGCTTGGTTATAATAGACTTTATTATAAAGCTACTAGAATCAAAGGATACGGCTATAAGAGTAATCTGTAATAGTATTCTTACTATAGTAGATTACCTAACTAAATAGGTATACTTCTTTCCCTATAAGGAATCCTAGATAGCTAAATAGCTAGTAGATGTAATCTATCGGCAAGTTATATTAGTATATGCTTAGCCGTAAGAATAGATTACCGATAGAGATACTAAGTTCATATCGAAGTTCTAGTAAGCGTTAATATAATAATTAGGCGTTAATAGCAAGCTATTAACGGCATATTACCTACAGATTGACAGACAAACGGAGCGACTAAACTAAGTTGTCGAGCAATATCTCTGTTCTTATATTAACTACTAATAAGACGACTAGGTCATGCTATTATTAATAGTATAACTTGCTTATAATACAATACCAATAGAAACAACTAAAGTTATACCGTTCTTTACAAACTATAGATATAAAGCAGACCTTAGGTAAGGATTAGAGGTTATAGTACCGAGAGTAGTAGTTAAAGTAGAACAAATGTACGTACTATATAAGAAGCTTAAAAAGAAACTCGAGTTTGTTAGAACTAGAATAAAAAACTACTATAATTAATATAGGCTCGAGAGACCTCGCCTAAAGAGGGGAGACAAAGTCTACCTAATTATATAAAACCTATAAACTAAGCGACTAAGCACGAAGCTAGACTTTAAGAAGGTCGGACCCTTTATTATTAAAGAACGAATTTTAACATCTAACTACTAACTATCGTTACCATTATCTATACGACTACGGATAGATGGTTTTTATATTTTACTTCTCGAACTAGTACCAAAGAACGCCAAGGTTACTATATATATCGAAGTAGAGGACGAAGAGAAAGAATAGGACGTTAAAGAAATTCTAGATTTATATATTATTAACGGAGAACTATAGTACCTAGTTAAATAGCCTAATTTCGGACTAAAAGATAACTTATAGGAACCTGTCAAGAACCTAAATTACCCTAAGAAACTTTAGCAGTTCTATTAGAGGAATCCTAACTAACCGGAAGCGACGGACCCGAAACTAACCCGAAATCGGCTAGCAAGGACAGATCCAAAGAAACTTTAGAATATACGAAATCCTAAAGCTATCCGAAATCGGTAGACAAGCAAGACGGGGTCAAAGAGGGTATAGTAACCTTAGAAGCCTCCGCTACCGCCGCCGCTTTAGCCTCCTTACGTTCCACTTACTCCAACTCCTCTATACTATCGATACCCCGAGTAATAGCCCTTATCATCTTCTTAAACTATATTTGCTTCTGTTTCCGGAGACAAAGGACCCGCTCCTCAGTAGCTATAAGCTTATCCTCAAGTTTTTGATGCTAAGCCGTAATAGATCAAAGCTAAGCAGGAGAAACGCTAAGAACGTTACAATTCGAACGTTTGTTATAAACATACTCTATGTATCGAGAAGAATCGCTTTTTGAAACCTTGTACAAACTAAGGCCTTTAGACTTATATAGTATATAAGGACGTATCATTAAAAGATTATCCGAGGAAAGAATCATAGCTAGGAGATAGTTAGTACGAAGAGTCGACGTAATAGGCTTAGACTTCGACTTCTTTCTTATATAATTAGTCATTTTAACGACATTATGAAAGAAAGAGAAGAGGGAGACTGAGAAATATAACTATATATAAGCAAGGAGGGGGGTATTAGCGTCATTTAAAACGGACCTAAGTCTTTCGAGGACAAAAGACCTAGGGGAGGGGCATCGTATTACAATTTAGCCGTATAAGGCAACCCGACAGGGCACACAGAACCAATCAGGAACTACAAGATTTAAGGACCAATTAGGAAGTGATCACAATGATCGCACTTCGATCAAGGCAAGCACCCGAACAATGATCGAAGGATCGTAGCAGCGATCACACGATCAGAACCTAAGGGGGAACACTTAGAAATAAAGGAACTAGACAAGTATATTAGATAGTTAGTCACTCGTTCTAGTAGACTCTAGGAGTTTACTAGTGATAGTAACCTATAATTATAGTACTTATACCAAGCATCGTTAACTATTATAAGAGATAACTCTAATGTTATTATAAACCTTTTAGCTTTACTAAATCCCTTAGACGACCTATACGCTTGTCTCGCTTTACTTACCTTCGTCTAAACCCTTTTAGAAGAAGTCTAAGTTAGGTTCGTTATATTCTGACCTTCTTAAAGTCTAGCTTTGTACTTAGTTATTTGATTTATAGGTTCTATATAATTAGATAGACCTTATTTCCTCTCTTTAGGTAAGGTCCCTTAAGCTTATATTTATTATAGTAGTTCTTTATCCTGGTTCTAATAAACCTGAGTTCCTTTTTAAGCTTCTTATATAGTATATATATCTATTCTACTTTGACTACTACTTTTAGTACTATAACCTCTAGTCCTTGCCTAAGGTCTGCTTTATATCTATAATTTATAAAGAATGGTATAACTTTAGTCGTTTCTATTAGTATTATATTATAAGCGAGTTATACTATTAGTAATAGTATAACCTAGTCGTCTTACTAGTAGTTAACGTAAGAACGGAGGTATTGCTTGATAACTTGGTTTAGTTGCTCCGTTTATCTGTTAGTCTATAGGTAATATACTGTTAATAGCTTGCTATTAACGCCTAATTGTTGTATTAACGCTTACTAGAACTTTAATACGAACTTAGTGTCTCTATCGGTAATCTATTCTTGTAGCTAAGCGTATACTAATACGACTTGCTAATAGATTATATCTGCTAATTGTTCCGCTATCTAGGACTCCTTATAGGGAAAGAAGTATACCCATTTAGTTAGGTAGTCTACTATAGTAAGAATACTATTATATATTACCCCTATAGCTATATCCTTAGATTCTAGCAGTTTCATAATAAAGTCTATCGTAACTAAACTCTATAGTTTATTAGCTATTAGTAGTAGCTAAAGTAGCTTATATAGCTTATATTATACCGTTTTACTTTAATTATAGATATTATAGTTCTATATAACTTCCTTAACTTATACTATTAACTATAGAAAGTTATAATGTTTTTTGACTTATACGATAGTCTTCGTAACTCCTTTATATCCTCCGAGTTTCGATTTATAGAGTTCTCGAATCATTCGTAGCTATTGATCCCCGTTATAGATATATACTTTACCTCGGTACTAGAGTTTCCTATCTCTTTCTTTTACTCCGTTAGGTACTACTAGTCCGGGTACTGCTTAATACTACGTCTCGTTAATCCTTTCTTCTCGAAAGATTATGTAACATTCTAGGAACAAGTCGAGTAAATCGTCTTCTATAAGTGTCTACGTTTCGTAATATAGCGTTCCGTCTATTCGTTCCTTGAATAACGGTAGCGTTATTTCCGTTCGTCCTTTTGTATAATCTGTTTGTCGACTTAAGGTATCTGCTTATATATTCTCTTTACCCTTCTTATAGCAGATCTCAAAATTAAATTCTATAAGGAATTCTACCCATTGTATTTATCGTCTATTAAGCTCTTTTGTCGTTATAAAGTACTATAAATTCTTATAATCTATATATACTTATACTAGTTTAATTATACTACTAAGGTATAGTTATTATTTCTTAAAAGCTTTAATAATCGTAAGTAGTTCTTTGTTATAGATCGGATAATTAAGACATAGTCTATCGAGCTTCTTTAAAAAAAAGGCTATAGGATATAGCTTCCCTTATTTGTCTCGCTATCCTAACTATCCTTTGATAGTATAGTCCAAAGCGTCTATCTCTACCTTAAATAGCTTCCTAGGGTCTAGTAATACTAGTATTAGATCTTTAGTAATGGTATCGCGGATCTATATAAATGCTTACTTGTATTGCTTTTCCTATTAGAATTCAGCGTTCTACTTAGTAAGTTCGTATAAAGGTCGTACGATCGCTCTAAAGTTCCTAATAAACATCTAGTAGAAGTTTGTAAACCTGATAAAACTTTATATTTCTATGACTAACGTCGGTTGTAGCTAATCCTTAATAGCTTTAACCTTTAAAGGTTCTATCTAGATTTATCCTAGGGATATTTCGTATCTTAAAAATACCGTTTTCCTAATATAGAATTTACTCTTTTCCTTGTTAATTAATAGCTTATATACGTATAATACGTCTAGTACTGCTTTTATATGCTTCTAGTGTTTGTCTATCGTCTTAGAGAAGATAAGTATATTGTCAAGATAATATACTATAAATTCGTTAAGAAAGAGTTAGATAGCTTGATCAATTAGGGCTTAGAACGTTGCTAGCGCGTTCGTAAGTCCGAATGGTATAACGAGATACTTATAGTAGCTATAGGGTATCCTAAAGGCCGTTTTCCACTTATCGTCTTCTTTAATCTATATATAGTTATAGGCCGATAGCAAGTCAAGATATATAAAATATTAGGCTCCTACTAACTAATCTCGGAGCTATAAGATTAGCGGTAATAGGTATCGGTTTTTTATAATCTATTCGTTAAGTTACTAATAGTCAATATATAATTATAGCTTTCTATCCTTCTTAGGTATAAATAGGATTAGGTAGCCTACTAGCGATATCAACAGGTAGATATATCCTCTTCAAAGGTTCTCCTCTAAATATCGCTTAAGTTCTTCGTTCTATATCTAGCTCGTATAGTAAATCTTAAAGAACTTTAGTCATACTCCTTCCTTAAGCTTGATCTCGTAATCTTATAGGCTATATTCTAATAATCCTTCTAGATGTTTCGGTTCGAATGCTAGGTATTCCTTATATTCCTTCGATACTTCCCTAGTCTTGTTTCGTTTCTTGGTTTTCTAATAATATACGAACTTGGTTCTATCTATAGCGATGCTAGCAATTTCTCCTGTCTTAACCTACTACTTTAGTTATAGTGCTCCGTATTCGTCAATAGAGGGAATAGCTATCGGCGGTTTAGCTTGTTCCTCCTGTTATAACGTTGGTATCGTTATACCGCTTCTTCTAGAGTCTGTAATAGTCTGCCTACCACTGTCTGCCTCTTATAGTAGATCCGTTTAGTTATAGTGCTCCGTATTTGTGTCACGGATAAGTATATAGACGGCCCGGCAGGCTATAGCTAGGACGTAGGACATTCCGACAGCTAATCACTTAACAGACCAATCAGAAGATTATTACTACCAAGACTAAGGTCTTTACTAGTGATAATAACATGTCACCATCGATAACACGGAATTACAGAGTAAAAGGAGAAACGATACTAGTAATAACTATTAAAGAAGGACAGATAATTATATATATATAGCTAGCTAGTCACTCGTTATAGTAGACTCTAGGAGTTTACTAGTAATAGCAACCTAACCTATAATTACAAGTACTTATACTAAGCATTACTAACTATTATAGGAGATAACTCTAGTATTGTTATAAACCCTTTAGCTTTACCAAATCCCTTAGACGACCTATACACTTGCCCTACTTAATTTACCTCCGTCTAAACCCTTTTAAAAGAAGTCTAAGTTAGGTTCGTCATACGTTACTATTACTCCCTTTGTTCTATTATAGCTCAGAACGGAGGTAATTTCGACCTCGATATCGATATAGCTACTAACGTCACGGCCGAATAGCTGCTTGCCTAGCTTGGTCAACTCTAGCAGCGGATTTAGGAATTAGACTAGAGAGATAAGGTTACTCAAGCTCGGATCAAGGAACTCGAAAACGGCAAAAAGCACTCGTAGAAGCTAGTCAACGAGGCCTACGCCAAAATCAAGGCACTCGAGGGCGCCAAAGCGAGCCGCATCAAGATCGAACTACCTAGTAAATACAGAGGAACTAAGGAGGATCTTATAGGATTCCTAACGAACCTCTGATCTTACTTCCGGCTTAATAACGACAAGTTTCTAGACGATAAAGCTAAAGTCCTCTATATAGCTACGAGACTAGAGGGTAAGGCACTTATATAGTTCGAGTCTATATAGAATAACTATCTTACTAAGGAAGATAAAGACAACCGAGATACATTTATATAGGTAGTCTTTTGATCCTATAACTAGTTTAAAGAAGAGCTTTAGAAGGTTTTTAGTAATAAAGATAAGAAGATTTATATATAAGAAAGACTTGCCAATCTCTGATAGACTAAGTTAATAGCCTCCTATACTATATAGTTTAGATAAGATATACTTAAGTCTTAGCTTAACGATAAGGCGTTAATATAACTGTTCTATAACGGCTTGAAGGAAAAGGTTAAAGACAAGCTATATAAGTATAACTAGCCTAAGACCCTAGATGAATATATTATATAGGCTATTAGAATCGATAATCGACTCTATATACGAGAGTAGTAGAAACAAGGTCAGATAAATAGAACTATAGTCAAGGCTAATAATAAGAAAAAATAAGCATACGTTAATATATTATATAGGACGTATCCTAGAGCTATAGATATAGATATAGTATAGAAGCAAGATAAGAAGAAGATAGCTAAAGACAAGTCTAACGTCAGCTACTATAACTATAGAAAGAAAGGATACTATAAACGAGAATGTCAAAGCCCGAAGAAAGACTAGAAACTAGTCCCTAGAAAGGAAATTACGGCCATTAACGAAACCGCTAAGGATGTCATCAAAGTAACGGCTACAAGCTACAAGAATAGGGATAGCGATATAGATAGTCCTAGACGCGACGGCGATAGTAAAGACGAACAAGCACTGTACTCTGAACTAGTTACTATGGACCTAGAGACAGGTCTTGCCGAATAGGACATGGCAGGAAGGTATATACCACTAATTTTGATTCTCCTAGCCCTAAGGCAGTAGGATTTCAGTCATATAGAGGTAGGATAGATCATAGACGACTAATACCTAAGGAATTGAAAGACCTAGACCTAATGTTCTATTCCTCTAGGAATAAATTAAATAGTATTGTAACGAAGTTTTCTAGCTTAATATAGAACTATATAAACGGGATAAATGCTTAATTCGACTTGCCTAGTAGAGTAATAAGATAAGGGACAAGATAAGGGAACTCTAATATATCGTAGAAACCATTAGAGGGGAATAGCCTATGATATACGATAGGCCTGATAGCTACACCAAGTATTTTAATGATTAGTAACTTAGCTACAATATATAGAACCCTAAGTACTAGTTTATACGTACAAACCGTAGAAAGGATAAGCGTATATAGGAGAGCTACTAGAAGAAACACTCCTACCTTAGCATTAGAGTATCTATAGTCTACATATAGTAAGAAGGATTTAGAAAAGAATTCTAATACCTTCTAGGCGACGCTATACGACTATACCTACGATACAAGGCACATACACAAGTGCCCTAGTTCTAGTATATAGTATATAAATGCCGATACCACTTTTACGACAAATTCGAAAATAATCACTGGCCGATCTGACAAGGAAATGAGGATAGGAGCCTCTACCCTATGGAATAGGTCTATAATGTAGGAAATAGAGCGGCCGAATTGCTCTGGAAGATCGAAGCCCGCGATCTAGAAGGCATCACGGTAGTACTAAAACGAGCCTAGCCTAGGCACTATAGAATAGGACAAGATATATAGGACTCGTGCCGAAGTAACGACTGCCTCTACCACGCAGACGAAAAGAAATTGCGGATCTAGGAGCTTTAGATAAAGCTATAGTATATACAACGGAAAGTAGAACGGACCTAATAGTAGGAAGTTACTAGCACTTAATAGCTTATAGAAATAAGCACGATCGATAAAGCCGCTATTAGCCAAATAACTAAAGAGGTTAGCACTGACCTAGGAAACGGGTTAGGGCCCTTTAAGGGGCCCGAAAACCATTAACGCCTATATAGCGGCAAGTGGTAGTATAGTATAGGAGGAACTAGCGTAAGAGACTACTATATCAAGACCTCCCGGCAGAAATATAGGAAATCGCTATAATCTTTGGACGACAGCGGTAAGACAAGCAATTATAGATAATAGCATAATGGAAATAGTATAAAATGCTCGTACTAGTAGACAGTAGAGCAGAGATAAACCTAATTTCGCTAACACTTATAAATTAGCTACAGATACCCTAGAGAATAAAGCGGAAGTATAGCATAGTCAAAGGGCTATTTCTAACATAATAGGTATATAAAGAGACTAAACTAATTAATATTACTATAGTAGGAAAAACTATAGTAATTATATTTAGTATTATAGACATAGGCAATGATAAAGATATAATATTAGGATTACCATAGTATAAAGATTATAACCTAGACATTAGCTAGAAGAATGATAGCTACTTATAACCCTAAATAGAGTCGTATTCGACTAGCAAGATAGGGAGCATACAAGGATCACGAGCAGACAATGCTCAGGGGAAGGCATATCCTATAGATCCACTACAAGAGACGGATAGTGGTAGGCAGACTACTACAGACTCTAGAAGAAGCGGCATAACAACACTAACGTTACGATAGAAGGAACGAGCTAAATCGCTAATAGCTATTCTCTCTATTGACAAATGCGGAGCACTATAACTAGAGTAGTAGGTTAAGATAGGAGAAATCGCTAGCATTGCTATAGATAGAACCAAGTTTATATACTATTAGAAAGCCGAGAAACAAGATAAGACTAGGGAAGTACTAGAGGAATATAAAGGATACCTAGCATTCGAACCAAAGTATCTAGAAGGATTATTAGAACACGGCCTATAGGATTACGAGATTAAGCTTAAGGAAGGAGTATAACTAAAGTTCTTTAAGATTTACTACACGAGCCAGACATAGAACGAAGAACTTAAGCAATATTTAGAGGAAAACCTTCGAAAAGGATATATCTGCCTGTCGATATTACTAGCAGGCTACCTAATCCTATTTATGCCTAAGAAAGACAGAAAGCTACGGTTATACGTTAATTATTGGTAACTTAACAAATAGACCGTGAAAAACCGATACCTATTACCGCTAATCTTACGGCTCCGAGATTAGTTAGCAGGAGCCTAATATTTTACATATCTTAACTTGCTATCGGCCTATAACTATATATAGATTAAAGAAGGCAACAAGTGGAAAACGGCCTTTAGGATACCCTATAGCCACTATAAGTACCTCGTCATGCTAATTAATTAAGCTATCTAACCCTTTCTTGACAAATTTACGATATATTATCTTGACAATATACTTATCTTCTCTAAGACGATAGACAAATACTAGAAGTATATAAGAGTAGTACTAGATATATTATACATATACAAGCTATTAGTTAACAAAGAAAAGAGCGAATTCCACATTAGGAAGACAGTATTTTTAGGATACGAAATATCCCTAGGACAAATCTAGATAGAACCTTCAAAGGTCAAAGCTATCAAGGATTAGCTACGACCGACATTAGTCACGGAAGTACAAAGTTTCATTAGGTTTACAAACTTCTACCGGATGTTCATTAGGAACTTTAGAGCGATCATAAGACCTTTATACAAACTTACTAAGAAGAACGCTAAATTCCAATGGGAAGGATAGCATAAGCAAGCATTTACATAGATTCGTAACGCCATTACTAAAGATATAATACTAGTGCTACCAGACCCTAAGAAGCCATTTGAGGTGGAAACGGACGCTTTAGACCACGCCATCGGAGGATAATTAGGATAACAAGACGAATGAGGGAAGCTACATCTTATAGCCTTCTTTTTAAAGAAGCTCGATAGACTATATCTTAATTATCTAATCTATAATAAAGAACTACTTACGATTATTAAAGCTTTTAAGGAATAGCGACTATACCTTAGTAGTATAATTAAACTAGTATAAGTATATATAGATTATAAGAACTTATAATACTTTATAATAATAAAGGAGCTTAATAGACAATAAATACAATAGGCAGAATTCCTTATAGAATTTAATTTTAAGATCCGTTATAAGAAAGGTAAAGAGAACGTACGAGCAGACGCCCTAAGCCGACAAACGGATCATATAGAAGGACGAATAGAAACAACGCTACCGTTATTTAAGGAACGAATAGACAGAACGCTATATCACGAAACGTAGATACCCGTAGAAGACAATCCACTCGACTTGTTCCTAGAATATTATATAATCTTTCGAGAAGAAAGGATCAATAAGGCATAGTATCAAGTAATACCTGGACTAGTAGTACCTAACGGAGTAGAAGAAAAAGATAGGAAACTTTGGTACCGAGGCAAAGTATATATCTACGACAAAGATCAACAGCTGTGAATGATTCAAGGACTCTACGAGTCGAAACTCGGAGGATACAAAGGAGTTACGAAGACTATCGTACAAGTCAAGAAATATTATGACTTTCTATAGCTAACGACACGAGTTAAGGAAGTCATATAGAGCTATAACATCTGTAATCGAAGCAAAATGGCATAATACAAGCCGTATAGGCTACTTTAGCCACTACTAATAGCCGACAAACTATAGAGTTTAGTTACGATAGACTTTATTACGAAACTGCTAGAATCTAAAGATATAGCTATAGGGGTAATCTATAATAGTATTCTTACTATAGTAGACTACCTAACTAAATAGGTATACTTCTTTCCCTACAAGGAATCCTAGACAGTAGAACAGTTAGTAGACGTGATCTATTAGCAAGTCATATTAATATACACTTAGCCATAGGAATAGATTACCAATAGAGACACTAAGTTTATATCGAAGTTCTAGCAAGCGTTAATATAACAATTAGGCATTAATAGCAAGCTGTTAACGGCATATTACCTACAAACCGATAGACAAACAGAGCAACTAAACCAAGTTATCAAATAGTACCTCCATTCTTACATCAACTACTAGCAAGATAACTAGGTCATACTATTACCAACAGTATAACTCGCTTACAATACAATACTAACGGAAACGACCAAAGTTACACCGTTCTTCGCGAACTACAGATATAAAGCAGACCTTAGGCAAGGACTAGAGGTCATAATGCCAAGAGTAGCAGTCAAAGCGAAACAAATATACGTACTATACGAGAAGCTTAAAAAGGAACTTAAGTTTGTCAGAACTAGAATAAAGAACTACTACGACAAACACAAGCTCAAGGGACCTTGCCTAAAGAGGGGAGACAAAGTCTACCTGATCGTATAAAACTTATAAATTAAACGACCAAGTATAAAGCTAGACTTTAAGAAGGTTAGACCCTTTATTATTAAGGAACAAATCTCGACATCTAACTACTAACTATCGTTACCGTCATCTATATAATTATAGACAGATGTTTTTTATATTTCACTTCTCAAACCAGTACCAAAGAATGCTAAGGTTGCTATAAACATTAAAGCAAAGGACAAAGAGGAAGAATAGGACATTAAAGAAATTCTAGATTTACATATTATCAATAGGGAACTATAATATCTAGTCAAATAGCTTGATTTTGGACTAGAAGACAACTTATAGGAACTAGTCAAGAATTTAAACTGCCTTAAGAAACTAGAACAGTTCTACTAGCAGAACCCGGATCGACTAAAGGAAAACCTAGGACAGAACTAAAGACGGCGCCCTAGTCAATAGTATCGACGGCATCATTAATCTATAACAAGGGTATAGTAGGCACCTCCTGCCGCTCTTACTACTTAACCTCCTCTAACTCGTCTAAGGTCGATAGACTATGCGCCACTATATCGGCACCTTTCTCTACTAAAAACTCCTTCTACTGACGAAGATGCTAGAGCCATGTAAGCTTTTTAGATAACTCGCGCTAGACTTCTTCTAGACGGCATTAGGATTTATCTAGCTTAAGCTCGGTATAACGTTTAGCATCCTTAATATAATGCTACTCCTGAAGAATACGATCTACTAGAATAAACATTAGGAATCACATTTAAAAAAAAAAAAAAAAAACAAAGGAGACATGCTTATAGGAAGAAAGCGGTATACTAGAGCTATCGCAAGAATGACCTCGACGAACGTAGGCTTTGTAACGCTTTGTATATATGATCATTTTATAGACAAGGCCTTGTAACGCGTACTAAAAGCAAGGTATAACGACAAAACCATTCTTAGTAATATTCTAAGCAAGGGAAGCATAGTAACATACAGAATATAACTTCTATTTCTCTATCGGCATTTTGTTAACAAGGTAACTATAATATAGAAATAGGAAGAATATAGTACTCACAAGCGAAGGGTTATTAGCGCTATTTGAAATAGCCTAAGAGGGCTTTTGGGTTAAAAGCCTTAAAGGAGGGGCATCGTGTCACGGATAAGCACATGGACGGCCTAGCAGGCTACAGCCAGAACATGGGACATTCCGACAGCTAATCACTTGACGGACCAATCAGAAGATTATCACTGCCAAGACTAAGGTCTTTACTAGTGATAATAACATGTCACCGTCGATAACACGGAATCACGGAGTAAAAGGAGAAACGGTACTAGTAATAACTATTAAAGAAGGACAGATAATTGTATATATATAGCTAGCTAGTCACTCGTTATAGTGGACTCTGGGAGTTTACTAGTGATAGCAACCTAACCTACAATTACAAGTACTTATACCGAGCATCACTAACTATTGTAGGAGACAACTCTAGTGTTGTTATAAACCCTTTGGCTTTACCGAATCCCTTAGACGACCTGTACGCTTGCCCCGCTTAATTTACCTCCGTCTGAACCCTTTTAGAAGAAGTCTAAGTTGGGTTTGTTACAATTTGTTAATGGAGAGAATAGCTATTAGCGGTTTAGCTTGTTCCTCCTGTTGTAACGTCGGTGTCGTTATACCGCTTCTTTTAGAGTTTGTAGTAGTCTGCTTACTACTGTCTGCCTCTTATAGTAGATCTATAAGATATGCCTTCCTTTAAGTATTGTCTGCTTATGATCCTTATATACTCCCTATCTTGCTAGTTAAATATAACTCTGTTCGGGGTTATAGGTAGCTACTATTCTTCTAGCTAATATCTAGGTCGTAATCTTTATACTATAGTAATCCTAATATTATATCTTTATCGTTACCTATATCCATAATACTAAATACAATTACTATAGTCTTCCTTATTATAGTAATATTAATTGGTTTAGTCTCCTTATATATCCATTATATTAGAAATGGCCCTTTGACTATGTTATACTTCCGCTTCATTTTCTAGAATATCCATAGCTAATTTACAAGTATTGGCGAAATTAGGTTTATCTCTACTCTACTATCTACTAGTACGAGTATTTTATACTATTTCTATTATACTATTATCTATAGTCGCTTATCTTACCGCCGTCGTCTAAAGATTATAGTAATTTCTTATATTTCTATTAGGAGGTCTTAATATAGTAGTTTCTTATACTAGTTCCTCCTATACTACGCTACTACTTGCTATTATATAGGCGTTAATAGTTTTCGGGCCCCTCGAAGGGCCCTAACCTATTTCCTAGGTCAGTACTAACCTCTTTAGTTATTTAGCTAATAGCGGCTTCGTCGATTATACTTATTTCTGTAAGCTATTAAGTGCTTATAGCTTCCTACTATTAGGTCTGTTCTACTTTCCATCGTACGTGCTATAGCTTCATCTAAAGCTCTCAAATTCACGATTTCTTTTCGTCTATATAATAGAGGTAATCGTTGCTTTAGCACGAGTCCTATATGTCTCGTCCTGTTCTGTAGTACCTAGGCTAGGCTCGTTTTGGAACTACTATAATACCTTCTAGATCGCGGGCTTTGATCTTCTAGAGCAATTTAGCCGCTCTATTTCCGGCATCATAGACCTATTCTATAGGGCAGAGGCTTCTGTCCTCATTTCCTTGTTAGGTTAGCCAGTAATTGTTTTCGAATTTGTCGTGAAAGTAGTATCGACATTTATATAATATATACTAGAACTAGGGCACTTACGTGTATACCTTGTGTCGAGGGTATAGTCGTATAGTGTTGCCTAGGAAATATTAGAACTCTTTCTTAAATCCTTCCTACTATATATAGACTATAGATATCCTAATGCTAAGGTAGGAATGTTTCTTCTAGTAGTTTTCCTATATATATTTGTCTTTTCCACGGTTTGCGTGTATGAACTAGTACTCTAGGTTCCGTATATTATAGCTAAGTTACTAGTTATCAAAATACTTAGCGTAGCTATCAGGCCTATTATATATTATAGACTGTTCCCCTTTAATGGTTTCTACGATACGTTAGAGTTCCCTCATCTCGTCCCTCATCTTATCGCTCTACTAGACGAGTCGAATCAAGCATCTATCCCATTTATATAGTTCTATATTAAGCTAGAAAACTTCGTTATAGTACCATTTGATTTGTTCCTAGAGGAATAGAACATTAGGTCTAGGTCTTTCGATTCCTTAGGTATCTATTATCTACAATCTATCCTACCTCTATATAACTATAAAGCCCTATTACCTTAAGGCTAGGAGAATCGAAATTAGTAGTATATACTCTCCTGCCGTGTCCTATTTGGCAAGACCTATCTCTAGGTCTATAGTAACCAGTTTAAAGTATAGTGCTTATTTGTCTTTACCGTCGCTATCGTATCTGAGACTATCTATATCGCTATCCCTGTTTTTGTAGCTTGTAGCCGCTACTTTGATAATATTCTTAGTAGTTTCGTTAATAATTATAATTTCCTTTCTAGGGACTATTTTCCATTCTTTCTTTAGGCTTTGGTATTCTTGTTTATAGTGTCCTTTCTTTCCATAGTTATAGTAGGTAACGTTAGACTTGTCTTTAGTTATCTTCTTCCTATCTTGCTTCTATATTATATCTATATCTATAGCCCTAGGATATGTCCTATATAAGGTACTAATATATACTTGTTTTTCCTTGTCATTAGCTTTAACTGTAGTTCTATTTATTTAACCTTATTTCTACTACTCTTATATATAAAGTCGATTATCGATTCTAATAGCCTATATAATATATATGTCTAGGGTCTTAGGCCGATTATACTTATATAGCTTATTTTTAACCTTTTCCTTTAAGCTATTATAAAATAGTTATACTAATACCTTATTATTAAGCTAAGACTTAAGTATATCCTATCTAAACTATATAGTATAGGAGGCTACTAACTTGGTCCATTAGAGATTGGCAAGTCTTTCTTATATATAAATCTTCTTGTCTTTATTACTAAAGACCTTCTAAAGCTCTTCTTCGAAATGGTTATAGGATCGAAAGACTGCCTATATAAATGTATCTTAGTTGTCTTTATCTTCCTTAATAAGATAGTCGTTCTATATAGGCTCGAACTATCTAAGTACCTTGCCCTCTAGTCTTATAGCTATATAGAGGACTTTGGCTTCGTTATCTAGAAACTTGTTATCATTAAGCCGAAAGTAGGATCAGAGGTTTATTAGGAACCCTACAAGATCCTCCTTAGTTCCTCTATATTTATTAGGTAGTTCGATCTTAATACGGCTCGCTTTGGCGCCTTTAAGTGCCTTGATTTTGGTATAGGCCTTATTAACTAGCTTCTACAAGTGCTTTTTGCTATTCTCGAGTTCCTTAATTCGAGCTTAAGTAGCCTTGTCTCCTTGGTCTAACTCCTAGATCTACTAATAGAGTTAACCAAGCTAGGTAAGTAGCTATTTAGCTATAACGTTAGTAGTCATGTCGATATCGAGGTCGAAATCACCTTCGTCCTAAACTATAATAGAACAAAGGGAGTGATAGCAACGTATGACAAACCTAACTCAGACTTCTTCTAAAAGGGTTTAGACGAAGGTAGATTAAGCAGGACAAGTATATAGGTCGTCTAAGGGATTTGGTAAAGCTAAAGGGTTTATAATAATACTAGAGTTATCTCTTATAGTAGTTAGCAGTACTTAGTATAAGTACTATAATTATAGATTGCTATCACTAGTAAACTCCTAGAGTCCACTATAACGAGTGACTATCTATATATATATATAATCCTAGGATTACTAATAGTCGTGGTGATCCTCCGTACTGGCTTACCTGGCTTACGTCGTGAGCTAGTAATCCTCTACTAGGATTATTTCTTGCTAAGTGTGATCCTGTCCTGATTAGCCTATTATTCTTGCTGTCCTATTAGCCTATTAGGGAGGCGGCTTAGGCGGCATCCTGTATATATATTTTTGTGATAACCTATTAGATAAGGGTATATTTACCTTACTTGTGATCTATCTAGAAATTGATCTCCCTAGCCTTAGTATAGTTATGGATTAACTCTAGGGAAACTCTTTTAATATTAGTAAGATAATTAAGGGAGGTTATAATTATTTTTAATAGGTATAAACCTTTAGTATATTAAAGGAAGGCCTTATTAGTAATAAGATTTAAGTCTAGATAGTACTCTTAATTATATTCCTTTTAGTAGCTCTCTATAAACTATTAATATAGCTCTTAACTAGGAAGATCTAGCTAAAGAGAGGTATAAGTATAAATAATATATTATTAGGTCCCCTAATTAGCTATAGTAGTTATATCCTTACTAATGATTTTAACTTACTAATTTTCCAGAAGAGTAGGGTCTCTCTTACCTAAGATCTACTTAAAACTGAGCCGATGGACAAGACTATTATAGATATCCTTTACTAGGACTAGATATCCATAGGCAAAGTACATCTAATTACTATAGTAATAATAGCTATAAGGCGTAGCTAAGGTCGAACTTAGCTAGAATCTACCGCTCTTCTTCTTCTATTAAGACTCTTAAGTAGCCGATAGGTAGGTCTAGATCTCCTTGATCTCATCGTCACTCAGGTTATCTGTCTAGTTATAGGAATGCCTACCCCTATCTAAGGATTTATAGCTAACTTTACCCTCATTAATCTAAAGCTTATATAAGGCGTCTATAAGCCCGTTAATAATCTTATCAAAGGTAGTATCTCTCTAGGCAGATAAACCTAAAGGACTCTCCTATATTTAGGGAGCCAAAGGACTTTTCTTAATAGTCTAGCTTACCTATAGTTTGACTTCTCCTCCTTTCGGATCTAGCTTATAGTATACTAATCTAGTATTAACTCCCTTATATAGATACTCTTATATAAAGTTATAGAAGTCCTCTTACTTTATATTATTAATCTATAAGTTACCTTTCTTATAGACCTAAAGACTAGTCTAGAGAGTAAGGAGAAATCTATTCTATACCTTCTAAATAACTAATAACTAATAGACCGCTTTCTTCTTCTTTGGTACTTAGGTAAGTAGGACGTTAATATACTCTAGGTAGTTATAGATAGACTTGGCCGAATCCACATACTAGAAATCTGGAAGACGCTCTAGCTCCTAAGTAGAGGTTTCCTAGTAAGAGTCGTTTTACTTCTAGCGTTCTTTAATAGTAGCTTTAAAAGTAGCCTAGTCCTTTTTCTTTAACTCTGGCCACTAGTTAAGAATTTTCTAAAGGTCGTCCGTATACTACTACTCAAAATAGAAGATCTTGTTACTATTATCTCTATTAAAGATCTTATAAGCTTTTATAAAACGCTCGAAATATTTAGTAGCATTATAACTAGAGAAGAGACTAGGTAATCCCTTATCTATTAGCAAAGGGAATATAACTTAAATAACTTTGGTAAGTCTATCTACTATAATGTCTACTTAAGTGTAGCGCTTAACTTCCGAGTCCGAGGTAAGGTTTCTAAACTCTAGTAATTAAGGCAATTCTAATAGCGTCCTTCCTAATAAGGTTTTAGTATACCTAGATATAAGAGGCATTAAAAGTAGCAATTCCGATTAAGGTATTCACTAAACTATTAAGAAGAATAGTACCCAAGGTTATTATCCTTAATTATACCTTCCTATTTAGGTAACTTCCTTAAAGATAACTCTTCTATCCGAGCGGCTAATCTAGGAAGCTTTCCTCTTTTCCTTTAAGTCTTCTTATAACTAGTAAGATTAAACGTAAACTTAATCTACCGCTTTTACTCCTTTAGAGTATACCTAGTAAAGCTATTCCTAAACCTTCTAATAAGGGATACCCTATAATAATAGCGCTCTAACCCCTAAGGTTAGAATTCCTAAAATAATAAGACAAACCTATATTAGACTACTAAAGAGTAGCGATATATAGGTAGACATGCCCTTGCTAGCAAGCGCTAGTACTAAGGTAACCAGGGCTAGGATAGCTATAAAGCTCTCCTTTAGTGCCTACGTAACTCTAAAATCTCGTTTTTAAATCCTGGATAATTCTAATATTATAGATCTATATTTTAGAGTTTCTATCCCTCTAGATAGACGTCAAACTCCTTTAAACTTATTATTCTACAATTCCTACCGTCTCTACTAGTAATATTATTACATTAGGGCAAGAGTAGTTCCCTAGCCTACCGCTAGATATACCGATCTCTTAGTACCTACATTCGCTCTTCTTACTTTCCTAATAGTTTTACTATATACACCTCTATATATATGTCTTCGCTCCTTTATTATAAACGTTACTATCCTACTATACTCGAAGTCTAGTAGTCTAGTTTAGACTTAGAGCTATACTCTTCCCTAATTAAGCCCCTAAAAATATAAGCTAGTACTAACCCTCTAGGGTACCACTTAGCACCTCTAGAACTAAACCTCTATCTAGTCAGATAAGGAAGAGCTTTAGCTTAAAAAGTCTAGGGTATCTAAGTATTCGCGGTTATAGCAGGCAAGTCCAATTATCCGGATAGTAACGACGATAGAGGCAAAGGTAGCGATAGTAATGTCCCTCTAGATAGACGTAAAAGAGTCTACTTACGTAGAAAAAGATATCCCTAACTTACGAAAGAAAGAAGAACTATATCTTGCTACTCTAATCCATTAGAGTAAACGAGTGTTAAAAGCTGTCTTGTTATTCCCCTATCTATCTGTCTGGTGCCCTTGGATAGGTAACCCCTATTTATACCTATTATATATAGCAAAGCTCTACAAAACCGGAAAAACAAAACTATACCTTATGTCCTTCTAGTTGTATTAAGAACTTCTAGCCCTAGTCTAATAGATAGCTTGCTTAAGCATATAATAGTCTACTAGATCCTATAGATATCTTAGATGCTTATAAAGATATCTTATATTATATTATTAACTACTATAAGAGTCTCTATATAAGTCTTTACCTCTCTCCTTACTACTTTTCTAAGCTATAAGAAGTATTAGTGTATAAGTTATTAAGAAGATTCTATACTTCTAGGAGACTCTAGGTTATATATTATTATTAATTAGGATCTTAGCTATTATAATAAAGGTACTAAGCTCTAGAAGTAGCTATCCTATATCATTAGCAAGCTTAATTTCTATCCTCTTGTTTGCTACCTAGGTTAGTAGGATATATATAGCGATAGCGTCAAGAAAGATATAAAGTCCTTATATACCCTATACTTCTAAAATGTTATATTAGATAGCTTACTAGAAGGCGACATTAAAGTTATAAATCTAGTGCTATAGATTAACTCCCAAACGCTTAGCTATATTAAGACTAGTTATATATTATATTATAACTATCATATAGAGTGTTATAACGGATAGCGTAAGTATAGAGCAAAGCGCCTAGATAATCCCCTTAATAAGGTTAACATCCTTCTTCCTATATACTTTTATAGCTTTATAGAGTTTAGGATCTATAGTATATACTAGCTAGTATTATAGTTATCCTATCCGCTTGCTAACGTCTACGGTATATACGATATCCTTATAAAAAGAGTCTTATAATTATACGAATTCGGCTACAACGGCTACATTAGAAGGCATCAAATCTATAGATATTAAAGGCGATAATCCTTCTTAGAGTTACTCCTAGGAAGCCAGGATAAGGTTATCTCTAGCTTATTTATAGGTTAAGCGCTACGGAACTTCTAGATCTAGCTTGCGGTCACCGTTAGGGTCGACAAATCCCTATATACCGGCGAATTTAGCCTACGACTATAGTTTAATATACCACAAGTTCTAGGAACTAGGCCCTATAAGGCATATAGAATTCTCGACTAGGATCTCGGATATAATAGACACGTCGTCAAAAGCGTATTAAAGCAGGGTAAGAGAGTTCGTAACCAAAGAAAGAAGCTACTACTGATATTAAAGATATGTCGGCAGAGGAGTAGTCAAGGCGCCGGGCTTATAACTGCCGAACGTAGTAATGAGCTTCCGGGAGCGTTGAAAGCAGTTTCTAGTAGGTGGCTGTACGAAGGAGATAGTGCCTTGTTAAACTATCTACAAAGGAGACAAAACGACTAATATTTATAGACAAAGGAACTGGCCAATGCGTTGGCAACGACGCCTCATACGCTATGGCACGTATGTGGCTAATACTCTCAGAAGCTCTACAGCTTCTGACAATATCAAAGTGGGTAGTACTATGTACACTCTCCCTAACTATTATATAATAACTATTCTCGGTTATAGTGCTTTAACACTTGGAGCCAACAATAATCACCTCAAAAATAGATGAATCAGATAGCTCTGCAGCCTGCTGACAAACACGGGCATCATGACCGGGCTTACCGTAATTACACGGGACAGCACCGAATCTTCGCGCGAGCCCCTCCGACACCGCTATCATCCCCCCTCGATCCAAGAGCAAGATAACCCTTAAGTTAGGAACCGTACAGAATCCGGGCCCGAGCTCAACGGAGGTCCTAGCCGTCTCGTCCCATTGCTGCGGGCCCGGGAGGCGCGAGCCCGTCTGCCGGAAGTGTAGTCGAACTTGCATATCGGACAGGTGTTGTGGCGCTTGAGGAACCACATCAGGATGCATACCGAGTGGAAAAGGTGACCGCACGGTAAGCAACGGATTTTTGACGAGCTCTGGAAGGGCTCCAAGCAGATAACGCTGTTCGGGTCCAGGTTTAGGTGGGTAGGTGAGAGAACACCGAAACGTATTAGCGCCCCTGTCTCCGGTCGCATCCGCTGTCACCGAGGCAAATTCACTGAGGGCTCCTGCTTACCAGGTGAGGCACGTCATGGACCAGGGAAATCGAAGCTGGCTCTTGTTCGGCCCTATTTTCCACTCCCGATAAATCGCCGGCGGGGAGACGCGGTTTAGAGTCTCTAGCCGAAAAGGGATACGGGCTCTCTCCACGTCCTCGTCGTCATCTCTCGTCGGGAGCCCCGGTCGACTGATTCCCCTTTCTGTTAACAACGAGTGCTGGCAGGCGACCCCCCCCCCCCCCCCCCCGCCCCCCGCGGCGGCCTTGGCGTGTTGGTTCGAGGAGCTCGGGGGAATGCCCTTACCAAGACGCAAGCAGCGTTATCAAGCAAATAACCACCATGCCCCCGCAGATCAGAACAATAGCATAGGCCGACGTTGCCGGGGCGCTCTCGTTGCCTCCCGGGCCAGTCTCATTCTCGCCCAGCGCCATGGTCAACGACAAGCCAGCTCCGGCTTCCTCACACCGCCAGTGGTTTTAGAAAGCGTCGGCCGAAGGTTCGCAAAGAAAACCCATAGGTGATCAACCGTTCCTGCATTTGGTTTAGATATGGGTTGGTCCAAATTCGGTAAACAAAGCCTTGGTAAGTAGGGTGATGTTGATTAATTAGGTGATCTTTGAACGAAAACGAAACAACAATTCAGAGAAAGACCGCCTGTGGAAGGGGGACAAAAAGACAGTTTAGGAAGATGGCATGACAAATTACTTGGAACGCGTCTTATCGCGCGCGATTGCGGATTAATCAGACCATTGCTCGGGTGACGTCTTGTCGACGAAACATCGGACGCAGAGCCACAACTACTCCTCTTCGCCGGCACCGTCCGGTCTTGCCAAGACAACATAATTAGGACGACCAGCTGATATGTTCACTAATGGTGTAATTGTTGAATCAGTGCTAGACTTTGATGGCTTTGGACGACCAAGTGAGGTACAGTACCTACCTAGCGGTACCTCAGCTACCTTAAGGTAGGTGCTTATGATCAATACCACGTATGTGCGCGCTCACCCCTTCTTTTCCCTCCAACCACCATCAGAGTTCAATTCAATGGAGTTAAATCTATCAAATGTAGTTCATTCAATATAGTTCAATTTAATATAGTCGAATCTATCCATTTGTGATATTTTGACTACAAATAAGTCTATAGTAAGCAAGCCTCCCTACAAGGCGACTTAATACTTATACTCGACCCCGACTTACAACTCTACTTATAGCGACGATAGCTATTACTCTACCTATATATGCTTAGTAAGACATCGGACAGCGATAACAAACCCTTAAGCTGCTACCTGTTTCCAATCCTCTACCTGACCTTAAGCTTCTCACCTATCCGTATAATTCCCTCGAATACCTTAGACTTAGAGGGAGCACGCGTATACAACTGTTAGGAGTATAATTACGTGGTGGAGGTCATATGATACAGTCCGGTGTTCGCCCCGCCCTCCCCTCTACAGTCCGGATGCCTGTCGGTTCAAAATCATGTTCGTGGCCTAATGCCTGGCGTATTATGTATCCCCCTATCACGTTTGTGCTCTCAACATACCCCCGCGACAACCGAAGAGGTTCTGCCTTAGCAGTCTATTGCACCCACAAGCTTTTCGGCATCAGAAAAGTTTCGAGCCGCGGCGCTCATGGTCCACTAATTAGACCAAGGCTGCTCCTATATCACCAAGCACCTTGGGACCTCCAATGTTTTCACTGTCCTTCTTTTACTCCCCTTTTGCTCCTCGAGCGAGCCCATGTATGTAATGTAATTACTCCGTAATTAATGTAACGAAATCATGCTAATGCGGCGGGTCCGCCTCCCCGTCTTTTCAGCAATGATGTCGCCCGCAGTACAGGCAAGGTGTTCGACAAATGCTGGAGGGCCGACGACACGATCGTGGGCAGCCAGATCTGCCTCACCAACCACAAGATGCAGATCAAGTCCTCGGCGTGTAAGAGGCACGGGCAGACGTGAAGGGCTTTCGGCCATTAATACGCGCGGCGAGGCCATGGAACGGGGTGACGGGTGACTCGCGTGAAGATGGTTCATTGCATGATTTCCAGCAGTTGCTATAGAAGGGGGAAAGGAGAGGGAAAGGCCTGGCAATTTTAGAGTGAGAGAATAGACGGCGGAAGTTTGAAATGACAAACGAACCCAGAGACTTAATTTTGGGGACTCTCTTGATCTTTTGAGCCTCTTTCCCCTTTTGTTTTGTTCTGCGGGCCTTAATTACCCGATGGCGCTGTTATGGCCCAGCTCGGCTACTGAACATCGCCAGGGAATCATCACCTGCTCAGATCCGTAATCCAGTGCTCTTACGCAGATTACCATAGCATTAGACCCTAGGTAACTGTGCACTGGGACTCTGCAGCTCAAGTCTGGCTGTATTGCTTTCGCGGACCGTAGCAGAAGGTTGAGGGGAAAGAGTACTGTACACCCATGGAAGCTAAGAAGTAATATCTTGGCAGATTGGGTAATGTCTTTCGATGTTACGCCTAGCGTTCCCATGGTGCGCAGCACATAAATGGTCTTGGACCGAACCTGAGTAGGTATGGCTGCTTTTGGACTGGCCTTATACCCCCTGAATATGCAAAACATGGAAGGACCAAGCAGACTGAGCCTCGGTCTGGACCTGGCATTCATGGTTTTTTTTTGCCCTGACGCTCGCTAGCCAAGCCAGCCAGCGCCCCTGTCTGGGCAGGCAAACTCCCGACGGCAGTCAAAAACAGTGGGACACTATTATGGCACCCGCATTTGACGAACCCGTCTTCCAATGCTTCTGGGAAAACTTTCCCAGTGACTTTCTTTTTTTGTTGTTTCTTTTTTTCTTTTTTTCTTCTCTTTTGGTAATCCGGCGGCGAGCATCAACAAGAAAAGGAAGCACACTTCTCAACTCGTTTCGATGCGGCGGCAGTAGTCCCGCCCGTGGCTCACCTGCCAATGGCACAACCACACCTCCATGGCCATGCCCACGAAACCGGCGATGCAGATGCCGCCGCTGTCGCTGACCGAGGTCGCGCCGAGGCTGAACTCGCGGTCCTCTGCGGGGACCTTCTCCATGATCTCGGCGAACGTGTTGACGTACACGGCGCCGCCGAGCAGCCCTTCCCAAAAGATGATGAGCAAGACGATGTAGACGGATGGGATGAAGTTGAACAGGGCGTGAAGGGTCAGGAGGACGAGATTGGCGACTTGCAAGAGCGAGGGGAAGTAGAGGTGGTGAATGCGGACGAAGGGCGTGGAGGAGCGGGAGATGAAGACGCCGAGCTGGTAGAGGAAACCGTAGAAGGGGTAGAACTCCCGAAACTCGGAGAAGGGCGACTTCTCTAGCGGGAACAGCAACGTCGGCGCCACGCCCTGGTTGATAGTGTATTCCGCGACGTAGACCAGCAGCAACGGGAGCATGTAGGGGAAGAAGAGCGCCCGGGCCCGGCGCACATTCGCCCAGAACGACGACAACGAAGACGGCGTCGTCTTGCCCGGGGCGGCGGCGCCGTGATGATGCGAGTTATGCGTGTGCGTGTACGCGGTAGCCGCCACCGACGGTCCCGGCGCGAGCAACCCCGCCGACGCCGCGCCGGCGGGCACGTCCTCGAACCCTTCGTCCTCCTCGCGGGGCAGCAGGCCCTCGCAATCGCCGACCGGCTCGTAGCCGGACTTCCAGCCCTTGAGCGGGGCCCTCGGCAGCACGACGAAGAAAGCGAGCACCATGACGGAGGGCAGCGTGGCGCCGACCAGCAGGCTGCCCCTGACGCCGAGCCCGAACCAGCCGGTCAGCAGCACGTACAGGCCGGCGCCGATCAGGCCGGCGCCGCCGGTGCCGCTGCCCCAGGCGGCGAGACTCGCGTGGCCGTAGTAGTGCGTCAGGCCGAGGAAGCTGAGCTCGCCGCCGCCGCTCGAGAGACTGGCGAGCACGACGCCGAACAGCTTCCAGCCGACGGCGCCGTCGGCGGGGGCGCCGGCGACGACGAGCATGCCGGCGCACGAGAGGGTCACGAAGACGCAGACCCGGAAGGCATAGGGGACGCGGTGGATAAAGTAGGGCGCGATGAGCTTGGTGGCGAACGAAGGGACGACGTCGGCGAGGAGGACGGCGCCCTTGGGCACGGCGGTGCCGACGAGGTCCTGGGCGGCCGAGAGGACGAGGACGTAGAGGATATTGTTAATGAGGCCTGTCAACACGGGCGGTTGGGAGAGCCCGGGTTGTTAGCTTGCGGATTGCGGACCTTTCCATCTTTCGCGATGGCCGGGGGGGTGACCAATTCGAGGTGATAAGGCCGCCTGCTTTCCGGGCGAGGAGGAGGGAGAGAGGGAGGGAGGGAGGCGGTAAGGAAAGCGAGAAAGAGGAAAACGGTGAACGAAGGTCTCGGAGAGAAAGCGAGGGGGGACGCACCAAACAGCCAGAAGGCGGCGACGACAGAGACATCGGGGCTGCGAAAGAGGGCAGTGAGGCGGGCGCGGTAGAGGGCCCACGAAGACGAGGGAGCGCCGGGGAGCGGGAGCAGGCCCGACGACGAAGGAGTGCGGTTCATTGCTGCGGCGTGTGCGTCGTTGCGGATGATTGCCGGAGACGGCGTGTCCTGGCCGCCATCAGATTGTTGTTGTTCCGTCGCGACGGCAACGGGCAGGTGTAGCCGCCACCGTCAGGGTTGTGCGGCTCGATGGCTGTCGGGTGAAGGATGACGAACGCGCCGATGGTCGAATGGTTTTGGAAGTTGGGGGGCAGGGCGCGCGTGCGTGGGTTGCACTCGTGGTACGAAACAGCAGAACAACCCTAACCCTGTTCACTTGCTCAATCTATTCTGCTGCTCCCGATGCGTACAGTCAACCCAGAAACCAAGCAACCAGAGAGCTTTGGACGGGGGTGGGGATTGCGGGATATGAACATTCAAGATGGCTAAGAAGACCCCCCAGTCGAGGAGGAGGATAGCTACGAGAAAGAGTTTACAGAAGATCTTCGGCGGATACCGCATCCGTAGTGTAGCCCGTACTTCGGGAGCCTCTCCTGCTCAACCCCCCCTTTTCAATCCAACCTTGTCCTACTCGGGTAATGAGAGCCAGAAAGTCTTATTACAATTGTCTAACTACACAAAAAGGAACCCCCGCAACGCTATGCAATGCCTTAACTAAGAACTACCCTGCAAAGGCAGGAGAGGAGGAAGGAAGTATGCTGTGGCCAACCATCTAACCCCGTCTGTTTCCATGCCCGCCCCCCCGCCCCCCCAACACACCAGTTTATGAGTTTATGACATGCCCGCCAGCTTCCTGTATTTCGCCCAGGGACCGGTGTGACCATCTTCTCTCCGACCGCCTAGAATCAAGGCATGACGCTCTGTCTCCATCGTTCAACCATATCCATATGCCCCCCCTGGCCACCACCAGCGCCCACGGGCATGCCGTACCCCGGCGAGGCTCCGGACAGCGGCAGCGCGTTCATGCTCAGACTCGGGGCCACACCGTTCGGATACACCCCCAGATTCGGCGTCGACCCGCCGTACATACCCATGGGCATGCCCGCCATACCCTGCGCGCCGAGCAGCGTGCTCGTCCTCTGCTGCTGATACTGCGCCGTCGGTGGCGGCTGCATCCCCAGTGCCGAGTGTCGCGCCCCGGCGCCACCGTTGTTGAACATGCCCCCCATGAAGCCACCCGAGCGGGCGCCCGCCGTGGGTGTTGCCAGAGTCGTCGGCATCTGCGCCCTGAGCGCCGCCATCTTGGCCTCCATCTCGCGCTGGTGCCGGGCGGCTTCCGCCTCGCGGCGCAACCGCTCCTGCTCGCGCGGGTCCATGGTCATCGGGCGGCTGCCGCCGACCCCGTTGAGGGCCTGGGACAAGCTCGTCGATGGAGCGGCCGAGGACGTGGTCAAGGGGTTGAGGCCGGGCCGAGTGACCGGGCGGATCGTGCCCGCCGTGTTGGGCTGGAAGCCCAGAGGGGTGGCGGCGCGGTTGAGGGTGCTAAACGCCATCTCGCGCTCGCGCGCCTCGCGTTCGCGCTGCAGGCGGCGCCGCCGCTGGCCGAGGGTCTCTTCCTCCTCGGGGACCGAGGCGCCGCTGGCGGCGGTATCGCGGGAGGTGGTCCGGCTGTGCGCACTATTATGGTTGGCCTTCTTTTCGGCCTCCTCCGCCTCCGTCTTCTTCTCTTCGGGACCGAATTCCCTGAGCAGTTCGGCGGAGAAGGAACTGCTGACCGGCCTGGCGCGCGGGAGCGGGTTCTCGGCTGCGAGGCGGGCCTTGCGTGCGGCGAGGGTCTCGCCTTCGATCTCGGGCTCGACCTCCTCTCCCGGGTTGCCCGCGGCGGAGCCGGGACGAGATCCGGCCATGGAGCCGGCGCGGGAACCCCCACCCCCACCCTGCGGCAGAGGCAGGTTGAGGCGGGACTGGGACCGCGTCCCCATGGCGGAGGCGCCGGGCATGTGACTGATGCGCTTCTGCAGCGCCGTCAGCGATGTTGGTAGCTGCTCTGTCAGCCTTCCCTGCAGCCTGTCGCGGCGTCGGCTGAGCGGCTCGTTCTCCTCCATCTCGCGGCGCTCCATCAGGCCGAGGGGGCGATGGACCTCGCTCATGAGCGCGCTGATGTCCATCGTCGACCGGTTCGCACTGCCGGGAGCTGCGACCTTGGCGGCGAAGAGCATGCCCAAGGGCACGTCGTCGTCGTCCTCTTCTTCCTGCCGCTGCTGGACTGCCGCGGGGTCTTCCCAAGCGAGCGTGACCCGCTTGCCATGCCTCGCCTTGCGCTCCACTTCGGCGACCGCGTTGAGCTCCAGAAGGGTAGTGCGCATTCCCTCCACACTAGTGACCGGTCGGGTGCGCTGCTTATCCTGTTGCTTCCGCAGCTGCAGTTCGGCGAGCAGCGTTGTGGGCGGGCCCTGGTAGACCGGTTCTTCTTCCTCGCTCTCTGTCTCGGTGCCCTCGTCCTCGTCTGGAGCCAGCTGGTCGGGTGACGCGCTTCCGGACCGGGCATCATCATCGTCGTGTTCGCTATGCCGACCGCTCTTCGGCCGATCGTCGTCGTCCGATTCGATGTGTGCAGATTTCGTGCCGAAAAGCGAGAAGCGACTTGCCCGCTTCTTTTCCGAGTTCGGGTCTAGCAGGTTACCGCTGGAATTCCTCTTGACAAGCGTCTTCCGCTTGGGTTTGTCTTCGGCTCCTTGCTCAAGCAGGGCGCCGCTAGAGTTCCTCTTGACCAGCGTCTTGCGCTTAGCCTTCGCGTCCGGTGCAGGGGCAGGGCCTGGCTGAGGAGCTGCTTTCTTCGCCTTTTTCTTTTTCGCGGGGCCGTACACCTCGGCACCCAACTTGCCCGCGAAGACGTGGTCGGTGAACGCGCTGACGGGTGCCACGGTGGACGCATCGAGAAGGGTATCCAACGTGTCCGTGGCGGAGCCGCCCTTGACTTCGAGCTTGGGGGTCTCGGAAGGCATTTCGAAAAAGGCACTCGCACGCAGCTGAGGCGGCATTCCCTCGGCAGGGATCGGGCGAGACTTGCGGTTTTCGGGGTCCGTCAGACGCTGCGGCTGACGAATCTCGCGTTGCCCTGCCGGCGGGTGGATGGTGCTGGCCTCCGATGTTCGTCTGGCTCTTGCAAGGCAATCCGCCTCTCCTTCTTCCGTCCCAGAAGGTCGGGGCGTCAAGTCAGTGTCCTCGCTACTCTTCCCGAGCAACGATCCCAGAGACAAGCCACCATCGTCGCTCCCACGCAAAGCGGCGGTAGGGTCGGGCAGATGAAAGCGGGACTGACGGACTGTCTTGGGCACGGCGCCGGCGACCTGAGAGTGGCGGGTGTCCCGAGCCGGTTTCTTTGGCTTCTTGGACAGCTTCGGGGGGAGATTAAGCATAGCAGGTACAGGAGCTGGATAGTAGAGCATCTGCTGCCCCGTGGCCGGGTCGATGTAGGTCGTAGGTGGACGGGCGGGGGCAGGCTGGGGCGGCAGGAGCGGTTCCCGGCGTTCCGCCTCTGGCTGGGAAGCCGAGTCGGTGGCATCTGGGTCACAGTGCACTCCGTCAAAATCGCCAAAGGCCGCCTGGGCTTGCTCGTAGGTTGTGCCAGACCCCGACGTTGTCGGTCTGTCATCGTCGGGACGGTGTGCTCCGTAACGCCCGGGGTGGTCGGGGTGGTACTGGTGGTACTGGTCCGGCTGGTGAAGTTGCAGCCGGCGGGTTGGTCCGCTATGGAGATCATGACGCTCGGGCATGGGCTCGTCCGCAGCACCGGCGAACTCGGCTTCGATGATCTGACGGGCGCTATTGCGAATGTCATCGTCGACGTCTGGGAATTCTCCGGCCGCAGCGGCGCGGTCCGCCTCGTCAAAAGCCTCCTTGGTCAGGGCAGTGGGATGCTCGAGCTCGGCGATCTGTGCTAGAGACAGCCTGCTGGCGACGCTCCTGGTTGAGGCCTTTCCCGGGCCGTGACGCGCGAGGAAGCGGTATTCTGGCTGGTGTTCGTGGTCCGCCGGAGGCTCAGACGTGTCTTCTGCATTCTCGGGAATGTTGGACGGCACGCCGGTGGAGCTCGCCTTGCTGCCCGACCGCAGTCGGCCAGAAGCCGCCGACATGGAATGATGGGGGCTCATGACGAAACCACCGGGCGAATAGCCACCCGACCGAGCAGCGTTGTTCATCCCCAGGATGGAATTTTGCCTGCTCGCGGCCGAGAGCGGTGGCTGCCCATGAACTGACCCGTTGTCGGATGCTGAAGCGGCCCGAGTCCGCAGAACCGACGAACGCCGGCTCTCGCTGCGCTTGAGTTCGTTGTGTTCCTCGCGGATGGCGTCCTCGATGCTGCTCGTCATGGACAGGCGCTCGGCGGTGGCTTCGAGCGCGGCGATGTTGCCCAGGTAGTTCCCGGCTTGCGAGAGCCTGTTCGAATCGGGAGATGGGTGGCTGAGGGTCACGCTCGCATTCGACGATGTGCGAACAATTGGCTGCCCGATCGTGTTGGAGAGGGCGCGGCTACGTCGTTGCGGCGAGCCCGCAAACGGCGTCGGTCGGACCAAGGTGGTGTCGGCGATGACGGTATGAGGGGGAGATTCTGCAGGGGCGGTTGAGGGAGGCAGACTCGGACCATCGCGTGCCTGAGCGGCGCCCGAGGCCGGTGCTGACGGGGCAGGATTCGACGTTGCAGCGGCGGCCTGCGGCGGGGGGGTGCTGTTTGGCTCTTGGGGCGCAACATCCGCTTTGGGTTTCTGTTGGTCTGCAGCGCCAAGACCGTCCCCAGTCAAAGCCTCGCTCGCAGCTGATGCGCTTTTGGCAGGGGCGGGCGAGGGAGAACGCGAGACGGATGGGGAGGGCGAAAGGGTCGACGGGGGAGACACGAGCGCGGGTGGGCGGTGGTGGCCTGCACTTTTTGTCCGGAGCAGCTCGTATCCCAAATTACTGTTTGAGTTCTTCCTATGCAGCTGCTCGAACGATTCCACCATGGCGCTAACGCTGGTAGTGGGACCTGCCGCAGCAGATGCAACTGGGACCGTGCTGTTGCTGCTGCTGCTGCGGCTGAGGTTCCCGGTGCGCCTCAGCGCCTCCATGCTCCTAGACGGAGTCAGCAACCTGGTACCTTGAGCGGCAACGGGCGGCTTGGCCCCCCCAACGGGGTCCGACGAGGATGATGTATCGCTCGTGTTCACGGACAAAGGGGTAGATGCTTGCGCGGCAATGGAGGCCGAGGGCAAGGGCGAGGACGAGGAGAATGGCGAGGCAGACGAGGCCATCGAGGTCGAGGTCGTGTGCGACGCGGGAGAGAGCGGTGATGTCGAATTCGGGGGCCAGGCGGCCGGCGACTCGGGGTTTCTTGTGCCGACGTCGGGCTGCTCAAGGGCCTTCTCGACGGCCTGCTCGACGGCGTTGGACGACCTCACCGTCATGATGGTGGGAGCAGCGTGCGAAAAGGGCCGGGTGCGGGAGGCGTCTTGACAGCATTGACATGTAATAGTGCAGGTGACGGCTCCCTTTTTTGTTTTTGTTTTTTCTGCTAAATGCCCTGCCCTGACTGACGTACGGAGAGATAATAACCTGGAAATGGCCCGTCAGTTCAATTGCCCGGCCAGAGACCCGCCAGCGTTCCGGGATGCACTGGCGATTGTGGGTATCGATGTGGGAAAAGCGAGATCTAGCCCGCCGCTAGCCCCCAATTAGCGGCGCAGATGGAGACCAAGCCGGCAATCGCGGTTGTAGCGTGCAAGTATGCGGTCCTCGACCCAAGTTAGAACAGAGGTGAATAACTAACCTGGAAGTTCCTTGTTGGGGCCAGAAACAATGGGCTAGGCAGTGGAGGTTCAGGTGCCTTGCTTTGCAGGCACAGGATCAGTTATCTGATAGCAGCAGGCGCTGCCGATGCCCTTATCGGAACCCTCTTGTACACATGAACGCAAAACTAAAGTTACACTAGGCAGGTTAGTCTCCTGATTAATTAATTCTGATATACCGAGTTGGTTAGTTACATGCTACCCGAAGTTTGACACGCAGCAACGGCCCCCTTGGCGTCTGACTGCCGCCGGCCGAGCGTGCAGTGAGCGGCACACGGGACGGGAGCGTTGACGGGTGGCGGTGGGGCCGAGCGCAATTCAACGGCTCCAGGTTCAGCTCCGCCCTCTGGCTCTGTTTCCGTACCCTGTTTCGCCTTCCGCGATCCTCGGCACCAACCTGCCAGATTGACCCGTAGAACCTGCTAGTGCCATGTAGTACTGTACCTGGGTAGGTGTGAACAATGGAGGGTCGGCTGAGCACTCCCACCACACCATTTTGCAGACCACAGGCAGCTAGTGTGCGAGCCGTGCAATCTCTGGGTCGACTGTGTAACCCTCATCGAGATCTCAACATCTCCTGAACAGTACTGTATGTACAGTACATACAGCATAATGTAGTGTATCTTTCCGATTCCCCACTTGCTTGCGGTTCTGGTGGCTCTCGCAGCTCCCAATTTTAGCTTCAACCGTTTGGGTGGAGGCGCTAGGGCTCCCGCAAGTTCCAGGCAGGGACGTCATGTTAGGTCCTGCGTCAACCATCGAGACTCGCTTTCATAACTCAAGGCAGGAATCCTGCTGGCAGGATCGAGGCCGGTCGAGATCGCACGCCGCAGACTGGCGGTAGCGTGCTGCGTATCTGCGTAGTGTGTACTTTAGTGTATGTACATACATACTGTACTAAGTATGTACAGTACAGGCAGAAGAGTTGAGCAGGTTGGGTGTGTTATTTCCATTGGCCGCGAGCCAACACGCCCCCGGTTTATTTCTTAGCGCAAACCCCTGTTCCAGGGGTCTGGACCGCCGAGCTGCCTGTCATTGCCGCTTTGAGAACGCCAATTCGCGAGACGACCGTACTGTACGAAGAACGAACGGACGTGGATGCCGAATTCCATACGCAGTACGGAGTACTCCGTACTCCGTAAAACTACCCAGTTTTTCTTTCACTCACGGATGCCAAGACCATGTATTGCATTGTGAGAGTCGCGACAGGATCGGTGTAACTACGGATTCCACTGCACTACAAGTCGCGTCATCCGAACATCAGTACGTTCACAACGCAAGGTAGAGGCCATGTGGCAGTGTGTGTGGCATCGACCAACGATGCCGGCACTTCTACTTGGTACTGTACACGAGTGTATCAACATCCTCCAACGTGCTAGCACTAGCTTGTCACTAATAAATGGCTTATGTCAAGAAGACCCTTCTTTGGTATGCTATTGGCCGAAACGTCGATACGCAGCGGCATGGATAGCCAAATCGTTATCGGGAACCCATGGCCACGCGACACCTGCCCAGGGTCCTCTCAGTGGCGGTCGCGGGAACAGGCGGCGTCGCACCCAGGTCGCCTACCCACCTCGCAGCTCACGAGGGCAGCTGGGTTACCAAACACCTTTTCTCTTTGTATCATGCTAGTTTGATACAGTACGTTATCTACGGACGCGTCTATCATGTAAGGCTAGATAAGATAAGACCTGTGGATCTGGCAAACGGGCTGGCAAACAGAGGGTTCTTTATTCCTATCCTCTACTTATATAGAGCCATAGGGCCAGTAATCGTAGGAAGGAGATATCGTACTTTTGAACTATTTACAACTTACCAACTTTCTTCTATTAATTGGAACCATTTTCTATCTATTAGAAACTATCTTCTATCAAATGGTAGCGGAAACTCTGCTTCTAACTATTAAGAACTAGATTTGTATCAATTTGACGATTAATCTAGTACTACTTTCGCGATAGTTATGCTCTGTTTTGGCGACTTAGTAACTAAACTAGGTAATTCTATTATAATTACTATAAAATCCCTATTCCTAGCGACTTAGTAACTAGGGTAGTCTTTTATCTATTAATCTTATCTTTGTTTAAACCTAGTGACTTAGTAACTAGTGCCTAGGTAAATCCTATATTAACTTTAGAATCCTTTCCTATAGAGGACCTTCCTAGACCTTCTTATCCTTTAAACTTTCCTTTTAAAAAGCTATTATATAAGGAACTATCTAACTATACTACAAACGTACTATAAAGGTACGATAAGATACCTTATATACTATAAGTATAGGTATTAGATCCTAATAACTAACTATAAGAGGAAGCTCTTCCTCTATAGGAGCTAGAATCGTCACTTAGATTTGCCAATGACTATAAGCTATATTAAGCCAAACCTGACAATTTCGGTGCTAATAAGGAAACGATAAGCTAGTTAAATGGCAAGATACATCTTTGATTTGACTACTTAAAGGAACGAATCGACCGCTTTTCCGATAAGATTAAAGGAGCTATCTATAAACTATTATAGTAACTTGAAAAAAGTATTATTAGGATAGATTATAGCTTTATAAACCACCTAAAGGGAGTCGAAGATCGACTTTATAGCCGCCTAGAGAAGGATATTCTAGTAATGATAGAACTAATGTTTAATTATATCGAGGATCTAGAAATATACTTATTATAGTATAGAAATATACTCGGCTAGATAATAATATAGATAAAGAAAATAGTTAATATAATATATAGTTAAGGTAGTAAAAATAATAGTTAATTACCTAGTTATTAGCGATCTTTCTTTGATCTTACTAGACTTAGTACTATTATAAAAGAAATATAATAAGTTAGTAATCTTATAGAAGATATATAATATAATAGTAATACTTTCTCTATACCTCCTAAGGGCGTTAGTATTAGCTATTATTATAATCTTAGCTACGCTAAATATATATAGTCTTTATATAAAGTCCTATACTTTGTAACGAGCGGTAGTAGAGGCGGAGATTCTAATTCCTTGGAATCTAGCGAAGACGATGCCCTATCTAACCGCTACTAACCTTTAGGAGACTAGAATCTAAGATACCGTCAAGGCACTCTATACCCTAGCAATAGTAGTAATAATGGTAGAGGTAACGATAGTAATAATAATAGCGATAATAGCAATGGACATTATAGATATAAATCTATATATAATACAATTATAAGTATATAAAGCTACTTAGACTTTAAGATTAAGAGGGATAATATTAGCTAGTTCGATCCTTCTTTTCCTAACTTACGTTCCTTAGGTATCATTAATAACGGTAAGAACCTAGTATTTACCAACGTCTACTACTTCGCTAACCGCATTAAAACCTTCCTAGAAAGCGATCCTAACGGCAGCATTAAGACGCAGATTCTATCCTTCTTCTAAACTCTTCTTGGCAGACTAGCTATCATTTAGTAGACTAACGAGTTAAACGGCATTATATATAGATAATTATATAAACTAGGTCTTCGAGCTATTATAGATCGACTATAAGAACGCTTTATACCTAACGCTATAACTGCTACTTACAAGTTTAACAAAGTTAGCTTACATTTAAAGAATATCGCAAAGGACAATTAAACGCTTAGTTTCTTTATTTAGAAGATGCTTTGTTAAGTACACTTAATATATATACTTAACAAACGTAATAATAACTAGTAAGGAGTTATAGTTTAAGTCTAGTTAGCTATAGACCTCTATATTAAGTAGTATTTAGATCCCCCCTAGCGATACTCCTTACTTAGTACCTATATATAGTATATTAAATAGTTTTAATCTATTATTTTAGCGGCCGCTCTTGACCGCTACCCATATCTATAGAGGAAGCTATCTATAGATAGCAAATTAGAGTCTCCTAGAGCTAAAAAAAGGGGGTCGTATAAGCCTATATACTATAACGCTAATCGACCTTGATAATCTAGCTATAGATACGATAAGCCTCTAAGATACAATTAGCGTAACTACGAATTTAAACGTAACCACGGATTTGACCGTAATTGCTAGTTTGATCACGATTATGGATTTGACTATAACTATGACCAGGATCGCTATGACTAGGATCGCTACGATCAGGATCGCTATAAGCAGGGCAATCGTAGCTAAAAGCAGGTCAGATTTGGCAAGGATAACCGCTAGCAAAAGAAATATTACGACTACGCTTACTTTGCTAAAGAGACTAGCGATAGCTCCAAGCTAGATTAATCTAATATATAGTTAGCCAAAAGCGCCCCTAAATCTAAATCTAGATCTAAATCTTTAGGTAGTAATACTAGTATCATGTACCTTGTTCTAGACTTGTAACTTACTTACTATAAGTGTTATAAATCCTTTGGTTCGTAAATCGAACTATATACCTATATTAAGCGATACCGTAGAACTAGTCCTCTTCCTTCTATCTGTAACTATAAAGCTAATCTTATAGACTTGGCTTACTATACCTATAGTTTCTATAATACTACTCTAGAATCGCGAAATGCTCTCTTCCGGCATTTGAAAATCTGCGAAAACGCTAAATCTAGTAGCATTTGCTACCTAGCAAAGACTCCTAGTAGGCCGTTAGATCTACCTACTTCGCCACTAGAAAACGCGTATTAGGCTATAGATATATAACCTATTATATCGCTAGTAGACACCATAGCAAAAGCATACTAGGTCTAGGACATACCTCCTAGGCATATACCTGACTACTATAGTTTACCACTAGGATATACTTATCTATACATCAGGGTATACTATAAACCTATAGATCGCGAAGTAGTAGAGGTATACCTAGATCCTAGCGCTAGCCGCTCCCTGATTGACTATACTTTCCTATAGCGATTAAACTACTAAATCAAACGACATAAGAGCAGAGTCAAAGGTGTAGGAAATACTATATTAAGCCTTAATAAATAGATGTCTTTCGATATTTACTTGCTAGGTATAGAAAACGATACTCCTACCCTAGCTAAGTTTACCTATATAATATAGGTTATCGATTCTCTAGTACCAAACCTTCTAATAGGTAACAAATTCCTAGATTCGTATAATACGAATATTAATTACTATCGTAAGGAAGTCAAATTATAGTTATTTGACTTCTGCCTTCCTTTTTCCATATATACGCACTCTATACCCTATATACGGAAGATCAAAACTACTTGTAAATTTACTCTCCTGCTTAACTAATAGATAATAGTACCTATTAAGTATAAGCCTCTCCCGATAAGTCGCGCCTTTATATTTAACTTAGCTTATATAGCTATCTATAACTTTGTTATAGATACAAAGACCCTAAAAGTAGTACCTGTCGAAAATACTATATAGGGAATGCTACGTATCCTAAAGAGACACCCTATTGGAAGGATCAAAGAAATGGAAGACAATGGCTACTTTTCCTATTTATAGAATACTACTTTCTATATAGCAATAATTATAACTACCACTTTAACGATAGCTATACCTAAAGTAGTAAACGATGTTAACCCTACATTAGTAATCGCTAATCACTATAAGATTATACTAGTAAACGCTTTCTTTAATTTAAACCGCTATTTAGGCGTAATCCTCGAAGGTAGTTACGTCCCTATAAAGCTACCTATAACTATAGCCTTAATTACAGCCTCTAACGACGTAAATTCGGACACTCCTATTAGCGACTTTGTCTTCTAACTTACCTAGTAATCTTAACCGTTTCTACTATAGGATATTTCACTAGAAGTAATCCTAGGAGCTACTAACGAAGTTACTAGCAAAGTAAAACGTAAGCTATACGTACCTAAGAAGCATTCCACATTAGGACTAAAGATATTAGGGTCCCTACCTAAGATCGTCACCAATAACAGCATCTATATATATATAGGCAATATAAAACTAGCTAAGAGGTTTACTAACTTAGTTAATAGTTTCCTATAACTCTAGAACGACGCTAGTCTAATCGATATACTATAGAACGAATAGATAAAAGTGCTACTTATAGAAGGCTAGTAACACTAGAAAGTATACTCCCGTACGTACCCATTAAGCTAGAGGGATAGGGAAGTCCTAGATAAAACCTTTAATACCCTCTATCAATAGGGCAAATTACAGTTCGTAAAGGACGCTACTCCTTTTGCCTATCCTATTTTCATAGTCTAATATACCATTAAGGGTATCGCTAAGGGTCGTATCGTCATCGATCTATGTAGTTTAAACAAGGTTACTATTCTTAATAATTACCTACTATTACTATAGTCTGAAATTATCACGGCTCTATATAGAAAGAAGTTTATTATAGCAATTAATATCATTATTATTCTTATTAGTCCTATACTACTATGCTAATAAGTATGCCAAAGCCTCTCAAATTATATACAAAGGAAACCGTACCTAATAGGCCGGATAAAAACCTCTATCCCGCTTCTAATACCTAATCCGGAGTACTAATACACTATAAAGAAAAGGAGAAGTAGCTAGAATAGCCCTATAGAGGCCTTCCCTCCCGGTCTAGCCTCCTTACGAGGCGGTATTCCGGGAGCCTCCCTAGGTCCATTAGCCACTATAGAACCCTCCTTGCCAAACGATAGTTATAGGTCCCTATACCCCGTAGAACGAGGTCTAGGTCCCTTTACGACCATATTTGCCAGGATTCCTACGTTCGGCTTCTTGGTAGGTTTAGGCACTATACGACTAGGTGCTCTATAGTTTCCCTCCCCTAGCTATAGGCATAGTAGGGAGTACTAACCCCCGGGACTTAGACCCTAAAAAGGAAGTCATAGAGGCCGATAGCCCCTATACAGGCCTATATTAGTAAGGAGCTCTAGGCCTTTGTTAGGCCCTAGTGCCTTTATAGGCCTTCCCCTGTAAAAACTAGGCACGGAGGGTCCTTGTCTGACATACACTATATCTTCCTACCGGCTTAGTCGGCCCTCTAACGGTTGCTCTAGCTGGCTAATACGGCTAGTTCTATAGCCTATAGCCTTCTTTATAGGGTTTATAGGGGGGGTCGACCCCCTCTATAGCCCTCCTAAACCTACTGCCGGACCATTGACCTTGCTACCTCTAGGGCTATAGGCTTCGGCTCCTAGCCCCTTGCCCTAGCCCTTCTCTTCCGGAACCTCTAGCTTAGCCTATTATAGGCCTGTTAGATGAGAGCCCTTATAGGGACTCGGGAGGCCCCCGGACCTGCCCTGGTCTGTAAGAGCGGTTGGTCGAGTTTGGCTTCGAAGTCGGCTAGCGTCTTGTTAAGATAGAGGTCGAGGGGTAGTACCTAGGCTTCTGTTTTGAGGCACCGGATAGAGGTAGCCTTATAGGCCCTGGTAACCACTTAAAGGGCCCTATATTAGGCCTTTACTAGTTCCCTAGCAGGGCCTTCCGGCTTACCCCCTAGCTTGGTAGGCTTGTAAAAGTTCGAGGCTCCGTAGGCTAGGGCGCTACGGATATACTTAGTATAGACCTTGTAGGCCTATAGGAGGCTAGGGCCCTAGGTCTTCGTAGTAAGCCTGGTTAGGGCAAACTCCTAGGTTTCTAGCTTCTTAGCTACCTTTATATAGTAGGGGCCCTACTATAGCCTCTAGTCTAGCCAGACCCTAAGGAATCTGGCCGACTTCGAAGGGGCTATAGTAGTAGTACCCCTTCCGGGCCGTAGGAGCTCTAGCGGTCACGACTACTGTTTCCGGCCCCTGTTAAAGTAGATAAGCTTATACTTTTCCGGGGCAAAAGCTATACCTTAGGTCTTTACCTACTAGAGGTAAGCCCTCTAGGCCCTCTATAGCTAACCGTTACAGGCCTCCTTAGTCTTCCTAAAGGCTAGGAGGTTAGTATCGTCGGTAAAGCCTATCAAACTGACCGTAGGGCTGGCCTAACGAATGGCCTAGTAGAGGGAGGCTATATAGAGGATAAATAGTATAGGGGAGAGGGGTGACCCCTATAGGACCCTGGCCCTTACTACTATATCCTCTGTTTCCTAGCTATCGAAGTAAAGGATAGCTACCCTGTCCTATAGCCACTCCCTAACCTAGACCACTAACCACTTTAGAAAGCCCTAGCTCTGTAAAGTGGCTAATAGCCAGGTATAGTTAATAGTGTCAAAGGCCCCTAAGATATCAAGCTATGGGAGGGAAGTAGTCGCCTTATACCTCTAAGCTTCCTAAACCTAAGCCGTAACAAGCCAAATGGCTAGTTCCGTAGACCTATATTCCCGGTTACCTATCTACTCGGCCGGGAGAAGCCTATAGGCCTTTATAATAGCCGTTACCTTCTAGGTAACTATAGCCTTTAATACCTTACCTACTATTAGTAAGAGTGCTATAGGCCTATAGCTACCTAGGGTAAAGTAGGCTTATAGGGGTTTGTTAGGCTTATAGAGGACTACTATCTTAGCCCTTTTAAACCAAGCTAGGAAATAGCCAAGCTATAGGCTCTCTAAGGCTAGCTTAGCTAATATCTAGTAGAGCGGCCGCCTATAGGCCTTTAGTAGCCCTATAGGGAGGAGGTCCTCCCCTAAGGCCTTCTATAGGGCCGCTCTAGCTAGTACTACCCTGACTTCGCCTACCGTGACCTCCTAGCTTATTTCGAACTTTGGCTCCTAGTAGTCGTTTAGATCTAGGTCGTTAATATCTAATAGGTCTGCTTCTAGGTTCGGGAAGAACTTATAGGCTAGGGCCCTAGCCTTCTGTTAGTAAGTTATAAACCTTCCTTCGAAGGCCGGGAGCTTTAGAGGGTTAACTAGTAGGTAGCTTTATAGCCTTGCCTACTACTCTAGCCTCTATAGCAGGTCCGGCTAGTTAGTTGCCTCCTATAACGTAGCTCTCTAGCTCTTGGTCTTCGTAGCTATAATAGTCTTAGCCTAGTCCTGTAGGGCCTGCCGAAGTACCTCCTGTGTATAGGGGTTTAGGGTGCCCCTATAGGCCCTCTCTGCCTCCTTAGCCCTCTTCTGGGCCTCCTAAACCTCCTTTGTCTACTATTAAGCTCGTTTGCTACCTATGCTAGCCTTCTTTGCCAGAGCCGAGACTGTAGCTATTTCCTTAAGGGCCTCTATAAGCCTGTTAAAGGCCTGTAGAAGCTCTTCCGGGCCCCGGAAGACCGGCCTGGCCGGGGCTGATGCCTACCTACCAAGCTAGAGTAGAAGGTAGGCTGCTTCGGTCTATATAACCTCCTCGTCTAGGCTCTTCTAGTCCTACCCTTTACTAGCCGGTATAGGCCTGTTAGTCCCCTAGAGGGAGACGTTTAGGGCCTATAGGTAGTAGTCGGATTTCCTACGTTCTATAATATCCCTATAGGTCGCTTCTAGCCCGGCCGAGGCCTAGAATAGGTCTATTATAGAAGGCCGGCCACGTTAGTCCCCTTAGGGGGCCTTAGTAACCTAGCCGTAGGGTGTATATAGGTCAAGGTCTTACTAGTCTATAAGGCTAAGGAGGTCCCTAGCCCCTAGGCTAAGCCTGTCGAATAGGTCCTAGACTAGGTAGTAGAGGTTAAAGTTACCTATAAGAACTAAAGGGTAGGTTGGCTAAGGTAGGGTTAGCAGGTCCTGTAAGAGGGCCTGCTCCCCCTTATTATTGTAGACTGACTAGAGCTCGAACCCCCTCTTTCCTAGGGCCGGAAAGGTCACCTTACACTAGTTCTCCTCTACTAAATAGTCTTACTAGCCTACTAGAAAGCGCTTAGCCACTAGAATAGCCGTCTTGCCCTTGGGCTCGTGAACTAGGTAGTACTTCGAAGCCTAGGGGTAGTATGTTAACCCTGTGAACCGGTTGATCTACGATTCCTAGATGGCTAGTAGGTCGTATTTAGCCTCTTCTAATAGGACCTCGAGGGCCTGTTTGTTGCCTTAGGTATTCCACTAAAGGATTTTAATTTACATTCAAGGTAGCTAGAGCAAAAGACAAGGGCACGGTAGTGGTAGGCTCTATAGCCATTGCCCCCTCGACCGGCTACAAGAGCGAGGGGGCTCTAGGCTATAGGAAGAAGATATAGGTCTGTCGGGCATCGTAGAGGACGCTCCTGGCCGCCTGCTAGACTAGAGTAGGCCTTCTATAGGGGCATTTGGCTCTAGTTTGGTAGTAGTCGTCATCTTCTAGGGGGCTGCTAAACTCGAAGGCTACCTTCTAATATAGTTATTCTAGTAGTTAGAAGGTTTAGGGTCTATATTAGTAGGCCTCTCTAGCCCTCTCCTAGGCTTTAACCTTCTTCGGGCAACCCCTATACCAGGCTATATAGGGGCTACTATGGGCTATATACCTACAAGGGAGCTAGTTAGAGTAGGTAGGGCACTAGGCCTCCCTAGTTTTCCCCCCCTCCCTATAGGCCTTTACGCTATACCGGCCGTAACAGGCCGGCCGTTAGTAGTACCATTAGGTATAGCCAAAGCTCTAGCACCTATAGTACTATCTCGGTTCTAGAGCATCCTAGTAAGGCTCGTAGTCTAGTACCTAGGCATCCTAGACTACACCCTCGTTACAAGCCTTCCGGGCCTCTTCGAGGTTCCATAAGCCTAGGAGTACCGTAGCCTACTTCCTTTATGAGCTCTTTAGCAGCCGGAACTTAACCATTTCGATCGACTATAGGCCTATAGCCCCCTTGAAGTCTTGCTCGCTAACCCCCTATAGCTCCTCCTTCTAGACTCCCTTGGCTAGGACTATATAGGCCCTACCAACCTCCCTAGCCTCCTCTCTAAAGGCCGAAGCTACCTATCGCTTATTAGCCGAATACTAGTCCTTAGTAGCTTTGTCCTTAAAGACCACTATAACATCCCCGCTTAGGAGCTTCCTAACCGTAACGGCTCCCTAGCGGTTAGAAGCCCCGTTAACTACTTAGACTATCTCGGCCGGGGTTCGGGCTTTAAGGTCCTCCTATAGGCTCGCGTTCTATATCGTAACCTCCTACAAGGCCTATAACGGCACTGCCTTAGCCGACGGTAGGCCTCCTTAGGGGCCTGTTATCCCCTGTTACGGCCCTACGGCCACTTGTGCCTAGGTAAGGCAGGGAGTAGCCTTAAGGGCTTCTTTAAGCCCCTTTTTGACTTCTTTGGCTATAAGTTCCTATAGGTTCAGAACCAGGCCTATAATAGTAATTATAAGGCCCTATAGGAGCTTATCGGCAAGGTCCTATACCTTGCTACATTTAGGGCTTAGTATAAGGTCGACTAGTTATACGACAAGACCCCTTAGCTCCTTAATATCTAGGGATAGGTAGGCCTATAGTAGGCCCCCCTTTGATTAGTTCGAAGCTATAGGCCTCCCCACTTAGTGGCTTGGCGTTAGGCCTTAAATTGACGTTACGTTTAGGGGCGCTAGGTAGTCTGTGCGTTGAAATTTTTGACAGGCACGCAAGGTATGGTCGGGTTACGGTCGGGTCCGGTTCCTACGCCTACGATGCCTGTTGTACACCCGCAACGGCTCGCGTGCAGTTGAAAGTGATACCGTTAGATAGCGTTTTTCGAGAGCTTTCTAGCGATGGTAGTTTTGTGTGTTTTGGTAGGGTATTTGTAAAGATGCAAGAGAAGCTCCCTAATCCCCTTTATTAAAAATAGGCTATAGCAATTAATATAACGTCGTTTTTCTATTAGTTTAGTGTATATCCTCTATATCGGGATAGGTTTACGCTAATTAGCCCTTATAGTCTGGAATAGCTAACTATAGTACTTATAGAATACTATAATTCTCCTGTATATATATAACAGTTTATAGATTAGCTATTATAATTATATTCCTCCTATTATCACGCGTTTATTAATGATATCGTTATCTTCTTAGATATAGCCGAGGATTATATATAGCATTTAAAGACTATTTTTAACCTGTTTTGCAAGAAGAATATCGCTATCTTGCCTACTAAGTTATATTATCACGGATAAGCACATAGACGGCCCGGCAGGCTGCAGCCAGGACGCAGGACATTCCGATAGCCAATCACTTGACAGACCAATCAGAAGATTATCACTGCCAAGACTAAGATCTTCACTAGTAATAATAATATATCACCGTCGACAACACAGAATCATGGAGTAAAAGGAGAAATAATACTAGTAATAACTATTAAAGAGGGACAGATAATTATATATATATAGCTAGCTAATCACTTATTATAGTAGACTCTAGGAGTTTACTAGTAATAGCAACCTAACCTATAATTATAGTACTTATACCAAGCATCGCTAACTATTATAGAAGACAACTCTAGTATTGTTATAAACCCTTTAGCTTTACTAAATCCCTTAGACAACCTATACACTTGTCCTACTCAATTTACCTCCGTCTAAACCCTTTTAGAAGAAGTCTAAGTTAGGTTCGTCATACGTTGCTATTACTCCCTTTATTCTATCATAGCTTAGAACAGAGGTAATTTTGACCTCGATATCGATATGACTACTAACGTTATAGCCGAATAGCTGCTTGCCTAGCTTGGTCAACTCTAGTAGTAGATCTAGGAGTTAGATTAGAGAGATAAGGTTACTTAAGCTCGGATCAAGGAACTCAAGAACGGCAAAAAGCACTTGTAGAAGCTAGTTAACGAGGCCTATACCAAAATCAAGGCACTCGAAGGCGCTAAAGCAAGTTATATTAAGATTAAACTACCTAGTAAATATAGAGGAACTAAGGAGGATCTTATAGGATTCCTAACGAACCTCTGATCCTACTTCTGGCTTAATAATGACAAGTTTCTAGATAATAAAGCTAAAGTCCTCTATATAGCTACAAGACTAGAGGGCAAGGTACTTAGATAGTTTGAGCCTATATGGAATGACTATCTTATTAAGGAAGATAAAGACGATTAAGACGCGTTTATATAGGTAGTCTTTCGATCCTACGACCGTTTTGAAGAAGAGCTTTAGAAGGTTTTTAGCGACAAAGACGAGAAGATTTATATATAAGAAAGACTCGCTAATCTCTAATAGACCAACTTAGTAGCCTCTTATACTATATAGTTTAGATAGGATATACTTAAGTCTTAGCTTAACGATAAGGTATTAATATAACTATTCTATAATAGCTTAAAAGAAAAGATTAAAGATAAGCTATATAAGTATAATTAGCCTAAGACCCTAGATAAATATATTATATAGGCTATTAGAATCGATAATTAACTCTATATATAAGAGTAATAGAAATAAGGTCAGATAAACGGAACTATAGTCAAGGCTAATGACAGGAAAAAACGAGCATATATTAGCACCTCGTATAGGATATATCCTAGAGCTATAGATATAGACGTAGTATAGAAGCAGGATAAGAAGAAGATGACCAAAGACAAGTCTAACATTATATACTATAATTGTAGAAAGAAAGGATACTACAAATGAGAATGTTAAAGCCCGAAGAAAGACTAGAAACTAGTCCCTAGAAAGGAAATTACAGCTATTAACAAAACTACTAAAGATATTATCGAAGTAGCAGCTACAAGTTATAAAGACAAGGATAGCGATATAGATAGTCTTAGATACGATAGCGACGGTAGAGATAAACAAGCTATGACAAACCTAGCTCAGACTTCTTCTAAAAGGGTTCAGACGAAGGTAGATTAAGCAAAACTAGCAAGCAGGTCGTCTAAGGGATTCGGTAAAGCCAAAGGGTTCATAATAACACTTTAGTTATCTCCTCACAATGTTAGGGTACTGTAAGTTGTGATTGCTATCACTGGTGAACTCCTAGAGTTTGCCAGAACGAGTGACTATATACAATTTCCTTCCCTTCTTCCTTGAGTCTTGATCGTGCGATCGCTGCTACGATCTTACGATCGTTACCTAAGTGCTTGTCTTGATCGAAGTGCAATCACTGCGATCACTTCCTGATTAGTCCTTAGGTCTTATGGTTCCTAATTGGTTCTGTATGCCTTGCCGGGTCGCCTTATATAGCCAAATCGTGACATGATGCCCTTCCTTTAGGTCTTTTGTCCTCGAAAGACTCTAGTCTGTTTCAAATAGTGCTAATATCCCCTGTCTATATGTAATTGCGTTTCCTAGTTTCTTCTTCCTATGATGTTATCGAGATGGCTGATTGTATAAGAAAGAAGTCGAAATCTAAACCTGCTATATCGACTCTTCGTGCTAATCACCTTCTTACAGTAATTCTTTCTTTAGATAGCCTTTTAACGATATGTCCTTGTTTGCTATATAAGTCTAAAGGCCTTAGTTTATATAAGGTCTCGAAAGCCGACTCTTCTTAATACGTAGAGTATATCTATAACAAACGCTCGAATTATAACGTTCTTAGCGTCTCCCCTACTTAGCTTCGGTCTATCGCGGCTTAGTATTAGAAACTTAAGGATGAACTTATGGCTGCTAAGGAGCAAGTCCTTTGTCTTTAGAAACAAAAGCAGATATAGTTTAAGAAGATAATAAGGGCTATTACTCGGGGTATTAATAGTGTAGAGGAGTTAGAGCGAGTGGAGCGTGAGGAGGCTAAGGCAGCGGCGGCAGTGGAGGCTTCTAGGGTTACTACGTCTTCTTCGACCCTATCTCGCCTATCTGCTAATTTCGGATAGCTTTAGGATACTATGTATCCTAAAGTTCCTTTAGATCTGTCCTTACTAGCTAATTTCGGGTTAGTCTCTAGTTTATTACTTTTGGTTAATTAGGGTTCCTTTAGTAAAACTACTAAAGTTTCTTAGGGCAATTTAGGTTCTTAATAGATTCCTATAAGTTATCTTCTAATCTAAAATTAAGCTATTTAACCAGATATTATAGTTCTCTATTGACAATGTATAAATCTAGAATTTCTTTAACGTCCTATTCTTTCTCTTTATCTTCTGCTTCGATATTTATAGCAATCTTGGTATCCTTTGACACTAGTTCTAAGAGTAAAATATAAAAAACGTCTGTCTGTAGTCATATAGATGACGGTAACAATAGTTAATAGTTAGATGTCGAGATTTGTTCTTTGATAATAAATAGTCCTAATTTTTTAAAGTCTAGCTTCTTGCTTAGTCGTTTAGTTTGTAGGTGTCGTGAGATTAGATAAACTTTGTCTCCCCTCTCTAGGCAAGGTCCCTTAAGCCTGTATTTGTTATAGTAATTCTTTATCCTTGTTTTAATAAACTTGAGTTCCTTTTTAAGCTTTTTATATAGTATATGTATTTGTTCTACTTTGACTACTGCTCTTGGCATTGTGATCTCTAGTCCTTGTCTAAGGTCTGCTTTATATCTATAGTTCGCGAAGAATAGTATAACCTTAGTCGTTTCCGTTAGCATCGTGTTGTAAGCAAGTTATACTATTAGCAATAGTATAACCTAGTTGTTTTACTAATAGTTAACGTAAGAATAGAGATATTGTTCGATGACTTGGTTTAGTTACTCTGTTTGTCCGTCGGTCTACGGGTGATATGCCGTTAATAGCTTGCTATTAACACCTAATCGTCGTATTAATGCTTACTAGAACTTCGATACGAATTTGGTATCTCTGTCGGTAATCTATTCTTATAGCTAAGCGTATACTAATGTAACTTGCCGGTAGATTACGTCTACCAGCTGTTTAGCTATCTAGGATTCCTTGTAGGGGAAGAAGTATACTTATTTAGTCAGGCGATCTACTATAGTAAGGATGCTATCGTAGATTACTCCTATAGCTATATCTTTAGATTTTGGTAGCTTTGTAATAAAGTCTATCGTAACCAAACTCTATAGTTTGTTAGGTATTAGTAGTAGCTAAAGTAGCCTATATAGCTTATATTATGCCATTTTGCTTCGGTTATAGATGTTGTAGCTTTATACGACTTCCTTGACTCGTGCCGTTAACTATAGAAAGTCATAGTGTTTCTTAACTTGTGCGACAGTTTTTGTAACTCCTTTATATCCTCCGAGTTTCGACTCGTAGAGTTCTCGAATCATTCGCAGCTATTGATCTTTATTATAGATATACGCTTTGCCTTGGTACTAGAGTTTCCTATCTTTTTCTTTGATTCCGTCAGGTACCAGTGGTCTGGGTGCTATTTGATACTATGCTTTGTTGATCCTTTCTTCTTGAAAGATTGCGTAACATTCTAGGAACAAGTCGAGTAGGTCATCTTCTACGGGTGTTTACGTTTCGTGATGTAGCGTCCCGTCTATTCGTTCCTTAAATAATGGTGGCGTTGTTTCCGTTTGTCTTTCTATATAATCTGTTTGTCGGCTTAAGGCGTCTGCTTGTATATTCTCTTTGCCTTTCTTATAGCAGATCTCGAAGTTAAATTCCGCGAGGAATTCTACCTATTGTATTTATTATCTATTAAGCTCCTTTATTATTATAAAGTATTATAGGTTCTTATAATCTATATATACTTATACTAGTTTAATTGTACTACTAAGGTATAGTCGCTATTCCTTAAAAGCTTCGATAATCGCAAGTAGTTCCTTGTCATAGATCAGATAATTAAGACGTAGTCTATCGAGCTTCTTCAAAAAGAAGGCTATAGGATGTAGCTTCCCTTGTTCGTCTTGTTATCCTAATTGTCCTCCAATGGCGTAGTCTAAAGCGTCCGTTTCCACCTCAAATGGTTTCTTAGGATCTAGTAGTACTAGTACTAGGTCTTTAGTAATAGCATCGCGGATCTATATAAATGCTTGCTTGTATTGTCCTTCCTATTGGAATTTAGCATTCTTCTTAATAAGTTCGTATAAAGGTCGTACGATCGCTCTAAAGTTCCTAATAAACATTTGGTAGAAGTTTGTAAACCTAATAAAACTTCGTACTTCCGTGACTAATGTCGGTTGTAGCTAATCCTTGATAGCTTTAATCTTTAAAGGTTCTATCTAGATTTGTCCTAGGGATATTTTATATCCTAAAAACACCGTTTTCCTAACGTGGAATTTGCTCTTTTCCTTATTAACTAATAGCTTATATATATATAACATGTCTAGTACTACTCTTACGTACTTCTGGTGTTTATCTATTGTCTTAGAGAAGATAAGTATATTGTCGAGATAATATACTATAAATTTGTTAAGAAAGGATCGGATAGCTTGATTAATTAGGGCTTAGAACGTTACTAGCGTGTTTATAAGTCTAAATGGCATGACGAGGTACTTGTAATGGCTATAGGGTGTCCTAAAGGCCATTTTCCACTCGTCGCCTTCTTTAATCTATATATGGTTATAGGCTAATGGCAAGTTAAGACGTGTAAAATATTAGGCTCCTACTAACTAATCTTAGAGCCATAAGATCAGTGGTAACAGGTATCGGTTTTTCATAGTCTGTTTGTTAAGTTACCGATAGTTAACGTATAACTATAGCTTTCCGTCTTTCTTAAGCATAAACAGGATTAGGTAGCCTGCTAGCGATATCGACAGGCAGATATATCCTCTTCAAAGATTCTCCTCTAAGTATCGCTTAAGTTCTTCGTTCTATATCTAGCTTATATAGTAAATCTTAAAGAACTTTAGTCATACTCCTTCCTTAAGCTTAATCTTGTAATCTTATAGGCCATATTCTAGTAATCCTTCTAGATATTTCGGTTTAAATGCTAGGTGTCCTTCATATTCCTTCGGTACTTCCCTAGTCTTGTCTCGTCTCTCGGTTTTCTAATAATATACAAACTTGGTTCCGTCTATAGCGATGTTAGCGATTTCTCCTATCTTAACCTACTGCTCTAATTATAGTGCTCCGTATTCATTAATAGAGAGAATAGCTATTGACGGTTTAGCTTGTTCCTCCTATTACATTGTCATTATTATTTTGCCGCTTCTTCTAGAGTCTATAGTAGTCTGTCTACCACTATTTGTCTCTTGTAGTAGATCTATAGGACATGCCTTCCCTTGAGCATCGTCTTCTCGTGATCCTTGCGTGCTCCCTATCTTGCTAGTTAAATATAACTCTATTCAGGGTTATAGGTAGCTACTATTCTTCTAGCTAATGTCCGGGTCGTAATCTTCATACTATAGTAACCCTAGTATTATATCTTTGTCGTTACCTATATCTATAATACTAAATATAACTACTATAGTCTTCCCTACTATAGTAATATCAATTAGTTCGGTCTCCTTATATACCTATTACGTTAGAAATGGTCCTTTGACTATGCTATGCTTCCGCTTCATTCTCTAGGGTATCTATAGCTAATTTATAAGCGTTAGCGAAATCAGGTTTATCTCTACTCTACTATCCACTAGTGCAAGCATTTTGTGCTGTTTCCATTGTGCCATTATCTATAATCGCTTGTCTTGCCGCTATTATCCAAAGATTACGGCGATTTCCTATGTTTCTGCCGGGAGGTCTCGATATAGTAGTCTCTTACGGCAGTTCCTCCTATACTACGCTATTACTCGCCGCTATACAGGCGTTAATGGTTTTCGGGCCCCTCGAAGGGCCCTAACCTGTTTCCTAGGTTAGTGCTAACCTCTTTAGTCGTTTAGCTAATAGCAGCTTTATCTATCGTGCTCATTTCTATAAGCCATTAAGTACTTATAGCTTCCTACTATTAGGTCCGTTCTACTTTCCATTATATATACTATAGCTTTATCTAAAGCTCCCAAATTCGTAATTTCTTTTCGTCTGTGTAGTAGAGGCAATCATTGCCCTAGCATAAGTCCTATATGTCTCGTCCTATTCTATAGTGCCTAGGCTAGGCTCGTTTTGGAACTATTGTAATGCTTTCTAGACTCTGGTCTTTAATCTTCCAGAGCAATTCGGCCGCTCTGTTTCCTATATTATAGACCTACTCTACCAGGCATAAGCTTCCGTCCTTATTTTCTTGTTAGGTTAGCTAGTAGTTGTTCTTGAATTTGTTATAGAAGTGGTATCGGCATTTGTATGCCACACATTAGAACCAGGGCACTTGTATATATGCCTCGTGTCGAGGGTATAGTCGCGTAGCGTTACCTAGGAGGTATTGGAATTCTCTCCTAAATCCTTCCCACTATATATAGACCGTAGGTACTCTAATGCTAAGGTAGGAGTATTTCTTCTAGTAGCTTTCCTATATACGCTCGTCTTTTCCGCGGTTCGCGTGTATAAACTAATATTCTAGGTTCTATACATTATTACTAAGTTACTAATTGTCAAAGCACTTGGCGTAGCTGTCGGGTCCATTATATACTATAAGCTATTCTCCTTTGATGGTTTCTACGATATATCGGAGTTCCCTTGTCTCGTCCCTCATCTTATCACTCTGCTAGACGAGTTAAGTCAAACGTTCATCCTATTCGTATAGTTCCGTATTAAGCCGGAAAACTTTATTATAGTACCCTTTGATTTGTTCCTATAGGAATAGAACATTAGGTCTAGGTCTTTCGGTTCCTTAGGTATCGGTTGTCTACGTTCTATCCCGCCTCTATATGACTATAAAACCCTACTACCCTAAGGCTAGGAGAATCGAAATTAGCGGTACGTACTCTCCGGCCATGTCCTATTCGGCAAGACCTGTTTCTAGGTCTATAGTGACTAGTTCGGAATATAGTACTTGTTCGTCTTTACTATTGCCGTCGTGTCCAAGACTATCCGTGTCACTGCCCCTATCTTTATAGCTTATAGCTACTACTTCGGTAATATCCTTAGCGGTTTTGTTAATAGCTATAATTTCCTTTCTAGGGACTAGTTTCTAGTCTTTCTTCGGGCTCTAGCATTCTTACTTATAGTGTCCTTTCTTTCTATAGTTATAGTAGGTAGCATTAGACTTGTCTTTGGTCGTCTTCTTCCGGTCCTGCTTCTATGTTACGTCTATATCTATAGCTCCGGGGTACGTCCTATACAAGGTACTAGCGTACGTTCGTTTTTTCTTGTTGTTAGCCTTGACTATGGTTCTATTTGTTCGACCTTGTTTCTACTACTCTTGTATATAGAGCTAATTATCAATTCTAATGGCCTGTGCGATATATTCGTCTAAAGTCTTAGGTCGATTGTACTTATATAGCTTATCTTTAACCTTTTCCTTTAAGCTATTATAGAACAATTACATTAATGCCTTGTCGTTAAGTTAGGACTTAAATATATCCTATCTAAACTATATGGTATAAGAGGCTACTAACTTAGTCTATCGGAGATTAGCAAGTCTTTCTTGTATATAGATTTTCTTATCTTTGTCGCTAAAAACCTTCCGAAGCTCTTCTTCGAAATAGTTATAAGATCAGAAGACTGCCTATATAAACACGTCTTAGTTGTCTTCGTCTTCCTTGGTAAGATAGTCATTTTATATAGGCTCAAACTATCTAAGTGCCTTGCCCTCTAGTCTCGTAGCTATATAGAGAACTTTAGCTTTATCGTCTAGAAACTTGTTATTATTAAGCTAGAAGTAGGATCGGAGGTTTGTTAGGAATCCTATAAGATCCTCCTTAGTTCCTCTATATTTGCCAGGTAATTTGATCTTGATACGGCTTACTTTGACAGTCTCGAGCGTCTTAATTTTGGCGTAGGCCTCGTTAATCAATTTCTACAAGTACTTTTCGCCGTTCTCAAGTTCCTTGATTCGAGCTTAAGTAGCCTTGTCTCTCTAGTCTAACTCCTAGATCTGCTACTAGAGTTAACTAAGCTAGGCAAGTAGTTATTTAGCCGTAACATTAGTAGCCATATTAGTATTAAGGTCGAAGTTACCTCTATTCTAAACTATAATAGAACAAAGGGAGTAATAGTAACATGTAACAAACCTAGCTTAGACTTCTTCTAAAAGGGTTTAGACAAAGGTAGATTAAGCGAAACCAGTAAGCAGGTCGTCTAAGGGATTTGGTAAAGCTAAAGGGTTTATAACAACACTTTAGTTATCTCCTTATAATGTTAGGGTACTGTAAGTTGTGATTGCTATCACTGGTGAACTCCTAGAGTTCGCTAGAACGAGTGACTATATATAATTTCCTTCCTTTCTTCCTTGAGTCTTGATTGTACGATCGCTGCTACGATCCTGTGATCGTTACCTAAGTGCTCGTCTTGATCGAAGTGTAATCACTGTGATCACTTCCTGATTGGTCCTTAGGTCTTGTGGTTCCTGATTGGTTCTGTGTACCTTGCTAGGTCGCCTTATGTAGCCAAATCGTGACACAAGCACTATACTCCGAACTGGTCACTATAGACCTAGAGATAGGTCTTGCTAAATAGGATATAATAGGAGAGTATATATTACTAATTTCGATTCTCCTAGCCTTAAGGTAATAGGGCTTTATAGTTATATAAAGGCAGGATAGATTGTAGATAACTAATACCTAAGGAATTAGAAGACCTAGACCTAATATTCTATTCCTCTAGAAATAAATCAAATAGTATTATAACGAAGTTTTCTAGCTTAATATAGAACTATATAAACGGGATAGACGCCTAATTTGATTTACCTAGTAGAGCGATAGGATAAGGGACGAGATAAGGGAACTTTAATATATTGTAGAAACTATTAGAGGGGAATAATCTATAATATATAATAGGCCCAATAGCTACGCCAAGTATTTTGATGACTAGTAACTTAGCTACGACATATAGAACCCCGAGTACTAGTTTATACACGCGAACCACGGAAAAGATAAGTATATATAGGAAAGCTATTAGAAGAAATACTCCTACCTTAGCATTAAAGTACCTATAGTCTATATATAGTAGGAAGGATTTAGAGAAGAGTTCTAATACCTCCTAAGTAACGCTATATAACTATACCCTCGACACGAGACATATATACAAGTGCCCTAGTTCTAGTGTATAGTATACAAATGCCGATACTACTTTTATAACAAATTTGAAAACAATTACTAGCCGACCTGACAAGGAAATAAGGATAGGAGCCTCCGCCCTGTGGAATAGGTCTATGATATAAGAAATAGAGCGGCCGAATTGCTCTAGAAGATCGAAGCCCGCGATCTAGAAGGCATTACGGTAGTTCTAAAACGAGCCTGGCCTAGGTACTACGGAACAGGACGAGACATATAGGACTCGTACTAGAGTAACGATTGCCTCTACCACGTAGATAAAAAGAAATCGCGAATCCAGGAACTTTAGATAAAGCTATAATACATATAACAAAAAGCAGAACAGACCTAATAGTAGGAAGCTATAAGCACTTGATAGCTTACGGAAATAAGCATGATTGACGAAGCCGCCATTAGCCAAACAACCGAAGAGGTTAGCACTAACCTAGGAAACGGGTTAGGGCCCTTTGAGGGGCCCGAAAACCATTAACACCTGTATAGCGGCGAGTAGTAATATAGTATAGGAGGAACTAGCGTAAGAGACTACTATATTAAGACCTCCCGGCAGAAATATAGGAAATCGCTATAATCTTTAGATGACGGTAGTAAGACAAGCAACTATAGATAATAATATAATAGAGATAGTACGAAATGCTTGTACTAGTAGATAATAGAGTAAAGATAAACCTGATTTCGCCGACACTTGTAAATTAGCTATAGATACCCTAGAGAATAAAACGGAAGCATAGTATAGTCAAAGGGCTATTTCTAATATAATAGATATATAGGGAGACCAAACTAATCGATATTACTATAGTAAGGAAGACTATAGTAATCGTATTTAGTATTATAGATATAGGTAATAATAAAGATATAATACTAGGGTTACTATAATATAAAGATTACGACCTAGACATTAGCTAGAAGAATAGTAGCTACCTACGACCTTAAACGGAGTCGTATTCGATTAGTAAGATAGGGAGCGTACAAGGATCGCGAGCAGACGATACTTAAGGGAAGGCATATCCTATAGATCTACTACAAGAGACGAATAGTAGTAGGCAGACTACTATAGACTCTAGAAGAAGCAGTATAATAATACCGACGTTACGATAGGAGGAACAAGCTAAACTACCGATAGCTATTCTCTCTATTAACGAATACGGAACACTATAACTAGAGTAGTAGATTAAGATAGGAGAAATCGCTAGTATCGCTATAAACGGAACCAAGTTTATATACTATTAGAAAGCCGAGAGACGAGACAAGACTAGGGAAGTACCGAAGGAATACGAAGGATACCTAGCATTCGAACCGAAGTATCTAGAAGGATTATTAGAATACGGCCTATAGGATTATAAGATCAAGCTTAAGGAAGGAGCACGACTAAAGTTCTTTAAGATTTACTATATAAGCTAGATATAGAACGAAGAACTTAAGCGATATTTAGAGAAGAACCTTTGAAGAGGACATATCTACCTGTCGACATTGCTAGTAGGCTACCTAATCCTATTTGTGCCTAAGAAAGATAGAAAGCTATAGTTATATATCGACTATTGGCAACTTAACAAATAGAGTGTAAAAAACCGATACCTGTTACTACTGATCTTATAGCTCTAAGATCAGTTAGCAGGAGCCTAACATTTCACACGTCTTGACTTGCCATTGGCCTATAACTATATATAGATCAAAGAAGGCAACAAGTGGAAAACGGCCTTTAGAACACCCTATAGTTACTACAAGTACCTCGTCATGCCATTCGGACTTATAAATACGCTAATAACGTTCTAAGCCTTAATTAATCAAGCTATCTAACCCTTTCTTAACAAATTTATAGTATATTATCTTAACGATATACTTATCTTCTCTAAGACGATAGACAAACACCGGAAGTATATAAGAGCAGTACTAGATATGCTATACGCGTACAAGCTATTAGTTAACAAGGAAAAGAGCGAATTGCATATTAGGAAGACGGTATTTCTAGGATACGAGATATCCCTAGGACAAATCTAGATAAAACCTTCAAAGGTCGAAGCTATTAAGGATTAGCTATGACTAACGTCAGTTATAGAAGTACGAAGTTTCATCGGGTTTACAAACTTCTACCGGATGTTCATTAGGAACTTTAGAGCGATCGTACGACCTTTATACGAACTTACTAAGAAGAACGCTAAATTCCAATAGGAAGAATAGTACGAGCAAGCATTTACATAGATCTACGATGCTATTACTAAAGATCTAGTACTAGTGTTACTAGACCCTAAGAAGCTATTTAAGGTAGAAGTAGACGCTTCAAACTACGCTATCAGAGGATAGTTAGGATAACGAGACGAATAAGGGAAGCTATATCCTATAGCCTTCTTTTTAAAGAAGCTTAATAGACTACGTCTCAATTATCTGATCTATAATAAGGAACTACTTACGATTATTAAAGCTTTTAGGGAATAGCAACTATACCTTAGTAGTACAATCGAACTAGTACAAGTATATATAGATTATAAGAATTTACAGTACTTTATAATGACAAAGGAGCTTAACAGATAATAAATATAATAGGCAGAATTCCTTATAGAATTTAATTTTGAGATCTGCTATAAGAAGGGCAAAGAGAATGTATAAGCAGACGCCTTAAGCCGACGAACGGATCATATAGAAGGACAAACGGAAACAATACTACCGTTATTCAAGGAACAAATAGATAAAACGCTATATCACGAAATATAGACACCTGTAGAGGACGATCTACTCGACTTGTTCCTAGAATATTATATAATCTTTCGAGAAGAAAAGATTAACAAGGTATAGTATTAAGTAATACCTAGACTAGTAGTACCTAATGGAGTGGAAGAAAAAGATAGGAAACTCTAGTACTAAGGCAAAGCGTATATCTACAATAAAGATCAATAGCTACAAATAATTTAAGAACTCTACGAGTCGAAACTTAGAGGATATAAAGGAGTTATAAAGACTATCGTATAAGTCAAGAAACATTATAACTTTCTACAGTTAACGGCACGAGTTAAGGAAGTTATATGGAACTACGATATCTACAATCGAAGCAAAACGGCATGATACAAGCCATATAGGCTACTTTAGCTACTGCTAATAGCTAATAAACTATAGAGTTTAATTACGATAGACTTTATTACGAAACTGCTAGAATCTAAGGATACGGCCATAAGAGTAATCTACAATAGTATCCTCACTATAATAGATCGCCTAACTAAATAGGTATACTTCTTCCTATATAAGGAGTCCTAGATAGCTAAACAGTTAGCAGACGTGATCTATCGGCAAGTTACATTAGTATATGCTTAGCCGTAAGAATAGATCACCGATAGAGACACTAAGTTCGTATCGAAGTTCTAGCAAGCGTTAATGCAACGATTAAGCGTTAATAGCAAGCTATTAACGATATATTACCTATAGACTAATAGACAAACAGAGCAACTAAAGCAAGTTATCAAGTAGTACCTCTATTCTTATATTAACTACTAGCAAGACGACTAGGTCATACTATTACTAATAGTATAACTTGCCTATAATATAACGCCAATAGAAATGACTAAAGTCATACCGTTCTTTACGAACTACAGATATAAAGCAGACCTTAGGCAAGGACTAGAGGTTACAGTGCCAAGAGTAGCAGTCAAAGTAGAACAAATATATATACTATATAAGAAGCTTAAAAAGGAACTTAAGTTTATTAGAACCAGAATAAAGAATTACTATAACAAACACAGGCTCAAGGGACCTTGCCTAGAGAGGGAAGACAAAGTCTACCTAATTATACGAAACTTACAAACCAAATAACCAAGTACAAAGCTAGACTTTAAGAAGGTCGGACCCTTCGTTATTAAGGAACGAATTTCGACATCTAACTACCGACTATCGTTACCGTCATCTATACGATTACAGATAGATGTTTTTTATATTTCACTTCTCGAACCAGCACCAAAGAATGCTAAGACCGCTATAAACATCGAAGCAAAGGACGAAGAGGAAGAATAGGATATTAAAGAAATTCTAGATTTACGTATTATTAATAGGGAACTATAGTATCTAGTTAAATAGCTTAATTTTAGACTAGAGGACAACTTATAGAAACTAGTTAAGAATTTAAACTGCCCTAAGAAACTAGAACAGTTCTACCGGCAGAACCTAGATTAACTAAAGAAAAACCTAGGATAGAACCAAAGATAGCACCCTAGTCGATAGTATTAATAGTATTATTAATCTATAATAGGGGCATAGTAGGCGCCTCTTACTACTTAACCTCCTCTAACTCGTCTAAGGTCGATAGACTACGCGTTACTATATCGGCACCTTTCTCTACTAAAAACTCCTTCTACTAACGAAGACGCTAGAGCTATATAAGCTTTTCGGACAATTCGCGCTAGGCTTCTTCTAGACGGCGTTAGGATTCATCTAGCTTAAGTTTAGCACGACGTTTAGTATCCTTGATACGACGTTACTCCTAGAGAATACGATCTACTAGAACAAACATTAGGAATTATATTTAAAAAAAAAAAAGGAAGAGAAAAGAGACATGCTTATAGGAAGAAAGCAATATACTAAAGCCATTATAAGAATAACCTTAATAAATATAGGCTTTGTAACACTTTATATATATAATCATTTTATAGACAAGGCCTTACGATATATACTAAGAGCAAGGCATAACGACAAAACCGTTCTTAGCAATGTTCTAAGTAAGGGAAGCATAGTAACGTGTAGAATACGACTTCTATTTCTCTATCGGCATTTTGTTAACATGGCGACTATAACGTAGAAACAGGAAGAATGTAGTACTTATAAGCAAAGGGTTATTAGCGCTATTTAAAACGGCCTAAGAGGGCTTTCGGGTCAAAAGCCTTAAAGGAAGGGCATCGTGTTATAGATAAGCGTATAGACGGCCCGGCAGGCTATAGCCAGGACATAGGACATTCCGATAGCTAATCACTTGACAGACCAATTAGAAGATTATTACTACCAAGACTAAGATCTTCACTAGTGATAATAACATATCACCGTCGATAACGCGGAATCACGGAGTAAAAGGAGAAATAGTACTAGTAATAACTATTAAAGAGGGATAGATAATTGTATATATATAGCTAGCTAGTCACTCGTTATAGTAGACTCTAGGAGTTTACTAGTAATAGCAACCTAACCTACAATTATGGTACTTATACTAAGCATTACCAACTATTGTAGGAGATAACTCTAGTGTTGTTATAAACCCTTTGGCTTTACCGAATCCCTTAGACGACCTGTATACTTGTCCCGCTTAATTTACCTCTGTCTAAACCCTTTCAGAAGAAGTCTAAGTTAGGTTTGTCACATAATGATAACTATTAAAGAGGGACAGATAATTATGTATATATAGCTAGCTAGTCACTCGTTATGGTAGACTCTAGGAGTTCACTAGTGATAGCAACCTAACCTATAATCATAGTACTTATACCAAGCATTGCCGACTATTGTGGGAGACAACTCTAGTGTTGTTGTGAACCCTTTGGCTTCACCGAATCCCTCAGACGACCTGCACGCTTGTCCCGCTCAATTCACCTCCGTCTGAACCCTTTCAGAAGAAGTCTGAGTTAGGTTCGTCACATATATATTGGCTACCTAAATATAGAACTACTTAGCTTTCATATAGATAGTCTTAGCCTTACTAATATAGATTAACATATTAAAGCGTTTAAGTAGTTATCTTTTCTATATATATTAAAAGCGCTAGAATAGTACTTAGGCTCTACTAGTTTCCTTCGACACTTGATTCTATATTATATAAAGATTGCTAAGCCGCTCTAGAAACATAAGACTAACTTACTTATATATAGCTATAAGTCTAGCGAACTAGAAGTCAGTAACTATACCTAGAGAATAGGCTACTATAGCCGTACTTCCTTCGAGCTAACCAAGTAGGAAGAAGCGTTCTTTATAGCCCTATAAGAGGCTATATATCGCGAAAACCTAACTATCCTCTACCACTTTAATCCTAATAAGTAGCTATATATTTAACTCGACAGCTGTCTAGAACACGGATTTGGCATTATAGTCTTCTATACTCGTGATAGATATAACTAGTACCTAGGCAATCCTATCTTAGCTAACCAAGTATTACTAGTTATATTCCTAAGCCGCCTATTAACGAAGGCTAAGATACGATACAGACCTTCTAAATAAGAAGTTACTTGTCTAGTCTAGGTAATTCGTAAACTATACACAATAGTATATTTAGCATATATACTAGTTATTATTCTAACTAACTATGCTATTACACGTAGTATTGTAGAACAAACTAACCTAGATACAAGTTTAACCAACTATGCTAACCGTCGCCTAATTAACATATCTATCTACCTGTCATAGTATAACCTCAAAGTCTACTACCTGCCTAGAAGACTTAACTTTGTACCGGATGCCTTAAGCAGATTAAGCGCCTTAGGGGACCCTGAACTTTCTAAATGCCTAGATAGATTAGCCGTATTTGATAACGTTTAGTTTGCTTTCGCTAAGGTATAGATAGATCCGGATCTTAAGGTAAAGTTTATTAACAGCTATAAGGCTAATGCTAAGTATACCCTTATTATAGAAGATTTGAAAAATAGCTATATGGATAGGACTATCGATAATAAGGGTATTACTATTTTCTCACGCTATAGGCTACTATTTATTCTAATTAACGAGCTCCTTTACTATATTTACCTAGATAGTATATAGGCACTATACGTTCCGTCGAGCCTTATATAATATATCCTAAGCTTGGCCTACGATAAGAAGTATTACTTTAGAACTAATAGGATAATATACGACTTATATAGCATCGCGATCGATGGAAAAACCAGGTATATATAGGACTATACAAAGCACTACCCTATCCATTAAGTTAATACTACTAATCGTAATCTTCCTATAGGCAACTACTAGCCAATTTGCCTATCTAATATACTATCTATATAAGTAATCGCTATTGACTTTATAGCGGTATTACCATTAGTTCCGTTAGCTAGAACGCCGTAGCATTTAAATAGGTATAATAAGTTCGATTCGATAATAACTATATCTTATAAGTTATCTAAACGAACGCTATTTATACCTAGGCACTCTAACTATATTATTATAGACTAAGGCTATATATTAATATAATAACTACTTCTATCTAACTAGGGAGTACTAACTACTATTATATCTAACTATAACTACAAATTTATATCTAAGATATAGACTAGTATATAGAAAACGCTAAGCACAAGACTATTAATAACTACTATATATTACCCATAGGGAGATAGTCTAGTAAAGCAAAAGAACCAGACGGTAGAAATCGCTCTATACTTCTTTATCTATAAGAAACCTAATAATAATTAGACTACTATACTTCCGTAGCTTTAGTAGTATTTAAACAGCATATATACTGCCTCTATTAGCGTATCTCTATATAAGCTACTCTATAGTTTTAAACCAGCCAGGCTACTAAAAGCGCTAATAGCGCTATCGTCAAAAACAGTATAGGATATCCTAGTTCTATATAAATATCTACACTAAGACATCTAGATAATAATGGACTTTATAGTGGCTAGAGCTAAACATGGATACAATACTAGCTACTATAATATCGAATTCAAGCCAGGCAACCCAGTATATTTATACCTATACTATAGCTACTACCTACCAGGTCGACCATTATATAAGTTATCCTAATAGCATCCTAGACCTTTTGAAGTCATCAAATACATTAGCCGTTTAGCATACTATCTTCGACTACTACTAAATATAGATATCTATCCTATAATATCTATAGTATAGCTATTACCTACTCCTCCTAGAACCGACCTATATAACCGTATTATACTACCTCCTAACCTTATTAAGGATAGCTATACCGATAGTAGCTTAGAATCCGGAGACAAGTATAAACTCGAATATATCTAGAACTATAAGCTTATATATAGCAAGTATAAGTATCTAGTTAAATAGAAAGGACTTAGCTATAAATATAATATCCAGAAGACTAACTTCTAGCTATATTATATATATAAGTTAATTAACAAATACTAGGTACATTAAGGAGGTTAACCTATAATAGCTTAAACAATGTAAGGTAATCGCCTATATAGATATACTTATAAGAAGGTATTAAAGACTCCCCTAAAGGGAGCTATAGATAGAAGACGCTAAAGTAAGGCTATAGGTAGCTAAGAGAAAGATATATAGAATACTATAATAGTAAGATAACATTACTACTTTTTATTACAATATTACTATAGAAAGAAGGCATATTTAAGAGCTATTTAGAGCTATAGTATAGGTACTACATTTTTTCTTCTAGGTAGGAGACTTGATATAGTACGTTGTCTATAGATACGTCCATTATATAAGGCTAGATAAGATAAGACCTGTAGATCTAGTAAACGGGCTAGTAAACAGAGGGTTCTTTATTCCTATCCTCTACTTATATAGAGCCACAGGGCTAGCAATCGTAGGAAGGAGACATCGTACTTTTGAACTATTTATAACTTACCAACTTTCTTCTATCAATTGGAACCATTTTCTATCTATTGGAAACCATCTTCTATCATAGTTATACTGCATTTGTGTGTCCCCTAGTGCAGTGTACGCCAGGATAGGTATAGTACTGTACTGTATGTACAACTCGGAGCCTGTCTACAATTCCCTTAAACTAGTACGAAGTAATCCGTACTCTGTAATCCGTATTTCCTGCTTGGTATGCTCAAAACTCGACCGCGCATCAAGGGTGCATGTGCAAGCGTATAAGTGCCAGTACACGATAACTATACTATCAGAGTACGGAGTACGTCATTGATGATCGTAGCGATCCCTACCTGATCGACAAACATCCGCTGCAAGGCTGCGTAGGACCCTTGAAGCTCATACCTCGATCCGAATTTGCGTGTAACGTGTGTCCGTCCTGAGCGTACGATAATTATCTTACGTCGGTATACGGGAATATAGTGAACTCTTAGACTCTGCGCAACAGTATGTCAAGTAATTAGTTAATCCTTTGTCTAGAACATTGCTAGCGATACCTAGCACCAAACACTGCGAAACACTACAAAATTGCATCACACTCAAGCAAAGAAACCTGTATAACACGCGCGTTCGTCACCCGTAATGCGCAGGCCTCCGCCACGTTTGTTGTCCAACGCTCTTCTTTGCTTGCTCGGCGAAATGTCCGGCTAATGACATCCCACATTAGTGAGTGTGGGAGGGATCTCGTCGCCGCCAGCCAACCAGGGGAGCTTGCATGACAGCCCTCGCTGACGGAAGGTTGCTCCCATATCGGGTACCTGCGTTGTTGTGTTCCACAGCTTTAGAGGGGACAATTATCACTTGTATTGGCATTTAGCTTGGAGGGGAAGATTATCGCTTTTATTGGCATTTCCAATCTCACCTTGGGAGACTTCCTGCCTGCTTCCAAGCATCCGCGGTCACACAGCCTTGCGATTTCATACATGTTAGCGCATCAGGCTGTAGACATGGCGACATGATAGCTAGCCAGCTACCGCAGAGTACATATTTTCCTCTCCTCAGATGACCCGTACAGCTATGTCCAAAGTCGAGAAGTGATTTTATCAAAAGGTCGTATAAAGAGCGTCTCGGTAGACACCAGGGCACGTCGCGCCGGCATGGGCAGGAGAAAAGAAATTCTGCAAACGCTCCCCAAAAAGCTTCTCAGCTGCTCCCACCTCCCTCATCCGTTTGCTTCCTGGTGACGGCTATCGGATTTCTCTCAGGCCCGAGGAGTAACATTACCTGTAGAACAGGCAAGAGCAGCCACTGTTAAATTACACGTTGAGCGCGCGGTAACGTGGTCCCTCAGCATGCCAATGCCCGAAGCGGTGATCGTAACTAGAGTGCCTAAAGAACGAAACAGTGTGTTGCTGCGGTCGAGGACCCAGAGGCGTCACTGTCGTGTTGATGCTTTCACAAGAGAGGAAGCAGTGTCCCTTATTTTGAGCCCCTTTTGAACTATTAACGGGAAGAAGAATAAAAGCGCAGGATCCAAGGGCAACCTTGCTGAAGCACCTGAGTTGGCCATCTCGTTCACAAGGTAAACCAGGTAATTAGGCAGTATACGAAGTAATTACCTAGGCGGAAAAGGGGATGTTGGTTGGGGAGGGGGAGGGAGTGAACCCATTGCAAACCTCCCTTTCTCTTTTCACATCATTGACCGACCAGAGCACTTCATTCTTCACCCCTGCGTCGCAATGACCTCCCTGACCGTCTCGGCCACGACCGCGTGGTCGTCCTCCTGCTTCAGCCCGCTCACCACCACCACCGCGACGACGGCGCCGCCCGCGCCGCGCACCCGCACCGGGAAGCCGCCCCCGTGGATGGCGTAGTCGTCAGCCACGGCCCCGCCGCTGCTGCTCGCCAGCGCGTACTTGCTCACAAACGCCTCCTCGATCTCGCCAGCCGTCGGGGACGGGCCCGAGGCGGCCCGCGCGGCGCGCAGCCCCGCCGCCGTCTTCATCCGCATCGCCCAGCTCGACAGGCCCCAGCGCAGCACCGTGTTGCGCTTGCGCCGCACCCACTCCTCGTTGTCCGGGACGGTGCCGGGCTCCGTCGCGCACTGGAAGACGATGTGCGCCGGGACCGCGCCGCCGCCGGCCAGCGAGATGGATATCAGCGCCGGCTTGCGCCGGTCCGGCGGCAGGGACAGGATCCTCGCGCGCAGGGCGGTGCCGAGGGTCCAGGCCGTCTCGGTCGTGAACGTGCGGAACGTGTATTCATCGCTCGTCTCTTGGGCGATCAGGACCGCTGGCTGGTTTCGTTCGGTGAGGGCCCCCCGCCCGGAGGGGTGGAGATTTCGGGTTAGTTAGGTATCCACGGCGGGGTTTATTTAATTTTTTTTTTTTTTTTTACAAGACGGTTTCCCATCCACTCGCAAGGGACAGGAATTCGGAGAGGAAGGGGCAGGGTGCTTACGTCCGTACTAGGGGCTTCAAGGGCCATGATGATACCTGGATGATTGTGAACTCTGAAGGAAACCGTGGCGTAGGTCAAATGGGAGCGGAAAGAGCTCGTATGCGGAGGACTCCTAATTATTAATATGTCGGGAATAAGCTTTTTCCTCTCTGGACCCTAGTGGATCTGTTTCAAGTTGGTCACGACCGCGTGGTGGACCCAATACGTAAGGTACTCCGGTAAGCTCTTGAAGTAGGTAGGTAGTTAATGGAGATCATGCTCACAGTCGAGGGGAAGAAAGAGAGAACGTGGAGCCAGACCTATATTTGGGTAGACCAGTGGAACGCTCGCCATGGTTCAATCCGTCCGAAGTCAATGCTTACCAATCCCACCTCGAGAAAAAATCTGCTTCTTAATGGGCCACCACCAGGAAGTTAGTTAGATACGATCTGTTAAAACAGTTGACCTTCCCTCGGCGTAGTTAGACATGGGCGCAATCAACGTGGACGAGAAGAATGAAAAGTGTCACATTCCGTTAATTATCACACTTAAATACGGCCTGTGATGACAGAATCAGCTAGCTTACTCTCTTTACCCTGATATCTGGCACAGAGACGTTTAAATATTTTGCTCTTTTTGGTGCTTGTCGGTGTTGAACGCCTTGAGCGAATGTCTTGACGAATACAGCAATGTTTCCTCAAGACATTGCTCGGAGAATCAAACATTATTTTGACGGGAGTATTCCCTTGCGAAAGAATAATGCTCTTCTCTTCTCTTTGGCATTTAATTTACACAAGCATTGGTTGTCCTCAGCAGAGCAACCAGAACGGTCGCGCTTCGAAGACTTTTAGGGATCTAATAACCAAATAGTCAAAATAGCCAAGGGGTACTAATTAAGTCAGACCCCCCATCAATAGAACAACCCATCAATAGAACACGTGCCACGCCCACACTGTAACTTCAACCTAACCACTTCAATATACCACAACTTGCCTAACCTTTCCTCAAACTACTTCAAACTTCGTAGGTATTGAACTGGTGTCATGCCCTCTGACACAGCTGTATACCTTCTAAACCAAACCTCCGTCTGGTCAGATGGGGAGGAACGTTGGCTCAAGGTGTCTAGGGCATCCGAGTGTTCGCGGTTGCAGCAGGCAAATCTAGTCCTTCTGCTGACAGCGGCGATAAGTATGAAGGCGAAGACAGCGATGCCCCTCCGGGCAGACGAGAAAGAGTCTACGTTCGTAGAAAAAGACGGCCAAATTTACAAACGAACGAACTACATCTCGGTTATGTATATCCCAAGCAAAAGAGTGTTCTTGGCCTTGTTGTTATTGTTATGATGCCCCTGGATAGGTATCCCCCTATATATATATCTACTATATATAATTTAGCTCCTTGGAGCCGGAAAGACAAAACTATATCCTGTGGCCCTCTGGTCATACCGAGAGCTTCCTACCCTAGTCTGTATTATAGTTTGTTAAATAGGTTGTAGTATATGTAGTTGAAGAGGATGTATGGATATTGGTGCCAAGGTTTGCCAGGTGTTCCATTGATAGGTTGTTCCGTTGATAGGGGGTCCGACTTATGCTTCCCAATTTCTATCCGAACTCCCTTAAAGTGTGTTCTATCAGCAGTAGCTTTTCAACTTCCGAGACCTAACTGTGGTTGACAAATCATCTGCTATAGTACCCGGTTATGGACAAGGTAAGGTATCCAACTTGCTGCCGATCTCAACGCTGTCACCCGCCAACCCAGCTGCATGGCCTCCCGAACGGACCTCAGGAGGTTCAGTCACATTGCCCATGAAAATAGATGGTTGCGGCTGTAGCCCATCACGCGGATGTCCAAGGTAATGGATCTCAGTTTACGACGACATTGCGTCGCGTGGGACAGAATCTAGTGGTACATGTAATATGAGGAGGGAAGGGAAGTCCCGTCAAGCCTGCACACGGCCTTCGAGTAGACTGGGTTGATCGTCTCGTCGTCCGCCATTGGTCGCAAATACCGTACTCGACGATACGCGTGGCCGTGTTAGACGCCGTGTCTCAGAAACATGAAGAAATATTGGGGTTAAACCTGGCAGGCAGGGAGACCGAATGCCAAGGGATCAGGATCGTTTGAGCTTGGCGGCGGTGATGATCAAGGAACTTGTCAGAAGCTGTAGAGCTTCTAAGAGTATTAGCCACATACATGCCACAGCTGTATAAGGCTGTTCAACGCATTGGCCAGTCCCTTTGTCTATAAATACCACTCGTTTTGTCTCCTTTGTAGATAGTTTTAACAAGGCACTGTCTCCTTCGTACAGCCACCTACTGCAAACTGCTTTCAACGCTCCCGGAGCTCCCACTACGTTCGGCAGTTATGAGCCTAGCGCCTTGACTACTCCTCTGCCGACGTATCTTCAATATTAGTAGTAGCTTCTTCTATTACGAACTCTCTTACCCTGCTTTAATACGCTTTTAACGACGCGTCTATCATGTCCGAGATCCTAGTCAAGACTTCTACACGCCTTATAGGGCCTAGTTCCTGGAACTCGTGGTATATTGAACTATAGTCGTAGGCTGAATTTGCTGGTATATAGGGATTTGTTGACCCTGACGGCGACCGTGAGCCAGATCTGGAAGTTCTGTAGTGCCTAACCCGTAAGCAAGCTAGAAATAACCTTATCCTGGCGACCTAGGAGTAACTCTAAGAAGGAGGATTATTACCCTTGATATCTATAGATTTGATGCCTTCTAATGTAGCTGTCGTGGCTAAATTTACGTAATTACAAGACTCCTTTTACAAGGATATTATATATACTATAGATATTAGTAAGCAGATAGGATAGCTATAATGCTAGCTAGTATATACTATAGATCCCAAACTCTATAAAGCTACAAAAGTGTATAGGAAGAAGGATATTAACCTTATTAGGGGGATCATCTAGGCACTTTACTCTATACTTATACTATCTATTATAATACTCTATATAATAATTATAGTATAATATATAACTAGTCTTAATATAGCTAAGCGTTTAGGAGTCAATCTATAGCGCTAGATTTGTAACTTTAATATTACCTTCTAGCAAGCTATCTAATATAATATCCTAGAAGTATGGGGCGTATAAGGACTTTATACCTTTCTTGACACTATCGCTATATATATCCTACTAACCTAGGTAGCGAATAAGAGGATAGAAATCGAGCTCGCTAATGGTATAGGATAGCTACTTCCGGAGCTTAGTACCCTTATCACGATAGCCGAGATCCTAATTAATAATGACATGTAACCTGGAGTCTCTTAGAAGTATGGAATCTTCTTAACAACTTATATACTAACACTTCCTATAGCTTAGAATAGCGGTAAGGAGAGAGGCAGAGACTTGTATAGAGACTCTTATAGTGGTTAGTAGTATAATACGAGATGTCCTTATAAGCGTCTAAGATATCTATAGGATCTAGTAGACTACTATACGCTTAAGTAAGCCGTCTATAGTAACGAGTAACGCTTATACCTCTTTAATAAGGAGTATAAGAGGATTTGCTAGGAGCTTGACAAGCCGAAGTAGGCTAGACTAAAAGATTAACTTATTATTAAGTAGGGGGAGCTATCTTATTTTAGGTAGTTAGGGGTAGGATACCCTAATTCCCTTAATATATCAATTATTAGCCTTTAACTACTTGGTAAGCTCTTGACTTACTATAGGGTATTTAGTATAGTCGCTTTATAACGTTATCCTCTTTTAGAAAGCACTTTACTAGACTTATATAGCGTGACTTACTTAGTTAATGATAAGAAGTTCCTTTTACCTAAGATATTTGTTAAGGTAGAAGATCCTAAGTTTATTAAAGCAGGTATAACGACCTTTCCTATTAGTAGGAGGGGTATTCGGGTAATTAAGAACATTCTAGATAGACTATATGGACTATATACTAAGAGCCCAACACTTAAGGATATTACTATTATTAAAGGATTCTATATTAATATTATCTTGGAAGCTCTATTACTTAAGGTAGGCGCTTGGTACTATAGCTTAGACTACTTACTATATTTTAGAACATTAGAAAATAACATTATACTTCATAAGTTAGAACGTAAGTATAATCTTACCTTCCTTAAATATAAGCTACTTTCCTACTACCTAAGCTTCCTAGACTATATCTTAATTAGTAAAGTAGGTATTATAAATGTTTATATATCCTTATAGAACGTATTTACTATATATAGTAGAAGGTCTTAGACGTGAGCGTTACCTACTATAAGAGAAGATACCAAGGATCTTTGGTACTTAAGAGCTGGCTACCTTAGACTAGAAGCGTTAAAAGCGCTTGTTAATAACGCTAGAAACGTCTATATCAAGGGAATAGTATATATTAAGTATAAGAGCTACGCTTATACTTATATAAGTAAGGTTATCTCTAGGAAAATACTACCTAAGTAGAAGTCTATACGACCGTTCTAGCAAGTAGCCTAGGATCTGTTTAACTATCCTAAAGCAATTAATGGATCGTGATAGCTACTTATAATTATTAATAAGTATAGTAGGAAGCTCTTCCCTTTCCTCTTAATAATAAAGTCGCTAGACTAGATTATAGAAGTTATCTAGAATTTCGAGAGCTAGGTAAGATGCTAATATAGGCTTACTATCTATAAGATTAAGTAAGACAACGATACTACGACGATTAGTTTAGTAAGGCATGTACCGACATGCTACTAGACTTAGGCTATAGAAAGCGGTATTGATCTTAAACTCTTACCTTTATATACCTACGAGCCTAATAGACTAGTAAAGCAAGTAGGGTAAGAACTAATCTTACGCTTAATCAAGATGCTTAATAATACAAATCTACTTACAAAGCTCTAGTCAGAAAGTATATAAGTAATAGTATATTTATATATAATAAGCCTAAGCCGTACTTACTCGTTTAGAACTCCTAACAAAGTACTCTATAGCTAGTTCAAATAGTATTTTCGCTAGTACGAACCTAGCTTAATAATTACATTAACTAGTGACTTATGCCTAGACTAGAGTAGCATCTTTACATATAGATGCTAGGTATATATCTATTATAGGCCCGGGCTGTACCTAGGCTAGACAATGCCCAGGCTTTACCTGGGCACTGGAATAGACCTACCCCGCCCTACTCCTGCACGCCCCACGGGTCTATAGAGCGTTCGTTACTCGTTCGTAACTCGTCTGGTAGATACACGGCCAGGGCCCGGTTAGCGCCTAACCCGGAGCCTAACCGGGCCCTACCCAGGTTATATACATATATATTGGTTAAAAGGCACTCCTCTATACGACTCTTATATTTTTCCTCTCTTTCCTCCCTAAGGTAATCGAATAGAATATTATACACTTATCTATAGTTACTATAAGGCTAGTATATTACATTTCGACTACCTTCTTACCAGTAGCAACTCCTTAAGGGAGTTATTAACAACGTAGTTATAACAAATTTGATAGTATACGGGCCCTCGGGCTTAGCGGAATTATAGGAGCTCGTCCGCTCCCTTTAAGCAGTAATAGAATAGCAGAATGTGACGATCGACACTCTCTAAGCATCCTAAACCTAACCTATCCTGACCCCTAAGTCGACTAGGGTGCCCCTTGAAGCTTAGTAGCCGTAGTAGAAGCGTCTCCTAACCGGATAACCTTTCGATAGCAAAAAGGAACTCTTTATAGTATAGAAGAGTACGATAGGATACGTCCTTATAGCTAATAGAGATTTCATTAGCTCTAATTATAATTAATAGGTCTTTATCTAGGGAAACCTTATATGCTAGGTACAGACTCGGGTTATAGCCTATTATAAATCTATAGGCCTAAAAGTTAGGTATAACCCGACCGAGTTCTTCTAATATCCTAAGAGCATCTTCTCTAACCCCTATAAGAAGACGGTAGCCCTATCAGAACTAGAATTCCTTCGATAGAGAGATGATGAACCGTTTACTGCCTTTATTATTTGGTTTAAGGCCAAGCTATTAAAGGCAGGTAGTCTCCTTTAGAGTGACAAGCTATACCTAATTAAATTATAATAATACCTCTCTCTGAAACTTAAATATATAGCGGTCGGACGAGGAATTCCCTAGGATAATTATATAATAGCGGTCGAGAAATACTATAAAATTGCTATAGATCTCGAGGCTCTTTAGCTTAGTAATAAGTATTAGTAGATATAGGGGTAGTAGGTAGTACCTAAACTATAAAGAGAGAAGGACGTAAAAGGAGATATACTAATAACCGGAATTAACTTATTATATACTAACCTATAGAAGAAGGGACCTAATAAGGATAGAGTAGGAAAATATAGAAGTAACGCCTTATAGGTATAATGGGTTAGTCTAAAAGTATATATAGCCTAATAGGTAGCTAGAGCGTATATCTAGTATAGGTAGAAAGGTTACTTTATTACTAAGTATTACTTCGCCCTTACTTTAAGGCTAGTATAGTAGAACTAACTAAGAACCGACATTAATACCTTAGAGGCTAAGGATTAGAAGGAAGATAATAACCTATCTAATAAAGAAGATAATAAGTAAGGAAAAGAGTAGCCCCTAAGCAAAGTCTTATAAGGGGGCTAAAAGACTATAACTACCTAGAAGATAAGTTTATAGAAATTAACAAAAGAATAGATAGACCTTCTTTTCTCATTCTAATCTTCCTTAACTCTACCGGCTTCATAAACGCCTAAGTAAATAGTAGATATTCTAGCTATGGCGTTATTAATAAGAGAATATACTAGAAGCTCGGAATCGAGTAGATTAGTTTACCTATCATACGTACCCTTAGAACTATAACTAGGCTATAATAAGATTAGAAGATTACTCGGATAGCCTACATTATAATAGATATCAATAGCTAGGAGAGTTAGGCCACGTTTCATATAGTCCTAGGACTTATATATAATGTTATACTAGGCCTTCTATAGATAGAATACTAGGAGGTTAAACTAGATATATATCTAGGTATTCTTGAAATTAGGACATAACTAGGATTACTTATCCATAAGATCTCTTTACGGTCAAGACAGATAGGAATCTCCTAAATTATAGGTATAGTCTTTATAGGCATGGTTTAGAAGGTATAGAAGAAGAAGACTTCCAATACCTTCCTAGTTACTAGTATCTAGGAAATAACAACTATCCTAGAATCAAGACACCAATTTAATAGAGAAGGTATAGGGAATAGGGGCACCTAACTAGGGCCTAGTACGGAGTTAGAGGTTACCTTACTAGACAAACTTTACAACTTTACTAACCTCTTTAACAAGGAGAAAGCTAGCAGACTTCCCCTATATCACGGCACGGCTAATCATTATATCAAATTAAAGGAGGGCCTAGACGGAAAGATCCCTAAACTCCCTTAGGGGCCTCTCTATAATATGCTATAAGATCATTTATTAGAAGTCCGAAAGCAAGTCATTAACTTACTGGATAAGGGATAGATCCAAGCTAGCTCCTCTTCGGCTACTACCCCTATCCTCTTAGTAAAGAAAGCAGACAGAGGTTAGAGGTTCTATATCGACTATCGAGCGCTAAATAAGATTATAAAGCAAGATCGATACCCCCTCCTACTTATTAAGGAAACGCTTTACTCCCTAGCCGGAGCCAAGTAGTTTACAAAGTTAGATATCTAGGCGGCCTTTTACTATATCTGAATCGTGGAGGGCTACGAACATTTGATAGTATTCCGGACCCGGTTCGGCCTCTTCGAGTGGCTTATCTATCCCTTTAGACTTATAAGCGTATTTATAACCTTCTAATAATATATTAATAACGCTCTTAGCCTAACGCTTAGAGACTTTATAATAGTATACCTTAATCATATCTTAGTTTATACTTTAGGTAGTAGGAAAGATTATATAAGGTAAGTAAGGGATATGCTCTAAAGGTTATAGAAAGTAGGACTTGTATTAAACCTTAAGAAGTGCGTATTTACTATAAAAGAAGTCAAGTACCTTGGCTATATTATAGAGGTAGGGGCCTAGGTCTGTCTAGACTTTGAAAAGCTAGCCGCTATCCGCGAATAGGAGGTATTATAAAAGGTTCGGGGAGTATGAAGCTTCCTAGGGTTTACTAATTTCTACGAAGACTTTATCCTTAACTTTTCCGGGTTAACGAAACTCTTGACGTAGTTAACCTATAAGAATATTCTATTCTAGTAGGGGACTAAGGAATAGAAGGCCTTTAATACCCTTAAGACGGCCTTTATATCGGAACCTGTCCTTATATAATAAGACCCTAAACAGGAGACAGTACTTGAGGCAGATTACTCTAAGATAGCGCTAAGAGGGTGCCTATCTTAGTAGGGAGAAGATAGGGTCCTATACCCTATAGCCTATTACTCTATAAAACTAACCCCAGCCAAACGAAACTATATAATCTATAATAAGGAGTTACTTATAATTATCTTATACCTAATGACCTAGTTAGCTAGGCTTCGTAGTATTATAGCTCCCTTTTAGATCTTAACTAACTATAAAAACCTTAAATACTTTTCCTAGCCTTATTTAATTAGTAAGTAGTAAGCTCGATAGGCCGAGATACTCTCCCTCTTTAACTTTAAGCTCCGTTACTAACCCAGGTTGTAAGCGTCCTGCCCTAACGCCCTATCCTATCGTAAATAAAACTTTCCCAAAGATATATAATATATAGTATAACTTCTCCCTACTATCCGGATGGATATAATAGATTCCTTAATGTTATCTAAAGCATCCTACCTCCTAAAGGGGAGTACCATTTTTATAGATAAATAACTAGTAGCCTTATAGGATAAGGGAGTTATTAAGGACAAACATTATATATACTAACTCTAGGCTATACAGGATAAGGCCTAAAAATTTCCAAAGGAAGCGAATATAGTATAGATCTAGATTATAGACTACTCCCTGAATATATAAGGTACTCTCTAGTTCCAGGGTAGACTTTGGCTCTCTATATAGGAACTACTTACTACTACTATCCTTTAATATATCTATAACTCCCCTATGTTAGGTTACCTGGGGAGGAATAGGCTATTTAAAATGCTCTAACAGGACTACCATTAGGATTTTATATCCCTAGACGTAAAGAGGTTTATAAGGAACTATTATATATATCGAAGGGCCAAGGTTTTATATTAACTATAACAAGAACTCCTCTAGCCCCTACCTATCGCTAACCACTTCTAGAAATAGCTTTCTATCGATTTTATAGTTAATCTCCCTATATAAGACGAGAATTTACCCTGGTACCTTATAGTGATCACCGACCGGCTGTCAAAGTACATCTAGCTTAAAGCTATATCCTTGATAAGAGCCGAGGCATATATACTCTGGTTCTAGGACGTATAGTAGCAGTTTTACAGATTTCCGATACAAATTATTACTAATCGCGGTTCGGACTAGCTTAGCCAGTTTTAGACTACTCTCTATAAGACTATTAGGATCGAGTAACTACTATTAATAGCCTATTATCTATAGATGGATAGAGGTATAGAACGTATAAATTAGGAGGTGTAGACTATCTTATAGACTATAGTTTCCTTTGCCTAGTATAACTAGCCTAAACATCTACCTATATATTAGCTCGCGATTAATAACCGTAACTTGACGATAACTAAGACAAGTATAAGCTACCTCCTTTATAATTATAATATAAGCCTAATACAGTTTACTAACCTACTAGATACTCCTACCTTAACCCTATAAGGAAGAGTTACTAATTTCTTACGTTACCTAAGAGAAGGTATAGAATAGACCTAGGCCACTATCGTATATATATAGTGGTACTAACAAGAAAATGCTAATCGCTCTTAATGCCTAGCTAAGAGGTTTAAGGTAAGGGATAAAGTATAGCTATCCTTATATAATATTAGGACTAACCGCTCTAGCCGTAAACTTAATTAGGTTAATGCCAGGTATAAAGTGATTACAATACTAACGCTACTAACGGTAACTCTAAATATTCCTTATAGCCTCTACCTTACCTTCTATATTAACCTTATTAAGCGTACTATATCTAACCTACTACCTTTATAATATATATTAGATTTCTAACTAGACCTAGTATTAGAACTCTCCTAGGAAGGACTACTATAAGAGGAATATAAAGTAAAAGCGATCCTTATAGCTAGGAACGTAAAGGGAATGTCATAAGCCAACCATATACCACAACCCGGTGGGGCGTAGCAGGCTAAACGAGCCACCAATCAAGAAGCGCACGGAGCGAAGCTAACACAGGATCGCTAGGGAGCACAGGCTACTACAGGCAAACAATTGCCAAAAGGGAAAGATAGCAGAGGATAGCCAGCTACCAAAGGCAATCTAGGAGCAGGCTAGAAGGGGACCTTAAGCAACCGACAGAAGTATATATATATATAAATAATCACTCGTTATAGTAGACTTTAGGAGTTCATTAGTAATAGCAACCTACAATTATAATACTTATACTAAGTATCGCTAACTACTATAAGAGATAACTCTAGTGTTATTATAAACCCTTTAGCTTTACCAAATCCCTTAGACGACCTACACGCTTATCCCACCTAATTTACCTCTATCTAAACCCTTTTAGAAGAAGTCTAAGTTAGGTTCGTCATACGTTGCTATTACTCCCTTTGTTTTGTCATAGTTCAGGACGAAGGTAATTTCGACCTCGATATCGACATGGTTACTAACGTCACGGCTAAACAGCTGCTTGCCTAGCTTGGTCAACTCTAGCAGCAGATCTAGGAATTGGACTAGAGAGATAAGGTTGCTTAAGCTCGGATTAAGGAACTCGAGAATAGCGAAAAGCACTTGTAGAAGCTGGTTAACGAGGCCTACGCCAAAATTAAGGCACTCGAGGGCGCTAAAGCGAGCCGTATTAAGATCGAACTACCTAATAAATATAGAGGAACTAAGGAGGATCTTGTAGGATTCCTATCAAACCTCTAATCTTACTTCTAGCTTAATGATGACAAGTTTCCGGACGATAAAGCAAAAGTCTTCTATATAGCTATAAGACTAAAGAATAAGGCACTTAGATAGTTTAAGCTTATATAGAATAACTATCTTACTAAGGAAGACGAAGATGACTAAGATATATTTATATAGGTAGTCTTTCGATCTTATAACCGTTTTAAAGAAGAACTTTAGAAGGTTTTTAGCGACAAAGATAAGAAGATTTATATATAAGAAAGACTTACTAATCTCCGATAGACTAAGTTAGTAGCTTCCTATACTATATGATTTAGATAGGATATACTCAAGTCTTAGCTTAATAATAAAATATTAATATAATTATTCTATAATAGCTTAAAGGAAAAGGTTAAAGATAAGCTATATAAGTATAACTAGCCTAAGACCTTAGATAAATATATTATATAGGCTATTAGAATTGATGATCGACTCTATATATGAGAGTAGTAGAAATGAGGTTAGATAAATAGAATTGCGGTTAAGGCTAATGATAAGAAAAAACGAGTATATATTAATACCTTGTATAAGACGTATCTTAGAGCTATAGATATAGACGTAGTATGGAAGTAGGATAAGAAGAAGACGACTAAAGACAAGTCTAACGTTACTTATTATAACTATAGAAAAAAAGAATACTATAAATAAGAATGTCGAAGCCCGAAGAAAGATTAGAAACTAGTCTCTAAAAAGAAAATTATAGCTATTAATAAAATTGCTAGGGATGTTATCGAAGTAGCGGCTATAAGCTATAAAAACAGGGATAGTAATATAGATAGTCTTAGACACGATAGCGATAGTAAAGACGAATAAACACTATACTCCGAACTAGTCACTATAGACCTAGAGACAGGTCTTGCCGAATAGAATATAGTAGGAGAATATATACCACTAATTTCGATTTTCCTAACCTTAAGGCAGTAGGGTTTTATAGTTACCTAGAGGTAGGATAGATTGTAAATAACCGATACCCAAGGAATCGAAAGACCTAGACCTAATATTCTATTCCTCTAGGAACGAATCGAATGGTATTATAACAAAGTTTTCCGGCTTAATACAGGACTATATAAATAGGATGAACGCCTAATTTGACTTGCCTAGTAGAACAATAAGATAAAGGACGAGATAAGGGAACTCTAACGTATCGTAGAAACTATTAAAGGGGAATAGCCTGTAATATATAATAGGCCTAATAGCTACACCGAGTATTTTAACGACTAGCAACTTAGCTACAACGTATAGAACCTAGAGTACCAGTTTATATACGTAAACCGTGGAAAAGACGAACGTATGTAGGAAAACTACTAGAAGAAACACTCCTACCTTAGCATTAGAGTACCTATAGTCTATATATAGTAGGAAGGATTTGGAAAAGAATTCTAATACCTTCTAGGCAATACTATACGACTATACCCGCGATACGAGGTATATACACAAGTGCCCTAGTTCTAGTATATAGCATACGAATACCGATACCACTTTCGCGACAAATTTGAAAATAATTACTAGCTGACCCAATAAGGAAATGAGGACGGGAGTCTCTACCCTAGAGAATAGGTCTATAATGTAGGAAATAGAGCAGCCAAATTGCTCTAGAAGATCAAAGCCCGCGATCTAGAAGGCATTATAGTAGTTCCAAAACAAGCCTAGCCTAGGTATTACGGAATAGGACAAGATATATAGGACTTGTGCCGGAGTAACGACTACCTCTACTATACAGACGAAAAGAAATCGCGGATCTAGGAGCTTTAGATAAAGCTATAGCACATACAATGAAAAGTAGAACAGACCTAATAGTAAGAAGTTACTAGCACTTAATAGCTTATAGAAATAAGCACGATTGACGAAGCTACTATTAGCCAAATAACCGAAGAGGTTAGCATTAACCTAGGAAACGGGCCAGGGCCCTCCAAGGGGCCTAAAAACTATCAACGCCTATATAGCGGCAAGTAGTAGCGTAGTACAAGAGGAACTAACGCAAGAGACTACTATATCGAGACCTCCTAGTAGAAATATGGGAAATCGCTATAATCTTTAGGCAATAGCGGCAAGATAAGCAATTGTAGATAATAGTACAATGGAAATAGCACGAAATGCTCGTACTAGTGGACAGTAGAGTAGAGATAAACCTGATTTCGCTGATACTTGTAAATTAGCTACAGATACTCTAGAGAATGAAGCAGAAGTATAGCATAGTCAAAGGGCCATTTCCGATATAATAGGTATATAGAGAGACTAAACCGATTAATATCATTATGGTAAGGAAGACTATAGCAATCGTATTTAGTATTATAGATATAGGTAATAATAAAGATATAATATTAGGATTACTATAGTATAAAGATTACGACCTAGACATTAGCTAGAAGAATAGTAGCTACCTATAACCCTAAATGAAGTTATATTTGACTAGCGAGATAGGGAGCGTACAAGGATCGCAAGCAGACGATACTCAAGGGAAGGCATGTCCTATAGATCTACTATAAGAGACAAACAGTGGTAGGCAGACTACTACAGACTCTAGAAGAAGCGGTATAATGACACTAATGTTATAACAGGAGGAACGAGCTAAACCGCCGATAGCTATTCTCTCTATTAACAAATATAGAGCACTATAACTAGAGTAGTAGGTTAAGATAAGAGAAATCGCTAGTATCGCTATAGACGGAACCAAGTTTATATATTATTAGAAAGCCAAGAGACGAGACAAGACTAGGGAAGTACTAAAGGAATACAAAGGATACCTAGCATTTGAACCGAAGTATCTAGAAGGATTACTAGAGCACGGCCTATAGGATTACGAGATTAAGCTTAAGGAAGGAGTATAACTAAAGTTCTTTAAGATTTACTATATAAGCTAGATATAAAATGAAGAACTTAAGCGATATTTAGAGGAGAACCTTCGAAGAGGATATATCCGCCTGTTGACATCACTAATAGGCTACCTAATCCTATTTATACCTAAGAAAGATAGAAAGCTACGGTTATATGTTAACTATTAGTAACTTAACAAATAGACTATAAAAAACCGATACCCGTTACTACTAATCTTATAGTTCTAAGATTAGTTAGTAGGAGCCTAATATTTTATACGTCTTGACTTGCTATCGGCCTATAATTATATATAGATTAAAGAAGGCAACGAGTAGAAAACGGCCTTTAGGATACCCTATAGTTACTACGAGTATCTCGTCATATCATTCGGACTTACGAACGCGCCGGCAACGTTCTAAGCCCTAATTAATCAAGCTATCCGACCCTTTCTTGATAAATTTATAGTATATTATCTCGATAATATACTTATCTTCTCTAAGACGATAGACAAATACCAGAAGCATATAAAAGTAATACTAGACGCGTTATATATATATAAGCTATTAGTTAACAAGGAAAAGAGTGAATTCTATATTAGGAAAACGGTGTTTTTAGGATACGAAATATCCCCAGGACAAATCCAAATAGAACCTTCAAAGGTCGAAACCATTAAGGATTAGCTACGACCGACGTTAGTCATAGAAGTACGAAGTTTCATCGGGTTTACAAACTTCTACTAGATGTTTATTAGGAACTTTAGAGCGATCGTACGACCTTTGTACGAACTTACTAAGAAGAACGCTAAATTCCAATGGGAAGAATAGTACAAGTAAGCATTTACGTAGATCCGTGACGCCATTACTAAAGATCTAGTACTAGTACTACTAGACCCTAAGAAGCCATTTAAGGTGGAAACGGACGCTTTAGACTACGCTATTAGAGGACAATTAGGATAATAAGACAAATAAGGGAAGCTATATCCTATAGCCTTCTTTTTAAAGAAGCTTAATAGACTATATCTTAATTATCCAATCTATAATAAGGAACTACTTATAATTATCGAAGCTTTTAAGGAATAGTAACTATACCTTAGTAGTACAATTAAACTAATATAAGTATATATAAATTATAAGAATTTGCGATACTTTATAATAACAAAGGAGCTTAATAGACAATAAATACGATAGGTAGAATTTCTTATAGAATTCAATTTTGAGATCTACTATAAGAAGGGCAAAGAGAACATACAAGTAGATGCCTTAAGCCGACAAACAGATTATACAGAAGGACAAACAAAAACAACGCCACCGTTATTTAAGGAATGAATGGACGGAACGCTACATCACGAAACGTAGATACCCATAGAAGATAATCTACTCGACTCGTTCCTAGAATGTTATATAATCTTTCGAGAAGAAAGGATTAACAAGGTACAATATTAAGCAACACCTGGACTAGTAGTACCTGACGAAGTAGAAGAAAAAGATAGGAAACTCTAGTACCGAGGCAAAGTATATATCTACGACAAAGATTAACAGCTATAAATGATTTAAGACCTCTACGAGTCAAAACTCGGAGGATATAAAGGAGTTACGAAGACTGTCGTATAAGTTAAGAAATACTACGACTTTCTATACTTAACGGTATAAGTTAAGAAAGTTATATAGAACTACGATATCTACAATTGAAGTAAAATGGTATAATACAAGCTATATAGGCTACTTTAGCTATTGCTAATAGCTGACAAACTATAGAGTTTAGTTATAATAGACTTTATTACGAAACTACTAAAATCTAAGGATATAGCTATAGGGGTAATCTACGATAGTATTCTTACTATAGTAGACTGCCTGATTAAATAGGCATATTTCTTTCCCCATAAGGAGTCCTAGATAGTGGAATAGTTAGCAGATATAATCTATTGGCAATTCGTATTAATGTATACTTAGCTATAGGAATAGATTACCGATAGAGATACTAAGTTCGTATCGAAGTTCTAGCAAGCGTTAATGCGACAATTAGGTATTAATAGCAAACTGTTAACGGCATATTACCTATAAACCGATAGATAAACGGAGTGACTAAACCAAGTTATCGAGCAGTACCTCCGTTCTTATGTCAACTACTAGCAAGACGACTAGGTCATGCTATTGCTAATAGTATAACTCGCCTATAATATAACGCCAATAGAAACGACCAAAGTTATACCATTCTTCGCAAACTACGGATACGAAGTAGACCTTAGGTAAGGACTAGAGGTCACGGTGCCGAGAGCAGTAGTCAAAGTAGAACAAATGTACGTACTATATAAGAAGCTTAAAAAGGAACTCGAGTTTATTAGAACTAGAATGAAGAATTACTATAATAAATAAAGGCTTAAAGAACCTTGCCTAGAGAGGGGAGACAAAGTCTACCTGATTATACGAAACTTACAAACTAAATAACTAAGTATAAAGCTAGACTTTAAGCAGATTAGACCCTTCGTTATCAAAGAACGAATCTTAATATCTAACTACTAATTATCGTTACCGTTATCTATACAACTATAGACAGATGTTTTTCATATTTTACTTCTTAAACTAGTACTAAAGAACGCTAAGGTTACTATATATATCGAAGCAAAGGACGAAGAGGAAGAATAGGACGTCAAAGAAATTCTAAATTTATATATTATCAATGGAGAACTATAGTACCTAGTTAAATAGCTTAATTTTAGACTAGAAAATAACTTATAGGAACTAGTTAAGAACCTAAGTTACCCTAAGAAACTAGAGCAGTTCTACTAGCAAAATCCTAACCAGCTATAAGAACCGGCTTTAAAGCCTATTCCCTAATAGAAAAAGAGGGGAACCTGCTAGAATTAGGACTAGGATCTAATCTAATCGATTCCTAATCGAGCACGTCAAAAGCACCTAACACCTAAGCCTAACCTGTAAAGGCCTATATCTCTGACATCGGCAGAGGAGTATCTAGTTCTTCCTCCTCCTCTAGACGAGCTACGCTACGACGAAAAACTTCGGTACCACGATCGTATAGAGATTGCTATAAACGACGTAATCGACTTAAACGGCTTAGCGTCCAAGCAAGAAGCACCTTGGTCTTAGTAATCTCTTTCGAAACCTTTTCCTGCTCTAACAAATTCGAAAGGACTAAGATAGTTAGTAACCTAGGACTATAAAGGAAAATAATAAGGAACCTATAGGTATCTATAACGTTTAGGCTACTATACTTCTTACCTATATAAATATAGTTCTAATACTTATTTAAACTATCTATTATTATATAATGCTTTTACGGCTTTATATTCTAATAACGCTTATAAGGTATAGTAACCTCGTAACCCTCTTGCTTAATCTTGATCGTAATAGCGTGTCGTTCGTGCTTAAGATTGTAACAGTTCCTAGGAATACGATCAGCTATAGTAGAAAGAAGCTAGCAGAAGAAGGATGTTACCTATAGGGAAAAGAAGGGGTATTAATAGTATTTAAAACAAGTCATAAGAAGCTTTCGGGTCGAAAGCCCTAAAGAGGGGGCATCGTGTCACAAGCTAACTATATACTGCGACCCGGTAGGGCGTAGCAGGCTAAACGAGCTACTAATCAAGAAGGGCATAGAGCGAGGCTGATACGGGATCGCTAGGGAGCGCGGGCTACTACAGGCAAACAATTGCCAAAAGGGAAAGATAGCGGAAGATAGCTAGCTACCAAAGGCAATCCAGGGGTAGGCTAGAAGGGGACCTTAAGCGACCGACAGAAGTATATATATATGTAAATAATTACTCGTTATAGTAGACTCTAGGAGTTTACTAGTAATAGTAACCTACAATTATAATACTTATACTAAGTATCGCTAACTACTGTAAGAGATAACTCTAGTGTTGTTATAAACCCTTTGGCTTTACCGAATCCCTTAGACGACCTGTACGCTTGTCCCGCTTAATTTACCTCTGTCTGAACCCTTTTAGAAGAAGTCTGAGTTGGGTTCGTCATAGGGAAGAAGGAAGAAAAAATCGACGTAATATACTAATAAAATGGAAGGGATATAATACCCTAACTTAGGAACTATTAGAAAATCTAGAAAATACTAAGGCGCTTAACGCGTTTGAATAGGAGTAGGGAGACGTATATTACTATAATAGACTAGTTACGAATAGGAGGTAGGGGAGAGTATAAAAGCAAATAATATAAATTTTTCACATAGGTAGGCGAATTTAGGGCGAATAAGCGGCAGGCGCGTTACGGTCGTATTACAGACATATTATAACTATATTACAGACGTGCCTATAGAGATAGTCTAATTATAAAAACAAAAATAAATATACTAACTAGTATATAACGTACTTACTCTATAACCTCCTCCTCTTTATCCTCCCCTTCTAAAATAATGGTTACGGTGGCAAGGGTAGGGTCGTCACGGTTATAGACCGGGCGTACTACGTGATCGATAGGCGAGGAAGAGCGGCAGGCGCGGGAATGGCGGAAGTCGATCGGCATAGGTATAGGGCGTGTAGAGACGCTCGAGCAGGCGCGGGGGGCGGGTAATAGGGTGCCTAAGATGTAGGCGATAAGGGTAGCATTAGTATTAACTAAAGTTAATATATTTTTATTTATATACTATATCTAGTATAGTATACTATCGTTCTATATTATAGTATAGTGTATAAGCTGTCTAATAGCTTATAGGGTAGGGTTAGAGCTAGTAGTAGGCTAGACAATATCACTATAGTAGGTAAGGGTATTAGGGGTAATAGTAGTAGTGACTAGGGTAAAGTCGTTACTAAAATAACAAGAACTTATAGCCTAGGTAGGGGTAAAGGTAGCCTATCTAGGCGAGTAATTAGACTAGGTAGCCTTAAAGAGCGTAGAGAATAAATATACTAATATAAAGAACTTAGGCATTAGGACGGTATAATAAGCGCCTTAGTTAGTAATCTTATAGTAGGTAGGGGGGGCAAGGGCAATACTAGTATTATAATAACTTACGATTTTCTTAATATTTATATATAGGTAGAGGTTATTAGCCTAGAGCTATAGATCCTAAATATAGCTCCTATAGCTCCTATAATACATTATATAGGAAGTACCCTAACCCTAGACGTACTTGACCTTATTACCTCTAAGAAGTCGGTTAATATATAGTAGGTAATATTACTACTTCTTAGGCTATAGTTTAAACTCCTTATTAGAAGAGTTACCTTTAATAATATACCTACTAAGGAAGAGGTTAACATTCTTATATTATAAAATAAGGAGTTAGTCTATACCTTATATATATATATAATGGTCAAAAATTAGTATAAATAGAGAAAACTTATATAACGCTCTTTATTCTTATTACTATTAAGGTAGTAACTACTACTATTACCACTAAGCAAACTAGTAGCTATTAATATACTAGATAGATACTAATTAAAAAAAAAAAACTTTAAGAGCACGATAAGGGTATAGGTAGCAAGCGTAATTATAAGAGGCAAGGGTAGTTAAAGGGTATAGAGGAAGAGGAGAGTTAGTTATATGTCACGAAAATATACATACAAGACGCCGCCTAAGCCGCCTCCCTAACAGGCCAATAGGACAGTAGGAATGATGGGCCAATCAGGATAGGATCACACTTGGCAAGAAATGATCCCAGCAGAGGATCACTGGCTTACGATGTAAGCCAGGTAAGCTAGTACGGAGGATTACCACGACTATTAGTGATCCTAGAATTATATATACATATAGATAGTCACTCGTTATAGTAGACTCTAGGAGTTCACTAGTGATAGTAATCTATAATCACAGTACTTATACCAAGTACCGCTAACTACTATAAAAGACAACTCTAATATTGTTATAAACCCTTTAGCTTCACTAAATCCCTTAGGCGACCTGTATACTTGTCCCGCTTAATCTACCTTCGTCTAAACCCTTTTAGAAGAAGTTTGAGTTAGGTTTGTCACATTATAAGAGAAAGAATTAGGAGTAAGAAGGAAGAGGAGGAGGTATTTATAAGTATTAGGAGGAGGGCGGTAGGGGAATATATATAACCTAGGCAAATTGCTTATTATATACGTAACTTACTACTACACGTGCGGGTCGCGTTATTCTAACAACAAAAGGAAGGAGCTTAGCTTTCATCTAAATTCAAATAGCTGCCTATTTGCGCTTGACACGCCATTATACACGTAAGTCACATTATTATAGTAATAAAGGAAGGAAGGTATAAGACCTACTTATAGGACTAATATAGGGGTAGGATGTAAGACAGGTCGGCCCGGCAACCGCGAAAAAGAGAAGGGGGGGGTATATTATAGGCCTAGGCTGTACCTTGGCTGGATAATGCCTAGGCTTTACCCGGGCACTAGAATAGACCTACCCTACCCTACTCCTGTATGCCCTATAGGTCTGTAGAGCGTTCGTTACTCATTCGTAACTCGTCCGGTAGACACGCGGCCAGGGCCCGGTTAGCGCCTAACCTAGAGCCTAACCGGGCCCTACCTAGGTTATATATATATATATTAGTTAAAAGGCACTCCTCTATATGACTCTTGTATTTTTCCTCTTTTTCCTCCCTAAGGTAGTCAAATAGAATATTATACGCTTATCTGTAGTTACTATAAGGCTAGTATATTATAATATCCTTTATAAGGATAGGGAAGCTAAGTAATATATAAAGGACTTTAAGGTACTATTATATAGACTGATAGGGTATCTTATAGGATATCGTATATCTAATATCTATTATATTTGGATATCTAAGCTCGATAGGGTTATTATAACTTGTAACGTTGGCTTCGATAAGAAGACTTTCCATTATCTAGGCGAAGAGCAGCCGATAGAGTCGTTACTAGTGGTGGCGAGCTAGGAAGTCTATTAATTCGATCTTAGCGAAGATTCCTAGGATACCGATTTTCTCTAGGAAGCGTTATAATGGACCCGATAACTAGTGGAAGACTCTATTATAGTAGCTTAGCCATCTCTATCGTAAGAGAGTCTAGCGGTAGACTAACCTCTCTAATAGGGTCAAGACTCGGGGGTGAGGGAGCTCTCTAATATGTAACCTGTAAGCGAGTAATTAGTTCTAGAGACTCTTATAGCAGAGATATAAGTAACAGACAAACTTACCGAATAGATAGAGAGCTTTAGAGGACTCTTAACCCTTAAATATACGCCTAAGCCCTTGGTGACTTACCCCGTGCCGGCTAGTAAAGGGGATATCTACTAGTGTCACGAGCTAACCATATACCGCGACCCGGTAGGGTGCAGCAGGCTAAATGAGCCACCAATCAAGAAGGGCACGAAGCGAGGCTGACATGGATCGCTAGGGAGCGCAGGCTATCACAGGCGAACAATCGCCAAAAGGGGAAAGATAGCAGAGGATAGCTAGCTACCAAAGGCAATCCAAGGACAGGATCGAAGAAGGCCATAAGCGATCAGGAGGAGTATATATACATGTAAATAGTCACTCGTTATAGTAGACTCTAGGAGTTCACCAGTGGTAACAATCACAATCACAGTACTTATACCAAGCATTGCTAATTACTGTGAGAGATAACTCTAGTATTGTTATAAACCCTTTGGCTTCACCAAATCCCTCAGACGACCCGCCTACTCGTCACGCTTAGCCCGCCTCCGTCTGGACCCTTTCAGAAGAAGTCTGAGTTAGGTTCGTTACACGTTGTTACCACTCCCTTTGTTCTATCATGGTTTAGAACGGAGGTGACTTCGACCTCGACATCGACATGGCTACCAACGTCACGGCCGAATAGCTGCTCGCTTAGCTTGGTCAACTCTAGCAGCGGATCTAGGAGTTAGACCAGAGAGATAAGGCTACTTAAGCTCGAATCAAGGAACTCGAGAACCGCGAAAAGTACTTGCAGAAGTTGGTCAACGAGGCCTACGCCAAAATCGAGGCACTCGAGGGCGCTAAAGCGAAGCGTATCAAGATCGAACTACCTGGCAAATACGGAGGAACTAAGGAGGATCTCATAGGATTCCTAACAAACCTCTGATCCTACTTCTAGCTTAATAACGATAAGTTTCTAGACGATAAAGCCAAAGTCCTCTATGTAGCTATGAGACTAGAGGGCAAGGCACTTAGATGGTTCGAGCCTATATGGAACGACTATCTTACAGAGGAAGACGAAGACAATCGAGACGCGTTTATACAGGCAGTCTTCCGATCTTACGACCGTTTCGAAGAAGAGCTTCGGAAGGTTTTTAGCGATAAAGACGAGAAGATTTATATGTAAGAAAGACTCGCCAATCTCCGATAGACTAAGTTAGTAGCCTCCTACGCCGTATAGTTTAGATAGGACATACTCAAGTCTCAGCTTAACGACGAGGCATTGATGTAACTGTTCTATAACGGCTTAAAGGAAAAGGTTAAAGACGAGCTATATAAGTACGATCAGCCTAAGACCCTAGATGAATATATTATACAAGCTATCAGAATCGATGATCAACTCTACGCACGAGAGCAACAGAAACGAGGTCAAATAAACGGAACCATGGTTAAGGCTAATAACAAGAAAAAGTAAGCATACGTCAGTACCTCGTACAGGACGTACCCTAGAGCTATAGATATAGATATAGCATAGAAGTAAGATTAGAAGAAGATGACCAAAGACAAGTCTAATGTTACCTACTATAACTATAGAAAGAAAGGACACTACAAGCGAGAATGCCAGAGCCCGAAGAAAGAATGGAAACTAGCCCCTAGAAAGGAAATTACGGCTATTGACGAAATTATTAAGGACGTTATCAAAGTAACGGCTACAAGCTACAAAGACAAGGGCAGTAATACAGACAGTCTCGGATACGATGGCAACGGTAAAGACGAACAAGTACCGTACTCCGAACTGGTCACTATAGACCTAGAGACAGGTCTTGCCGAATGGGATATAGCAGGAGAATATACACCACCAGCTTCGATTCTCCTAGCCTTAGGACAGTGGGGTTTTATAGTCACGTAGAGGTGGGATAGATCGTAGACAACCGACACCTAAGGAATCGAAAGACCTGGACCTAATGTTCTATTCCTCTAGGAACAAATCGAATGGTACTATAACGAAGTTTTCCGGCTTAATACAGAACTACGCAAACGGGATGAACGCTTGATTCGACTTACCTAGCAGAGCGATAGAATGAGGGACGAGATAAGGGAACTCTAACATATCATAGAAACTATTAAAGGAGAACAGCCTATAACATATAATAGGCCTGATAGCTACACCAAGTATCTTAATGGCTAGCAACTTAGTAATGACGTGCGAAACCCGGAATACTAGTTTATATATATAAACCGCGGAAAAGACGAGCGTACGTGGGAAAGCTACTAGAAGAAACACTCCTATATTAGCACTAGAGTACCTATAGTCTACGTACAATGGGAAGGATTCGGGAAAGAATTCCAATACCTCCTAGGCAACGCCACGCGACTATACCCTCGACACGAGGCATATACGCAAGTGCCCTGGTTCTAGTGTGTGGCATACGAATGCCGATACCACTTCCACGACAAATTCGAAAATAATTACTAGCCGACCCGACAAGGAAATGAGGATAGAAGCTTACACCCTGTAGAATGGGTTTACGATACAGGAAACAGAGCGGCCGAATTGCTCTAGAAGATCAAAGCCCGCGATCTAGAAAGCATTACGATAGTTCTAAGACGAGCCTGGCCTAGGCACTACAGAATAGGACGAGACACGTGGGACTCGTGCTGGAGCAACGATTGCCTCTATCACACAGACAAAAAGAAATTGCGAATTCGGGAGCTTCAGATGAAGCTATGGCATATACGATGGAAAGCGGAACGGACCTAATGGTAGGAAGCCGCAAGCATTTAATGGCTTATAGAAATGAGCACGATTGACGAAGCTGCTATTAGCTAAATAACCGAAGAGGTTAGTACTAACCTAGGAAACGGGTTAGGGCCCTTCGAGGGGCCCGGAAACCATTAACGCCTATATAGCGGCAAGTGGTAGCGTAATATAGGAGGAACTAGCGTAAGAGACTACTATATCGAGACCTCCCGGCAGAAACATAGGAAATCGCCGCAATCTTTGGACGACGGCGGTAAGACAAGCAATTATAGATAATAGCATAGTAGAAACAGCACGAAATGCTTGTACTAGTAGATAGTAGAGTAGAGATAAATCTGATTTCGCTAATACTTGTAAATCAGTTACGGATACCCTAGAGAATGAAGCGGAAGCATGGCATAGTCAAAGGGCCATTTCCAACGTAATAGGTATATAGAGAGACCGAACCAATCGATATCACTATAGTAGAGAAGACTATAGTAATTATATTTAGCATCGTAGATATAGGTAACGACAAAGATATAATATTAGGGTTACTATAGTATGAAGATTACAACCCGGACATTAGCTAGAAGAATGGTAGCTACCTACGACCCCGAATGGAGTCGTATTTGACTAGCGAGATAGGGAGCGTACAAGGATCGCGAGCGGACGATGCTCAGGGGAAGGCATATCCTACGGATCTACTGCAAGAGACGGATAGTGGTAGGCAGACCACTACAGACTCTAGAAGAGGCGGTATAACGATATCGATATTACGATAGGAGGAACGAGCTGAACCGCCGATAGCTATTCTCTCCGTTGACGAATGTAGAGCACTGTAATTAGAGTAGTAGGTTAAGACAGGAGAAATCGCTAGCATCGCTATAGACAGGACTAAGTTTGCATACTATTAGAAAACCAAGAGACAAGACAAGACTAGGGAAGTACCGAAAGAATACAAAGGATACCTAGCATTCGAACTAAAGTATCTAGAAGGATTACTAGAACATAGCCTATAGGATTATAAGATTAAGCTTAAGGAAGGAGCACGACTAAAGTTCTTTAAGATTTACTATACGAGCTAGATATAGAACGAAGAACTTAAGCGATATTTAGAGGAAAACCTTCAAAGAGGATATATCCGCCTGTTGACATCGCTAGCAGGCTACCTAATCCTGTTTGTGCCCAAGAAAGACGGAAAGCTATAGTTATACGTTGACTATTGGCAACTTAACAAACAGACTGTAAAAAACCGATACCTGTTACCGCTGATCTTACGGCTCCGAGATTAGTTAGCAGGAGCCTAATATTTTACATGTCTTGACTTGCTATTAGCCTATAACTATATATAGATCAAAGAAGGCAACGAGTGGAAAACGGCCTTTAGGACACCCTATGGCCACTATAAGTACCTTGTCATGCCATTCGGACTTACGAACGCGCCAGCAACGTTCTAAGCCCTGATTGATCAAGCTATCCGACCCTTTCTCGACAAATTTATAGTATGTTATCTCGACGACATACTTATCTTCTCCAAGACAATAGACAAACACCGGAAGTATATAAAAGCAGTGTTAGACACGCTATATACGTATAAACTATTAGTTAACAAGGAAAAGAGTAAATTCCACGTTAGGAAAACGGTGTTTCTAGGATACGAAATATCCCCTAGACAAATCCGGATAGAACCTTCAAAGGTTAAAGCTATCAAGAATTAGCTACAACCGACGTCAATTACAGAAGTACAAAGTTTCATCGGATTTACGAACTTCTACCGGATGTTCATTAGGAACTTTAGAGCGATTACATGACCTTTGCACGAACTTACCAAGAAGAACGCTAAATTCCAATGGGAAGAGCAATACGAGCAAGCATTTACGTAGATCCGTAACGCCATTACTAAAGACCTAGTACTGGTGCTGCCAGACTCTAAGAAGCCATTCGAGGTGGAAACGGACGCTTCAGACTACGCTATTGGAGGACAATTGGGATAACGAGACGAACAAGGGAAGCTACATCCTATAGCCTTCTTTTCTAAGAAGCTCGATAGACTACGTCTCAATTATCCGATTTATAATAAGGAACTACTTGCGATTGTCGAAGCTTTCAAGGAATGGTGACTATACCTTAGTAGTACGATTAAACCGGTACAAGTATATACAGATCATAAGAATTTACGATACTTCACGACGACGAAGGAGCTTAATAGATGACAAATATAATAGGCAGAATTCCTTATAGAATTCAACTTTGAGATCCGCTATAAGAAGGGCAAAGAGAACGTACGAGCAGATATCTTAAGCCGACGAACGGATCATACGAAAGGACGAATGGAAACAATACCACCGTTATTTAAGGAACGAATAGACGAAACGCTACATCACGAAACGTAGACACCTATAGAAGATAATCCACTTGACTCGTTCCTAGAATGCTATATAATCTTTCGAGAAGAAAGGATTAACGAGGCATAGTATCAAGCAACACCCAGACCAGTGGTACCTAACGGAGTAGAAGAAAAAGATAGGAAACTCTGGTACCGAGGCAAAGTATATATCTATGACGGGGATCAATAGCTGCAAATGATTCGAGAACTCTACGAGTCGAAACTTAGAGAATACAAAGGAGTTACGAAGACTATCGCACAAGTCAAGAAACACTACGACTTTCCACAGTTAACAGCACGAGTTAAGGAAGTCGTACGGAACTACGACATCTATAATCGAAGCAAAACGGCATAATACAAGCCGTATAGGCTACTTTAGCCACTACTAACAGCTGACAAACCATGGAGCTTGGTTACAATAGACTTTATTACAAAGCTGCTAGAATCCAAGGACATAGCTATAGGAGTGACCTACGATAGTATTCTTACTATAGTAGATCGCCTGACTAAATAGGCATACTTCTTTCCCTATAAGGAGTCCTAGACAGCTAAACAGCTAGCAGATATAATCTATCAGCAAGTTACATTAGTATATACTTGGCCGTAAGAATAGATTACCAACAGAGATACCAAATTTATATCGAAGTTCTAGCAAGCGTTAATGTAACAATTAGGCGTTAATAGCAAGCTGTTAACGGCATATCACCTACAGATTGACAGACAAACGGAGCGACTAAACCAAGTTGTCAAGTAATATCTCTGTTCTTACGTTAACTACTAGCAAGACGACTAGGTCATGCTATTACTAATAGTATAACTCGCTTACAATACGACGCTAACAGAAACAACTAAAGTTACACCGTTCTTCGCGAATTACAGATATAAAGTAGACCTTAGGCAAGGACTAGAGGTCATAATGCCAAGAGCAGTAGTCAAAGTAGAACAAATGTATACATTATATAAAAAGCTCAAAAAAGAACTCGAGTTTGTTAAGACCAGAATAAAGAACTACTACGACAAACATAGGCTTGAGGGACCTCGCCTAGAGAGGGGAGACAAAGTCTACCTGATTACATAAAACTTGCGAACTAAACGACCAAGCACAAAGCTAGACTTTAAGAAGGTCAGACCCTTCGTTATCAAGGAACGAATTTCGACATCCAACTATCGACTATCGTTACCGTCATCTATACGACTACGGACGGATGTTTTTCATATTTCACTTCTCGAACCAGCACCAAAGAATGCCAAGACCGTTATAAGCATCGAAGCAAAGGACGAAGAGGAAGAATAGGACGTCGAAGAAATTCTAGATTTACGTATTATCAATGGAGAACTGCAGTACCTGGTCAAATAGCTTGATTTTGGACTAGAAGATAACTCATAGGAACCCGTCAAGAACCTGAATTGCCCTAAGAAACTGGAGCAGTTCCACCGGCGGAATCCTAACCGGCCATAAGAACTGGCTCTAAAGCCTATTCCCCAATAGAAAAAGAGGAGAACCCGCCAGAATTAGGACTAGGATCTAACCCGATCGACTCCTAATCAAGCACGTCAAAAGTACCTAACGCCTAAGCCTGACCTGTGAGGGTCTGCGTCTCCGATATCGGCAGAGGAGTATTTGGTTCTTCCTCCTCTTCTTCTAGACGAGCTACGCTACGACGAAAAACTTCGGCACTACGATCACGCAGGGATTGCTATAAACAACGTAATTGACTTAAACGGCTTAGTGTCTAAGCAAGCAGCGCCTCGGTCTTAGCAATCTCTTTCGAAACCTTCTCTTGCTCCGACAAATTCGAAAGGACTAAGACAGTCAGTAACCCAAGACTACAAAGGAAAACCACAAGGAACCTACAGGCATCCACGACGTTCAGACTATTACACTTCTTGCCTATATAAACATAGTTTTAACACTTGTTCAAACCCTCTATCATTATATAACGCTTCCGCGGCTTTACATTCCAACAACACTCGCAAGGCATAGCGACTTCGTAACCCTCTTGCTCAATCTTGATCGCAATAGCATGTCGTTCGCGCTTGAGATCACGACGATTCCTAGGAATACGATCAGCTATGACGAAAGGAAGTTAGCGGAAGAAGGACGCTACCTATTAAGAAAAAGGGGATATTAGTAGTATTTAAAACAAGTCATAAGAAGCTTTCGGGTCGAAAGCCCTAAAGAGGGGGCATCGTGTCACGAGCCAACCATATACCGCGACCCGGTGGGGTATAGCAGGCTAAATAAGCCACTAATCAAGAAGGGCACGAAGCGAGGCTGACACGGATCGCTAGGGAGCGCAGGCTATCACGGGCGAACAATCGCCAAAAGGGGAAAGATAGCAGAGAATAGCTAGCTACTAAAGGCGATCCAAGGACAGGATCGAAGAAGGCTATAAGCGATCAGGAGGAGTATATATACATGTAAATAGTCACTCGTTATAGTAGACTCTAGGAGTTCACCAGTGGTAACAATCACAATCACAGTACTTATACCAAGCATTGCTGATTACTGTGAGAGACAACTCTAGTGTTGTTGTGAACCCTTTGGCTTCACCGAATCCCTCAGACGACCCGCCTGCTCGTCACGCTCAGCCCGCCTCCGTCTGGACCCTTTCAGAAGAAGTCTGAGTTGGGTTCGTCATAACTAGGAAGTAGGAAGGTTTAAATTAGGGCCTTCCTAGTCACTAGCTAGCTAATTAGATACTAGGGAGAGTAGGGGAGCCATCGAATCTAACAGAGGAATACCTTCTATAGAAGAATCTAGTATATATAATAAGTAGATAGAAGAGCTAGGAGCTAGGGACAGTATTACTAATATATTATACCCTACTATAGAATAGAAAAAATAGAGCATTAAGCGAAGTCTAGATTAGCTAACATATCCTCTAGAGGGTAGAAATAAAAGAAAAGCTACTTGGCAACCTCTTATAAGGAGAGGCAAAGGTAGGAGGAGGGCTTATAAGCCTAGGGACCTTATCTAGTTAAGCGAACGGCTATAAAATAAAGAGAGGATTAATTACTACTACTCCTTTATCTATATAATGAAGGAACTCTAGTAATAGTTCTATAAGACTTACCTACCTAATTAATAGGAAGCTTACTTAGAAGACTAGAGCATTCGAATAGTATATATAGTATTCGCTACTATTATACGATAGAAGGATACTACATACCTTAGAGTAGCCTCAAATAAGTTATATTAGTATATCGACAATCTTATTTACGTTCCTACTAACTAGTAAGACCTATATAACCACCCGTTAGAACAATAGTTTAAAGATATAGCTCATAAGGAGATACGTAACTTAGAGAGTAGGGGAATATAGAAGATCATCCTATATAAGTGGGCAAAAGCGCGACCTATACCGTTAAAATAGGTCTTTGCGTATAAATTTAATAAAGACGGTTTCTTGGAGAAATGTAAGGCGAGGATCTATATATAAGGAGATCTATAAGATATAGCTTAGTAGAAAGTACGTACATAGCTACTCTAGTAGCGTAGTCGTTCTATATAATAATGGCAATCGCTATATACTTTGACTTAGAAGTCAAGTAATTCGATATAGCGTAAGCGTTCCTTAATGCCGAACGACCAGAAGACGATCCTATCGTCTATAAGTTACTAGAAGGATTTAAGCAGCTAGGGAAATGTATAGAGCTACGAAGAGCTCTGTACGGCTTGAGAGACTCGCTACTCCTATGGTATAAGGAGTTCTATAAAACGCTATTAGAACTAGGTATAGAACTATCAGGCGAAGAGAAGTGCCTCTTCCTAAGCTATAATAAACGAGTCATCTTGATCTTCTATATTAACGACTTCTTAATCTTCTTCTATAAAAGTAACGCTATAGCGGCCGAGCGTATAATAGAAGGAATTAAAGCTTGATATAATGTCTATAAGTAGGGTAATATTAGTTAGTTCCTTGGTATTAGGGTGATTTAAGACTTATCTATATATAAGATATAGTTAGTCTATAACTAATATATTAGAAAGATAATAAGAAGATATAGACTAGATATACCTAGTATATATAAGCTAACTCCTTTAAGTTATGAAGAACTTAAGAAGTTCGAAGGGAGTGCTACTAGTATATAGATCAAAGAGTATTAGGAGCTTGTCGGATTAATCTTATATTATATAGTTATACTATGTCTAGATATTATATATACCTATTTAGTACTCTCTTAATACCTGACTAACCTAGGACTAGATTACTTATCAGAGGTACGGTAAGTAATAAGATATCTATTTAGGAGCTCTTGCCTATTAATCTGGTATAGAGGTAAGTAAGCGCTGGATAGTTCGACGCTTATAATCGTTAAGGACGCTTTATATATAGATAATCTAGATATATAGTATTTATTATAGGGATATATCTTCTTCCTATTTAGAGGTCTTATTATATAGAAGGCATTATACTAAGATATTATCATAACGTTAAGCATTAAAGTAAAACTTCTAACGCTCTCCTTTATAGCAAGAGAGGCTATAGTACTTAAAAGACTATTTATAGATATTAATCTTAAGCTTAAGGAACCTTAGAATATCTACTATAATAATTAGTAAACTATTTAACTAGTAATAGCTAAAAATAAATATATTAATACTTACCTATAGTATATAAATATCTATAATATATAGTTATATTAAGAGGTAGTAAAAGGAATATTTAAAGCTATATATCTACTAACTAGTTAGATACTAATAGATAGGCTTACTAAATAACTTAGCTAATAAGCCTTTAAGCGCTAGAGGGCTTTCCTTAATCTTTAAGATATTAATTATAGGCTTATATAACTAGGGGGTAGAGAATAAGTCAAATTCGTTAAATAAAATACTACCTAATACTCCCTATCTACTACTATTAGCCGTTACTAAGATTAATAGCCTTACCCTTGCCTTTATCCTAGCTAGGCAATACTATAGTACCTAATATATTATCAGACGTACTAACACAAGTATTACAAGCCTCCTTGATCTTGCCTAACTAATAGAAGATATCGTATATAGAGTAGGCGATCTTTATAAAATATATAAGTTTAGCCTTATCAAGCTTATACTCCTCTATATCGTCTATACCGGTGCGTTTTAGGTCACTCCGAAGAACTATACGTAACTTCTTAAGATCTTATATATATCTATTAGCGATTTGCCTATACGTTAGGGGTAGAAGTTTAAGATCCAGGGACTTATAGAAGCCTTAGCTCTATCTAGTAAAGCCTTTATTAAATCCTTTACTAACCTAATATAAGAAGTAAGACTACTATTATAGTTAATATAAGTATTATAAGAGCTATCAGACGTATAGGCAATTATTATATATCTCCTTATACTTATAGGAACTATAGGTATAATAGTAGTAGCAGGAGCTAGCGCTAGAATGATCGCGACATTCGCTAAAAGAACGTCTTACTAGAGCTAACTATATATACATTCCGTAGGGCACCTCGCAAAGCTCGCTAGTAGTGATGTCGCTATCCTTAGTTAGCTTAAACGATCCTAACATGTGACGAACCTAACTTAGACTTCTTCTGAAAGGGTCCAGACGGAGGTAGGTGAAGCGAGACAAGCAGGCAGGTCGTCTAAGGGATTCGGTGAAGCCAAAGGGTTTATAACAACACTTAGAGTTGTCTCTCACAGTAATCAGCAATGCTTAGTATAAGTACTATGATTGTGATTGTTACCACTGGTAAACTCCTAGAGTCTACTATAACGAGTGACTATCTATATATATATATAATCCTAGGATCACTAGTAGTCGTGGTGATCATTTATATTAGCTTACCTAGCTTATATCGTGAGCTAGTAATCCTTTGCTAGGATCATTTCTTGCCAAGCGTGATCCTGTCCTAATTGGTCTATCATTCCTTCGGCTTAATTAGCCTGTTTGTGCTAGTGGCTTAGGCAGCATCTATATGTATATTTCTGTAATACGATGCCCTCCTTCTAAGGCTTTTGACCCAAAAGCCCTCTTTTAGGCTGTTTCAAATAGTACTAACATCCTTCCCATGTATGCCTCGTAATTTTCCCTTTTTCTATATTACTAGTGACTAATAAGATAGTAGATCGTGTTTCTAAGCGCCGATCCTCGAAATCCTAACAGCACGCCACGCTTGCTTCTTTTATTAATTCTTCTGGCGTAGACGTTATACTATATTTGTAATATTTTAAGCGGAACTTAGCTTATCGTATGGCGTTAGGCTCTTCTTGCTATAGCGAGTACGTATATCGGGGTCGTTCTTACAATAGTTCCGATATAGCGTCTGCTTGTTTGTAACCTGGTTTGTTGCCTTAATGTTTATAGCTAATCTTTTATAGTAATAAAGATTATATCTAAACAAAAGCGTGTAGAACAAGAAGAGGCCGATGCCGAAGAGGCCCTTTTTGTCCTTTAGACTCAACTTTAGACGGCTGTCGGTCGATTAGCTCGTCTTCGTCGCTAGAAACGTTTCTTAAAGGAGCGGGGTTCCGAGCTGTTTCGTCGAGGTATATAGTCTCTAGAGGAAATAGAGGCAGAAGAACGGAGGGTACGGGATTCTAAAGCACGCGTTATTAGTAATATACGGTCCTAGGGTGCTAATGTCCTATTTAACTAGTCTTCTTTAGGCCTAGATTTGTCGGAGGCTAACTTGGCTATTTTGTCCGAGCCAGTGCCTACAGTCGATCTAGGTTCTGCTAGTAGAACTGTTCTAGTTTCTTAGGGCAGTTTAAGTTCTTGACTAATTCCTATAAGTTATCTTTTAGTCTAAAATCAAGCTATTTGACTAGGTACTATAGTTCCCTATTAATAATATATAAATCTAGAATTTCTTTGACGTCCTATTCTTCTTCCTCGTCCTCTGCTTCGATGTATATGGCAACCTTGGCGCTCTTTAGTACTGGTTCGAAAAGTGAAATATGAAAAACATCTGTCTGTAGTCGTATAGATGACAGTAACGATAGTCGGTAGTTAGATGTCGAAATTCGTTCTTTAATAACGAAGGGTCTGACGTTCTTAAAGTCTAGCTTTGTGCTTAGTCGTTTGGTTTGTAAGTTTCGTACGATTAGGTAGACTTTGTCTCCCCTCTCTAGGCAAGGTCCCTCGAGCCTATATTTGTTATAGTAGTTCTTTATTCTAGTCTTGATAAACTCGAGTTCCTTTTTAAGCTTTTTATATAGTATATACATTTGTTCTACTTTGACTACTGCTCCTGGCACTATGACCCCTGGTCTTTGCCTAAGGTCTGCTTTATATCTGTAGTTCGCGAAGAACGGTATGACTTTAGTCGTTTCTGTCGGCATCGTGTTATAGGTAAGTTGTACTATTGGTAATAGTATGACCTAGTTGTTTTGCTAGTAGTTAACGTAAGAACGGAGATACTACTCGATAACTTGGTTTAGTCGCTCCGTTTGTCTGTTAGTCTATAGGTGATATACTATTAATAGCTTACTATTGATGCCTAATCGTTATATTAATGCTTGCTAGAACTTCGACGCGAACTTCGTGTCTCTGTTAGTGATCCATTCTTACGGCCAAGCATGTACTAATATAACTTGCCGATAGATCACGTCTGCTAACTGTTCCACTATCTAGGACTCCTTATAAGGAAAGAAGTATACTTACTTAGTCAGGCAATCTATTATAGTAAGAATACTATCATAGGTTACTCCTATAGCTATGTCTTTAGATTCTAGCAGCTTTATAATAAAGTCTATCGTAACTAAACTCTATAGTTTGTCAGCTGTTGGCAGTGGCTAAAGTAGCCTATATAGCTTGTATCGTGCTGTTTTGCTTCGATTGCAGATGTCGTAGTTCCGTACGACTTCCTTAACCCGTGCCATTAACTATAGAAAGTCGTAGTGTTTCTTGACTTGTACGACAGTCTTCGTAACTCCTTTGTATCCTCCGAGTTTTGACTTATAGAGTTCTCGAATCATTTATAGCTATTGATCTTTATTATAGATATACGCTTTGCCTCGGTACTAGAGTTTTCTATCTCTTTCTTCTACTCCGTTAGGTACTAGTAGTCCAGGTGCTACTTGATACTATGCCTTGTTAATCCTTTCTTCTCGAAAGATTACGTAGTATTCTAGGAACGAGTTAAGTAGATTATCTTCTATAGGTGTCTATATTTCGTGATGTAGCGTTCCGTCTGTTTGTTCCCTAAATAATGGTAGTATCGTTCCCGTTCGTCCTTCTATATGATCTGTTCGTCAACTTAAGATGTCTGCTTGTACGTTCTCTTTGCCCTTCTTATAGCAGATCTCAAAGTTGAATTCCGTAAGGAATTCTGCCTATCGTATTTGTCGTCTATTAAGCTCCTTCGTTATTATAAAGTATTATAGGTTCTTATAATCTATATATACTTGTACCGGTTTAATCGTGTTACTAAGGTATAGTCGCTATTCCTTAAAAGCTTTAATAATTGCAAGTAGTTCCTTGTTATAGATCGGATAATTAAGATATAATCTATTAAGCTTCTTTAAAAAGAAGGCTATAGGATATAGCTTTCCTTGTCTGTCTCATTGTCCTAATTGTCCTCTAATAGCGTAGTCTAAAGTGTCCGTTTCTACCTCAAATGGCTTCTTAGGGTCTGGTAGTACTAGTACTAGATCTTTGGTAATGGCGTTACAAATCTGTATAAATGCTTGCTCATGTTATTCTTCCTATTGGAATTTAGTATTCTTCTTGGTAAGTTTGTATAAAGGTCGTATAATCGCTCTAAAGTTCCTAATAAACATCCGGTAGAAGTTTATAAATCTGATGAAGCTTTGTACTTCTATAACTAACATCGGTTATAGCCAATTCTTAATAGCTTTAACCTTTAAGGGTTCTATCTAGATTTGTCCTAGGGATATCTTGTATCCTAAAAACACCGTCTTCCTAACGTGGAATTTGCTCTTTTCCTTGTTAACTAATAGCTTGTACATATATAGCGCGTCTAGCACTACTTTCACGTGCTTCCGGTGTTTATCTATTGTCTTAGAGAAGATAAGTATATCATTAAGATAATATATTATAAATTTGTCGAGAAAGGGTTAGATAGCTTGATTAATTAGGGCTTAGAACGTTGCCGGCGCGTTTGTAAGTCCGAATAGCATAATAAGGTACTTATAGTAGCTATAGGGTATCCTAAAGGCCGTTTTCCACTTGTCGCCTTCTTTAATCTATATATAGTTATAGGCCGATAGCAAGTCAAGACGTGTGAAATATTAGGCTCCTGCTAACTGATCTCGGAGCCGTAAGATTAGCAGTAACAGGTATCGGTTTTTCACGGTCTATTTGTTAAGTTGCCAATAGTCGACATATAACTATAGCTTTCTATCTTTCTTAGGCACAAATAGGATTAGGTAGCCTACTAGCGATGTCAACAGGTAGATATATCCTCTTCAAAGGTTTTCCTCTAAATATCGCTTAAGTTCTTCGTTCTATATCTAGCTTGTATAGTAAATCTTGAAGAACTTTAGTCATGCTCCTTTCTTAAGCTTGATCTCGTGATCCTATAGGCTATATTCTAGTAATCCTTCTAGATACTTCGGTTCGAATGCTAGGTATCCTTTATATTCCTTCGGTACTTTCCTAGTCTTGTCTCGTTTCTCGATTTTCTAATAGTATACGAACTTGGTTCTATCTATAGCAATACTAGCGATTTCTCCTATCTTAACCTATTGCTCTAATTACAATGCTCCGCATTCGTCAACAGAGAGAACAGCTATTGGCAGTTTAGCTTGTTCCTCCTGTCGTGATATCGATGTCGTTATACTGCCTCTTTTAGAGTCTATAGTGGTCTGCCTGCTACTGTCTGTCTCTTGCAGTGGATCTGTAGGACATGCCTTCCCCTAAGTATTGTCTGCTCGTGATCCTTATACGCTCCCTATCTTGCTAGTCGAATATAACTCTATTTGGGGTTATAGGTAGCTATTATTCTTCTAGCTAATGTCTAGGTTATAATCTTTATACTATAGTAACCCTAATATTATATCTTTATTGTTACCTATATCTATAATGCTAAATATAACTACTATAGTCTTCCCTACTATAGTGATATCGATCGGTTCGGTCTCCCTATATACCTATTGTATTAGAAATGGCCCTTTAACTATGCTATACTTCTGCTTTATTCTCTAGGGTATCTATAGCTAATTTATAAATATTAGCAAAATTAGGTTTATCTCGGCTCTACTATCTACTAGTACAAGCATTTCATGCTATTTCTACTATACTATTATCTATAATCGCTTGTCTTGCTACTATCGTCTAAAGATTGTAGCGATTTCCTATGTTTCTACTAGGAGGTCTCGATATAGTGGTCTCTTGTGCCAGTCCCTCCTATACTATGCTACTACTCGCCGCTATACAGGCGTTAATGGTTTCTAGGCCCCTCGAAGGGCCCTGACCTGTTTTCTAGGTTAGTGCTAACCTCTTTAGTCATTCGGCTAATAGCGGCTTCGTCAATTATACTTATTTCTATAAGCCATTAAGTGCTTATAGCTTCTTACCATTAGGTCCGTTCTGCTTTCTATTATATGTGCTATAGCTTTATCTAAAGCTCCTGAATTCGCAATTTCTTTTTATCTATATAATAGAGGTAATCGTTACTCTAGTACGAGTCCTATATGTCTTGTCTAGTTCCGTAGTACCTAGGCTAGGCTCGTCTTAGAACTATTATAATGCTTTCTAGATCACAAGCTTCGATCTTCTAGAGTAATTCGGCCGCTCTATTTCCTATATCGTAGACCTATTCCATAGGGTATAAGCTTCTGTCCTCATTTCCTTGTCGAGTCGGCTAGTAATTGTTTTCGAATTTGTCGCGGAAGTGGTATCGGCATTCGTGTGCCATATACTGGAACTAGGGCACTTGTGTATGTGCCTCGTGTCGAGGGTGTAGTCGTGTGGCGTTGCCTAGGAGGTATTAGAATTCTTTCCTAAATCCTTCCTATTGTATATAGACTGTAGGTACTCTAGTGCTGACATAGGAGTGTTTCTTCTAGTAGCTTTCCTATATACGCTTGTCTTTTCCGCGGTTTGCTCGTATAAACTAGTATTCTAGGTTCTATATGTCGTTGCTAAGTTGTTAGCCGTCAAGATACTTGGCGTAGCTTTTAGGCCTATCGTATATTATAGGCTGTTCTCCTTTGATGGTTTCTACGATACGTTGGAGTTCCTTTATTTTGTCCCTCATTCTATTGCTCTAGTAGGCAAGTCAAATCAAGCGCCTATCCTGTTTACGCAGCTCCGTATTAAGCCGAAAAACTTCATTATAATACTATTCGATTCGTTCCTAGAGGAATAGAACATTAGGTCTAGGTCTTTTAATTCCTTAGGTATTAGTTATCTACGATCTATCCTACCTTTATATAACTATAAAGCCCCACTGCCTTAAGGCTAGGAGAATTGAAACTGGCGGTGTATATTTTCCTGCTATGTCCTATTTAGCAAGTCCTGTCTCTAGGTCTATAGTAACCAGTTCGGAGTATAGTGCTTGTTTATCTTTACTATTATCATTATATCTAGGACTGTCCATGTTACTATCCTTGTCTTTGTAGCTTGTAGCCGCTACTTTAATAACATCCTTAGTAGTTTCGTCAATAGTTATAATTTCCTTTCTAGGGGTTAGTTTCCATTCTTTCTTTAGGCTCTAGCATTCTTGCTTATAGTGCCCTTTCTTTCTATAGTTATAGTAGGTAACATTGGACTTGTCTTTAGTCGTCTTCTTCTAGTCCTACTTCTACGCTATATCTATATCTATAGCTCTAGGGTACGTCCTATACGAGGTACTAATATACGCTTGCTTTTTCTTATTATTAGCCTTAACTATGGTTCTATTTATTTGACCTCGTTTCTGCTACTCTCGTATATAGAGTCGATTATCGATTCTAATAGCCTGTACGATATATTTGTCTAGAGTCTTAGGCCGATTATACTTATATAGCTTGTCCTTAACCTTTTCCTTTAGGCCGTTATAGAATAGTTATATTAACGCCTTGTCGTTAAGCTAAGACTTAAGTATGTCCTATCTAAACTATACAGTGTAGGAAGCTACTAACTTGGTCTATCAGAGATTAGCGAGTCTTTCTTATATATAAATCTTCTTATCTTTATTACTAAAAACTTTCCAAAGCTCTTCTTCAAAATAGTTATAAGATCGGAAGACTACCTATATAAATATATCTTGGTTATCTTCGTCTTCCTTAGTAAGGTAGTCGTTCTATATAGGCTTAAACTATCTAAGTGCCTTGCCCTCTAGTCTCATAGCTATATAAAGGACTTTAGCTTTATTATCTAGAAACTTGTCATCGTTAAGCCAGAAGTAGGATCAGAGGTTTATTAGGAATCCTACAAGATCCTCCTTAGTTCCTTTATATTTGCTAGGTAGTTTGATCTTAATACGCTTCGCTTTAGCGGTCTCGAGCGTCTCGATTTTGGCGTAGGCCTTGTTAACTAACTTCTACAAGTACTTTTCGTAGTTCTCGAGTTCCTTGATTTAAGCTTAAGTAGCCTTATCTCTCTAGTCTAACTCCTAGATCCGCTACTAGAGTTAACTAAGCTAAGTAAGCAGCTATTCGGCCGTGACGTTAGTAGCTATATCGATATCGAGGTCGAAGTTACCTCCGTTCTAAACTATAATAGAACAAAGGGAGTAGTAACAACGTATAACGAACCTAACTCAGACTTCTTCTAAAAGGGTCTAGATAGAGGTAGGTAAAGCAGGATAAGTAGGCAGGTCATCTAAGGGATTTGGTAAAGCTAAAGGGTTTATAACAACATTTAGAGTTATCTCTTATAGTAATTAGCAATACTTAGTATAAGTACTATAATTATGATTGTTACCACTGGTAAACTCCCAGAGTCTACTATAATGAGTGACTATCTATATGTATATATAATCCTAGGATCACTAGCAGTCGTGGTGATCATTTATACTAGCTTACCTGGCTCATATCGTGAGCTAGTGATCCTCTGCTGGGATCATTTCTTGCCAAGCGTGATCCCGTCCTGATTGGTCCATCATTCCTTCGGCTTGATTGGCCCGTTCGTGCCAGTGGCTCAGGCGGCATCTGCATGTATATTTCCGTGACATAACATGACTAGAATACTTACGGTTTGGAAGCTAGTTTAGAAGCTTTAGTACGCTTACGCTTTCGAGGTATTATGGGAGTAGGAGTCGACCTGCTAGTAGTTATAGTATTTGTAGCAGGCATACCTGATAAGTCATCCGTTGATTTAAGTATAAGAGGCACTATCTTATTAATTGTTACAATTAAAACTAGTAATACTGTCACTCCTACGACTACGATAGCTATATTTAATCTATAGCTTCAAAGGAATCGCTCTACTATACTCGACTCTTTTAGACTTCCGAATACAGAAGGCAGGCCCCCTAAAGGAGCCATCGAGGTAAGAGCGACAAAGGATATAACACCAGGAACAGTATCACTATAAAGAGTAGTTAAACGACTATCGCCTTTAACTAGGGGGTGTGTCAGAAGCTGTAGAGCTTCTAAGAGTATTAGCCACATACATGCCACAGCTGTATGAGGCTGTTTAACGCATTGGCCAGTCCCTTTGTCTATAAATACCACTCGTTTTGTCTCCTTTGTAGATAGTTTCAACAAGGCACTGTCTCCTTCGTATAGCCACCTACTGCAAACTGCTTTCAACGCTCCCGGAGCTCCCACTGCGTTCGGCAGAACTTGAGCCAGCGGTGAAGATGGGTGGGCTTCAGTTCTGCCCCACACTCCGAGAAAGCCAAGAAATCCGGGGTAACATTGAATTGGTGATCGCCATGATTTCACGCAGACCAGTTGTTTCCTTGAGGGGACTGGTTGGCGTGGCCTGAAAGGTCATATCTGAGACAAACATTCCTAATTTTTTGGACACAGCGTACTATGTACTTTAGTGTACACTAATCAATGAAATCGACAATACGCGCGAAGTGATGGTGGTACGGAGATATGTACTCCGTATGAACAGTACATATATGAACTCCGTGCACGGAACGATGATTGAAGACTCGACTCCAAAGTAATGCACAAGCGCCGTCAGGTGAAATGTCTAGGCCGGATTCACATTTCGAGTCGGTACTCCGTAGTGTATCCGTATATCGGTCAGGTATGGATGTACTTTACAATTACATTCGACGAGAGCGTGTCTCCTGCTCTCCTGCTCAGCTGATCAACTCTCCCGGCCGGCGAGGCTGCAGGCCTACGGCGGCCATCCAATCGATGGTCCCCGGAAGACCGCTTACCATACCCGAGCGCTCCATCGTGCGCCATCGGACCATTGCCGACATCAAGGACAAGGGCAGTTCGGAGGGACGTGGCGGTCAGCAAAGGCCATGGGGAACTGAGCATTTTGCCTTGCACACCGGTGTTAAATGGGAGAGACGTCGGCAACTGCGATCGGCTCAGGCAGGCCACAAAAAGACGAGAGTACTCCGTACAGAGGATTTACAATTATGGCGGCAGAGAACCCAAAGATGATAAAGTAGTGGTGTTTCAGACCAGCGAGAAAGCACGCGGATTGCGCAGAGCACCTCCCCGATGACGAGTGGCATTGTTGGCCGTTAGCGCTGCCTCGGATTGGGTTTTCTCGTGTGCGCTGGCAACCCCCGGTTCAACGTCCGGAGCTGGCCTGGAGGCTGGAGGAAACCGAGGCATAGTTAAGTGTTCTGACTGCTGACAGAGGCTGCCACGTTGAAAGTCTCGCTGTCCTCGACACTACAACACTAGTAGCAGTGTAGCGCATACTAGTACGGATACTGCACACTAGTGTAGTGTGTATGAACTTGGAGTGCACGTTCCAGACTTTTCATGCGTCGTCTGGAATTCGGATGGTCGCCGTCGAGGTGGGTGTGGGTAGCGGTGAGAGCAGAGGTGTGGGGTAACATTCCGGCAAGCAACTGTCTGACCCTGGTTCCCCTTTTTAGGTGCCCCTCCCGCGGGCGTCGGTATCCGGAACGACAGCATTCGCCATCCAATCGCTTGATGCTTGTTTTTGGATAGCCGTCCGGAACAGAGTGGGATGCCCTTCGATAGCGTAACTGCGAACGCCGGCTTAGAAATACCAGGCTTGGTACCGCCGGATTGCGAGCCGAAACTTGGGGGCAGTTGGTCATGGAGGTATCCTACAGCACCTGACATTGAAGCTGTTTTTCCGTGGAGCAAAGCCGGCTACTCCGTAGTAAACGTCCGATCCTCAAGACGGAGGCGAGGGTCTGCTAGGTACTGTACTACACTCAGCAACGCGAGCCACCACCTGAGCAGAGCATTCGCCTCGACCCTGAAGGTGGCGACCTTCAGGCTCCACTGTTGCCCGCGCTGTCTGATTTCGTCACTGGGCTTCGTAACCAGAAAGGCAGTTGGGTGATGGGGAATTTTTTTTTTTTGGGGAGGGGACCTTATCAACCAAGGGACCAGCGTGGGCGGCCACCAACGACATAGTGGAAATCGTCTGGTTTGCATCCCCACTGAATCCAGGGCACCTTCCTGTTCACTGTCTGCATGCGGAGTAGACCGAGCTGGTTCGGACGAGTTGGGTGGACAGCCGAGATATGAAGAAGGCCGACATATCCATAATTACCCTGTATAAACCTGATACACGGAGAGCAGCGACCGGGAGGATCGAGGTCCCAGTTTTGTAGTGGACTGACCCGATCCTTCTCTCAAAAACCTTTGTCTTCCGTCGTAACCGAGAGATACCAGAGAGGGACCCTTAGACGCCTTGGGATACCAGGTAAGGCAATTAGATCAGCGCCCAACATTCGCAGTCGTGCCTTGCGCTCGGGACGTCAACCCGCAGCGAAGCCTGATCTGACGGGTGGGATGATGTCAAGGCGCTTGCCGCATGTTGTATTGACAGGCGGCCGAGTGCCCGAGTGCTTGGGTGAGCTTGACAAGCGAGGAGGAAACTGCGACGTGCCCCGCTTATTTTACACAAGTAGTGTACTCCGTACATACTCTGTATACGCCCGGACAACTTGTGGAAAATGACCGCCGTGTGCATATGCACAGTAAAATTATACGGCACGCCTGAGGTTGATGACAATTTTGGCCTAAATAACTAATCGGGAAGATCAAGTTAGTTACGTAGCTAAGTTCCCGATACGGGGTGCTTCGATTTTCTCTCACAGGTGCACCCAGCTTACCTTAACCTTTCAATTGATGCATTTCTTGCTGTGGCGGTTGGCCTGCTCAGGTGGTAATCAATAAGGGTACACTAGTTCCGCTTTGTTCAGGGCTTTTTTACTCGCCTCTTCGTGTCTTCCTGTTACCGCAAAACACGAGGCCGTAGGTCACGCGGTATTACGGTCGTAGGGAGAGATTTAGACAAAGCCTTAGTGGAGTGCAGCTCACACGGTACTGTACCAGTACATACTGCAGCTTGACCCCACTAGCCATCCCACCTGGCACCTGGGTTTCGGACACAGCGGTAAGAGGTTGGCGGGCACAGCTAAAGTGCATCCCCATGTTGCTATACCCGCTTCGGCCACTTCCTGTGACCAGTCGCACTGCCTGCCCCCCACATCGTGGTTCCTGGCATTAGTTATCGGTCACAATACAAAACTACTTGTGTGCGGTACTGCGGGCACAGGACAAGCAATCAAGCCTCTCTCTCTCTCTTTTTTTTTTGTTCATATTTACTGCACCTCAAAACTGCAGTGGGCATACAAAGGGAGACGACAATCGAAAAAAAGTGGACAAGAACAGAACCCCACCAACACCGACTTGGGATTTGCACCACTGACTGACTAGTCCACCGCTGACTTATCGATCCGATCACCGACTGACCATACTGCCCTTGGTCCGGTCCGGTTCGCACATAGTATAACAGCTGAGAAGAGGATACCAAACATCACGATCCTCGAATGGCGAGCACAAAGGAGCGGCCGCGGGCGAGGTTTGCTCCTATCCCCATTGAAACCACCTTTGAGCGCTACCGAAAGACCATTCCGACCGGCGAGCCTACACCCAGTCCTTCACCGCGCTCGCCGACCCCACCGCCCCGCGAGAAGCGAAAGTTTGCTCCCCAGCTAGTCGAGTCTTCCGTCCGCCGGGTTAGACGAGCAGGCGACGAGGGACCCGCGACCAAGCATACCGACAAGACTGATATCACGCCCTATACCAACCACATCTACGCCCCCAAAGCCCGAAAACGATTCGGCCATGGGCCACCAACCGAGGAGCGGCCAGCCCAGAGAGGCCACGGCCGGCGGGAGTCATGCGACGACGAGATTGCCGGCGGTGTCTTCGACCTGGCCGCCCGAGATGCACAGAGGAAGCTCCAGGAGGTGGCCATGAGTGCCTTCCCCAACAGCGGGCAGAGGATAGGCGGCGCTGAGCACTACTACATGGGCGAGGGTTCGGATGATGACAGCCCCCGGGGGCGACCATTGACAAGAGGGCCCTGGAACCCCTTACAGTCGCGGCGGAACTCGTCTCAGGAGGACATGGGCTGGGCCTTCAAGGAGATGCAGGAACACGCGATGAAGCTCCAGCGCGCGCGGTCACAGAGCCGCGTGGACACGTGGGATCTCGACAACATGAGCATTGACGGCCCGCCGAGCGACGCCATGGGCTTGACCAGGACGCAGCGAACATCCATCGCCAGCTCCCCCATATGGACGTCACGGCGGCCCTCGTCTGGCTCTCTCAGCCCCGCCGGCGACTCGCCCATGCCCCTTCTCCGAGACGAGTCTCCCCTTCCCACCATCGGCGAGTCGACAATGCCCTACGTACCCCCGGAATCGCCGCCGCCAATCCGCCCCATCGGTGAGAGCTTCATGCCCTACATCCCCTCCGCGCCCACCGGCAAGGCCGGCGCTATGGCCTACGCCCCTGCCTCACAGATCCCCCCGGAGACCAGCTTTCGCAACCACAGCCCCTTCGCGCCCTATCCCGCAGAGCGCGACATGTCTCTCGAGCGGGCTCGCCGGCAACATCGTCTTCGCCTCAAGGCCTCCCCACCCATGCTAGGCGCCGACCTCACTTTCCGGCGGTGCCCCTCGCCCAAGCAGACCAAGCTCGAGCCCACCCACTTCTGGGAAATGACCGCAGGCGCGACTTCCGAAGAGCAGAACCGCGACCCGACCGAGCAGCGCGGCCTGTGGCGCGGGTACTGCTACAACCCCGACCCGAGCAAGAATCTTGCGCCGGCGGAGCGCCCGGCCATGCTCCACACGCCGCAGCCCGACTCCCCCACCAGCAGCAGCAGCAACCGCGACAAGGACTACTTCGCGCGCGAGGCCGCCGGGTCCGCGTCATCCCCGCTGTGCGAGGAGCCCGCTTCCATCGATGGACGCGGTGGCAGCAGCCGCGCAAGCACTCCTTCGGTTCCCGGGGCCGTGCCCGAACACCGCACCAAGTCGCAGGAACCCAAGGGGCTCCACATGCTGCAAAACATGCACGCCCTGGACGAGAAGCTCAAGAAGGAGAAGGCGGCAGCCGACCTCGAGGAGAAGATCGCGGCCGAGTTCGACGACCACTTCGTCACGCAGGTGTACAACTACCTCTCGCTGGGGTACCCGGCGACGGCGCGGCAGTACGACGAGGAGCTGAGCAAGATCAGCCGGATCGGGATCGCCGAGCTGGAGAAGGAGGACGAGGCCGTCATGGCGGGGCTGTGGGGCGCCAACGGGGCGGCCAACAGAGAGGGCGACGCGAACGGCGAGAAGAAGAAGGTCGGGGCCACGGGCCACATCATGCTCACCGAGGCCAAGGACGGCGTCCGCGAGGAGGACCGTTGCCCCCGCTGGAAGGCGCTCAAGCTGTACGTCTACGAATGGGCCCGCCAACATCCCGATCTCAACTCCATCAGCCCGCTGGCCTGGGGCGTGCAGGAGCGAAGGGGCAGCTGGGGGGTTTAGATTCCAGGCATTTGCTGTCCTTAGACCGCGGCGGCTACCAAGATGTGTTTACATCCCCATGGCATTGCCGCTTGAATATTTATTCTTGTACCCGGGGTACCCGAGCGTTGGGATTACAAGAGAAGGTTGGTTGCTTGCTTGGCTTTTTTCTCTTTGCAGGCGCTACTTTTTTTTTTCTCTTCTCCCTACTGTCGTTGTGCAGCCTGGTGTCTCGGTTGGGAGCGAGTTCGGTTGTTGATTTTTTTTTTTTTTTTTTTTTTTTTGGCTTGCCTTGTTCCCTCGGTGTTCTCGGGCATGTTTTAGGCGTGGCGCGCACGACCTGGACGATTTTATGACCCCATTTTCTTCTTTCTCTTCTTCTTTTCATGCCTTCCCTTGACTGGTACGACGGCGTTTGTGGCGGTTTCGCTAGGCGAGAGGTGCTGGTTCAACAGTGGTGCTTCTGCCGGACTGAAGAATCCAATACTATGGGCGCAGTGATCGCTAGAGAAAAGAAAAAGACGAAAGTGAGCCGAGAGAAGCGCAGGAGAGAAGAGGCCTTAGAGTCGATGGTGGTTTGAACTAGAGTCGGACTGTATATTTTTTTTGTTTCTCTTGTTTTTTTTCTCCCTTCGTATATCTATAATGGACCGTTTGACTGGGCTGCGAGGAGCTAGGTGAAATGCATTTCTTCCACAAACTCTAGTGTTCGCTGTATCATGTCTGAACCTATCAGTATGTGCGTGCATTGCAAACTCAGCTCCAGAGTTGCGCGCCTGGGGCCACCCTACCGTGATTGCAACTCAAACAAAACACAGTAACTAACGGGCATCTGAACTGGCTCAATCGATTGCCCCAGGCTACTCCGATTCAGCCTACTTGAGCACCAGGGCATGTCGCATCAGCGACTAAAGAGACATCCTTCATAATCGTTCGTCCCCCTACAAGTGTAATTCAGACCAAATATCCAACATATCACCAATCGCCACTTGTTTCAGCCTTACGGAGTACGGGTTGGGAAGAGACGATCCTACAGCAACACCGTGTTTCTCTGCACTGTCCGCCATTGAACAAACTGCCAAACCCGACAACTGGCCACTCCCCTGTCGTTTAGGTGGGCTCCCAGCTCTTATCGTTATCGACGATCCGACTCGTCATCGTTTCGGACTTGCCTTGCGTCAAACCCAAAGACATCCAGCTCCTGTCCCCTATCGATCCAAAGTTTCCACATGGAGCCGTCTCCCCTTACTCACCAGCCTCGGCCAGAGGTGTTCCAGCCTAAGATCGTTCGCCTGTACGAGGCGCTGTTCAAGGTCTGATCTGCTGTTCTTTTACTCGTTCATTGCCCACTTGCTCCCAGGAAGTCAGCACTAGGCCCTTGTACCGCCCTTACAACTCTGCTTAGCGCCGTCGCAGTACCGAGTTACTGACACTTTTGTTACTTTCTCCCAACAGGTTAGTGGTGCTCCTTGCCGTGGCGCCCGTGATCCGATGCGCAACAGGCTTTTTATTTTTATTTTTATTTTTCCCACATCCCGAGCACGCGTTGACTGGTAGCCCGACCGGATAGGACGATTCGGACGACACCGAGCGATCAGAAGGGTTCTGGAAAGAGTTCTTCCTCCTCAGGCCTGACCGGCCGGCTCTGCGGAAGATACTCGACGAGACGAGGCCCAATGACTTGCTGCAGCTTCAGCACCAGACCCAACAGCTGTTTGTACAGGCCATTGCCGCTCTGAGGCACCCATATGGCGTGGCGGACCTCCATGCGCTGGATGTGAGCATACACAGGGATCCAATGGCGGGAACACATCTTCTGACCTGGCTACTCCGCAGACCCTGAGCACGTTTATGCTCGCGGTGCTGGCCAAGAAGTATACGAACCCGAGCTCTGACATTATCGAGCTGCTCGCCGGCCTGGACCACATCGACAACGTTTTTACCGAGTTCGTCAGCGCATTGGAGTCGATCATCCGGACTGGGAGGAGCACGACGCACGAATGTTGCCCTGGCGGCATCGGCCATGTCGGGCAGGAGGAGCCGCGGGTAGGGAACCGAGCTAGCTGCACGTACACAGCCGACCTCCAGCAGAGGGCAGTCGAGGTAGCGTTGGCGGTCACGTCCGGAGCCTACCAGACCAGCCTGCTCACCTACTTCATCCAACGGGACCTTTTCCCAGCCATCATCAACGTCGGTGAAACCCACGAGACGGCCCCGTCGTCTTTTCTTCTCCGCTAACAGGCCCAGTGCATCCAATCACAAATCTCGTCCCCGGCGCCCAAGATATCCTCACCCTTCGTGCTCCTCGGGCTCCTGGCCAACTACAACAAGTTCGAGTTCCAGAACCCCTACCAGATGCGACTCAATGATTTCGTCAACGAGAGGGTCATAAGGGGCATCGTCAAAAGCGTCGGGCAGACATGCCAAAGGTTGAGGGCGCAGTACCTCGACGTGCAGGAGGACCTCCCAGAAGGCTGGTCACTAGCGGGTACGTTGAGCAAGATTGGGCTTGGGGCTATTGCTCCGGGGGGCAAGCCACCGCCAAAGCCAGCCTATGACGCAGACACGGCGAAGAAAATGTTTGCAGAGTTGTACGTCGTCCGAAAGCACCCACCCGCCCACCGCTGAAGAGAGTCAACTGACCCCAAGGTTCGTTCGCAGACCCGGCCGGGAAGCAGCTGTGCTGCTTGCCACGTACGACTTCACCCACGCCAACAAACTCTTCAGCTTGGAACTGGTCACCTGGACGCCGGGAAAGGGCGAAGAACAGCCGTTCGCGAGCTTCATCTCCCTGACCTCATACCTCCTCCAACACGCGCACCTCTCCCAGCGCACAACTCTCTACTGCCACCTCAACCTGATGGTCTTCCGCCTCCTCGTCGAGGACCCCATCCTCTGCAAGCGCATCTGCAGCGAGGACAGCAAGGTGCCCGTGCGCCTCTGCCGGCAGCGCTCTCCGTACCTCCCTCTGGTGCGCGGCGAACGTGTCCTGGCGACGGCCGTCATGGACACGATGCTGGACGCCATCAACCACAACCTGCGGCGGCGGCTGGACGCCGGGCTGTACACGGTCTGCGTCGGGATCCTGCTTCGCGTCGTTGGCTATATGTCGCGTTCGCGCACCCGCCTGCAATACCACTGGGCCGACTTTTTCCGCTCGCTCCTGTCGCTGGTGCGCTTCCTGACGACGTACGCGGCCGATCTCAAGGCGCTGCCGCATATTGACACGCTTCTGGATCACGTGGTGAACCTGATCGCGCTGGGACTGTCGGCAGGCGAGACATTTCTGCCGACGCCTGCGGCGTACGATGACCTGTTCTACAAGGTGGTCGAGTCGGGCGAGGTCCTCATCAAGTTCAGGGACACGTACGGCTTGGCGAACCGGGCGAGTAACTCAATCGATACGCTGGTCAACGTGAGCATGCACTACAAGGAGATGCTTGCCGGCAGTGACGGGGGGAAAGGGAACGCGGGTGCTGGGCAGGGAGCGCGCTCGCAGTTGACGAGTATGCAGGTCGCCGAGGTGATCAAGCAAGGGTATGAGACGCTCAGCATCCAAGCTAAGGAGGGTTTGGATGATTGGGAGAAGTACCGCGAGGCAGATGAGAGGACGCTGCTGAAGAAGATGGCGAGGGCTGCGGTGGGAGATGTAAGAGAGATGCTGGCGCATTAGTCTGGAGAAACGAAAGGAAAAAAAAAGAAAAAAAAAAAAAAGAAAAAGACACCAGATGGGTTTCCCCGTTGTCAAAGGTCATCCCATCAGTTTCGTTGGATTCGGACGACGACTGCGGTTGAGTGAAGGCCTCACAGTTGGCACCTAAGATACCACTCTGCGCTGGAAATGCGACACAAAACACCAAAGAGGACTGACTATATGATTGGATTCAAGTTGCTGCAGCTCGACGACCCATCGATGCCTTGGCCGACGTGCTCTTCCGCCCTCTCTGCTCAAGCCAGCTCCGCTGTTTTTTTTTTTTTTTTTTTTTTTTTTTTTTTTTTTGCATTTTGTGTTTGTATGTACCTGCATTTTAAACTACTTACTCTATCTCGTACCTTGCCTTATATAGTGTGCACTATCGGTATCCGTACTCTCGGGTCCATCAAGGGCCGAGGTTTGGTAGATCGGTGGCGTTTGGGGATGATTCCTAATGCCGAAGCGCTCATTGGCCCGGCGGAAACCGGACTGCCCCGAGGCTTGGCATCATGTCATTGCCGGCCCCAACCATTTGAGCTGCTTTTTTGCCTTGGAGATCAACATTGATGACAAACTTCCGGCAACTGCAGCGAGCAGACCCGAAGCAAACTGTGCCCCCTTGCGAACCGCCGTGATTGCGATCACTCGCATTACCAACCACAATGAATGCGCCGAGCTTGCTGACGAGGAGGGCCGCCTCCATCTGCTTCTCTTGCCGCCGCAATCTGTTGCGCCAGCGCCAATTCTCGACGAGCCCCTGCTCGCTGGTCGCCGCATTCCAAGCCTATACTCTCCCGTCCCGGCCGCCACCGACAGCGCGCAACGCCTCCGTCCCAGACACCTCGATCGCGACCCCGATAGAGACGCCGGCTATGCCCAAGATCCACGAGACCAGGCCACCACCGAAGCAGGGGGCACCGCCGGAGACAGCGGACAAGTCGATCCCGGAAAGGGAAGCGCAACAGTCCAAGGCTGGCTTTGCCGCGACACCGACATCAGAACCGACCTCGTCCCCAAACTCGTCTCCACAACCATCTCCAACCAGTGCCCCGTCGTCAGCGACGGCAGGAGCAGGAGCAGGGACAGGAACAGCAGCCAAACCCTCGGCGCGGCCCCGCTCCCGCCTGCGCGCCCGCAAAGCCGCCATCACCCTGACGCCGGCGGCGGTGGAGCACCTACGGGCGCTGCTGGACCAGCCCGAGCCCAAGCTGATCAAGGTGGGCGTGCGCAACCGCGGGTGCTCGGGGCTGGCCTACCACCTCGAGTACGTCGAGAAGCCGGGCGCGTTCGACGAGACGGTGGAGCAGGACGGCGTCAAGGTGCTCATCGACAGCAAGGCGCTCTTCAGCATCATAGGGAGCGAGATGGACTGGGTCGAGGACAAGCTGAGCCAGCGGTTCGTCTTTCGGAATCCGAATATCAGTGAGTTCCCTCCCCCCCCCAACTTCCGTATCCTGTTCTTTTCCAAATCTGGAGAGAAGACGAGAGCTAACCGTTGAGCAGAGGAGCAGTGTGGGTGTGGCGAGTCGTTTATGGTTTGATGGAGCGAAGAGGGAGGGATACTGGCACCACGCACGACCCCGAACGGGGAAGGAAAATTGGCTTCAGCGAGTTATGATATTGAGGGGTGACATGACACCCCATGTTTGCATGAGCACGCTGTCGCGTGAAGCCGGATTTGCTGGATCATTGTGCCGGCGTGAACGGGTAATCGCCCCGCGCCCCAAGTTATGTAGAATAGTTTTAGGATACCAGGTAACCGTTACGGCGTCTCCTTTCTCCCGGACGAGGCTGGGAAAAATTATGGATGCGATTAACAAACGATGACATACAACAGCGCACTTCTGGTAAGGTGTCATACACAAAAAACACAGATACGTAAGCCATGACCAAGAGGTTGCTATAGATAACTAGAATCCCCTCCTGTGGTTGGGGAAGTGTTTCAAGGTGGGGGGGACCTGACCGGAGGGGACCTGTCGGGACGGGACGAGCTCCCCCAGGTCATCACCGAACCACAGTGGCGGGTCCCTAATAAGCACATTAATTTAACTAGTTAATCCGTACACTAGTGCCCCGTCCTCCTCAGCCCACCACTTGCTTGCCCGCCTGGTCGAGTTGAGTCGATCCATAGGCAGGTGCGGAGGAGGCGCGGTTAGTTCCATCCTCGAGCAATATACCTTACAAAAATACTGTTCGAAAGTCACTTGCTCAGGCATCAACTAAGAAGACCACGATTCTACGCGTACCCGAATCACTTGGTCTGTTCCACTTCCAATTGCAAAGGGGCCGTGCGTTGCCACGCTGCAGAAACCGAGTGGGCCCGCGAATCGCGTCCAGGTCAATTAACTAACGGCTCCACCAAACAGCGCGCCTCGCGCGTCTGAGCAGAGCTGCACTGGATGTTGACTTGCAGCCAGCAACCACAAATTTGGTTGGGACAGCTTGTTTCATTTTTTTTAGTTCAGCAACAACAGTCTTGGACATAACAAAAAATACATTTCTTCTTTTCTTTTTTGTGGTACAGGCTGCGCATTTGTATATACCGTCCGTACCATGGTAGTCTGCCCAATTTGCAACCGAAGCGTCAAAGGCACCGAAATCAACGACCATATCGACTCGGGCTGCCGGACATTTCTTCTCGACGAGTCCGAGGAGCCGACCGCATCCTCTCCGCCGGGCGGGGCACAGAGCTACTCCGCGAGCCAGCCCCCGAGCTCGACTCAAAAGAAGCGATCCGCATCAACCTTCTTTCAGCCGCCCGCTGCGAAGCGACAGCTCACAAACGCGAGGCCCTCGGCACCGCTGCAATGGGGTAGCAATGGGACCAAGGCCGGAACTAAGCGGAGCTATGATGAAGGGCCGGGCTGCGACGGATCGCCAACCGACTTACCGAACGGCGCCCAGAACAGCGGCGTTGGCGACGATGGAAACAAGGATGGATCGACGGCATCGGTAGCAGACCCGCGGCCGCCCGACGGCGCAACCGGATCGAGCGGCCCGCTGACGAAGCGATCCAAGAATACTCGCACCGCGCCGCTCGCCGAGCGCATGCGGCCGGACACCCTGGATGACATTTTCGGGCAGGACCTGGTCGGCCCCAACGGGGTACTGCGCGCGCTGATCGAGTCGGACCGCGTCCCGAGCATGATTCTCTGGGGTGGGTCGGGCACCGGCAAGACGACCATCGCCCGGTGCATTGCGCGCCGCGTGGGCAGTCGTTTCATCGAGCTGAACGCGACCAGCACGGGGGTGGCAGAGTGCAAGAAGCTCTTTGCCGAAGCGGCCAACGAGCTGGCCTTGACGGGGCGGAAGACCATCATCTTCTGCGACGAGATCCACCGGTTCAACAAGGGGCAACAGGATGTGTTCCTGAAGCCGGTCGAGGCAGGGACCATCACGCTGATAGGGGCGACGACCGAGAATCCCAGCTTCCGCGTCCAGGCGGCCCTCCTCAGCCGCTGCAGGACGTTCACCCTCCAGCCCCTGACCGAGGACGACCTCCAGCGCATCCTCGTGCGGGCCCTCGAGCAGGAGGCCGAGCAGGGAGGCATCGAGATCTCCCCGCTGATCGACGAGGAGCTCCTCCGCTACCTCTCGGCCTTTGCCGACGGCGACGCCCGCACCGCCCTCAACCTGCTCGAGATGGCCCTCTCCCTGACCAACCGGCCGCCGGACCCGGACAACCCGGAGCCGCTGACCAAGGAGTCGATCAAGGCGGCCCTCACCAAGACGCTCGTCTACGACCGGGCGGGCGACCAGCACTACGACACCATCTCGGCCTTCCACAAGTCCGTGCGCGGCTCGGACCCGGACGCGGCGCTGTACTACCTGGCGCGGATGCTGCAGTCGGGCGAGGACCCGCTGTTCGTGGCGCGGCGCATGGTCGTGATCGCGTCCGAGGACGTCGGGCTGGCCGACAACTCGATGCTGCCCCTGGCCACGGCGACCTACACGGCGACGCAGCAGATCGGCATGCCCGAGGCGCGCATCCCGCTCGCCCACTGCGCCGTCGCCCTCGCGCTCGCCCCCAAGAGCACGCGCGCCTACCGGGGGCTCAACAACGCCCTCTCGGCCCTGCAGGAGCCCGGCGTCGCCGCCCTGCCCGTCCCCGTCCACCTGCGCAACGCCCCGACCCGCCTGATGCGCGAGATGGGTTACGGCAAGGAGTACAAGTACCCGCCCAACTACCGCGACGGCCGCGTCAAGCAGGACTACTTGCCCGACCGCCTGCTCGGCCGCCGCTTCCTCGAGGACAGGGACCTCGGCACCGAGGTGGATCCCGATGTCGAGATGGAGGAGGCCGCCGGATAGTAATTAGGGCAGGGGAGGTGATGCTAGCGTGGCGAGAAGAAGAAGAAGAAGACGAAGAAAAGCTTGGATTAGCGACAGCGTCGTTATGTAATTTTTTGGAAGAAATCAATGCAAGGGAAGTCGAGAGAAGCCGATCGTCTTGCTTCTTGTCCCTAAAAAGATGCATAAATCACCGGTTTGACCGAAACGGGGAATTGACTTGTACGATATTCGTCTGGATGGATGAATGGTTGGATGGGTGCAGCAACCATTCACACACTGTTCAAGCCGGCGTCGCGGTCTAACGGGGGAGAAACAAAAAAAAAGGGGTGGGGGGGGGGGTGGGGCGGCTACGCTTGGTTGGTTGGTTGGTTATCTGGCAGGAGGGGTGTCTTGCCCGGTACCGCGTTGACGTGCTAATGCAAAAAATTGTTGTTCTACACGAGCGGCGCCGACAGAACGTCATCCATGCTTCTTCAAAAGCGTCTCCCGAGGAATCGGTTTGCCCTCTCGCACCGACACGGCCGCCGCGTCCGGGCCGAACCAAAAGTCCAGCGTTCCCGCCATGGCAAAGTAGCACCAGCTGTCGCCATGCTCATCCTCATCCAGCGACGGCAGGTCGCCAAACAAGACCCGCACCCCTTCGCCGTACTCTGGCAGGTTCGAAAAGGCGATGAAGGAGGGCCTCGGGAACGTCCTGGATGGGTCCACGTGCAGTCGACACTGCCCGACGGCGCGCTGCCCACCGTTGTCACGGGCGAAGTCCCAGGTCTCAACTCAGGGCCGAATTTCCGTCACGAGTTGGCGCTCGATTTGATCCAGCTCGGCGAGGATCTCTGAAAAAAATGGGCGTGTCCTTGCTTGTTCCAGCAAGGTGACCGGACGTTGAGGTATTTCTTGGTGGCCAGCTTCTGTTGGCCTGTTCATGGTCAGAGCCGCATCTCTCACGAACTCCTTTGCTAGCTCAACTTCCCGCGCCCAATACGCCCTCGCTGCGTCGAGAGCGTCCCCCTGAGCGTATGACTGCTCATCGGAGGCTGCAGGATACAACTTCCCACCCCGCAGGACCACACCCGGTAGCCTTTGCTGGTTATTAGCCACCCACTCAGGCGCCCCGGCAGTGCAGGCCCGGATCAGGGGGCGGAGCACATCTGGGGTCCGCTTGAACTCGGGGAACGCTCTAGCCTTCCCCGACCTCGCCGACTCGTAGTCCGGATCCGGATCCCGCAGCACCTCGTGGTCGATGCCACACCTGACCAGCGGCTGCCCTTCGAAAATACACCACAGGAGCTTGCCGAGCATAAAGACCTGGGCCCGCTCCAGAAGATCACTTCCTTTCCCGTCGGATCCCCTTTGCCTTAGCAGAGCCAGCCACGGTGAGCTGAAGCCGCCCTTCGCGTTGTGGAACCGCGGGCTGGCCGCCCCCGGCTTCCAGTCGGGATCGCCGTAGTATGCCCGCAGTAGCTCGAGGATCTCATCTCTCTGCTCGCCCTCCTCCAGCCCGGACTCATCCACCAGGATCTCCAGATATTCCACGTAAGCCACCTCGGGCGGGCTCCAAGCGAACCATCCCCCGCGCTGTTCCATGTCAATTAGCACCGCGTTCAGCATCCCCGTTGCTGCGTCCTCCTTCAACACCACGTTGTCGGGCTTGAGATCCGGGTAGAAGCCGGCCCATCCGTGCTCGTTGATGTGGACCAGCGCCTGCGTGACCTGCTTCGCCCACCTCAGCCTCTGCGTCATCGGCGTTGTCCTCCCGTAATCGTCCGCGAGCAACCTCTCCCGGAGCGACCCCAGCGGAAACCATTCTAACAAGAACCCGCACACTCCCCTTCGGCTCCCAAACCGGCCCTTCTTAGTGACCACGCCGAGGGGCCGGGACATGACATTTGGATGCTCCCGGAGCAGGAGCAGCATCTTGAGCTCATTGTACATGTACCTCTGTTCCCGGAGCACGCTCTTGAGCACCACGACCGCCTCCTCCCCGTTATCTCCGCCATCTCCGTCATCCACGCCAACCAGAGATATCGCGTCGTGCAACTGCTTCCTGAACCGAAGCCTCTCCCATTCGACCACACGCAGCCCCTCCCACGCTTCCGACGCCACCTCCCCCTCCCACATCCTCCTGAGCGTCTCTAGACCAACCATCCCCTGCTCGGCCACGTACCCCGCCCCGGGCAAAAGACAAACCTGCACCCTCCCCGCTGCCGCTGCTGCCGGCGATTGGCGCCTGCTCCCCTCACTCCCCTCTTCTGCCTCTTCTTCCCCCTCCTTCTTCTCCTCCTCCTCGCTAGCGGCAAAATCCACAGCCACCATGCTCCCAAACGGCAGCTCCCACCACCAACGCTCCTCCTGCTTCTCGTCACCCTCACCCACCACCACCCCCTGCTTTGTCCGCTTCCCCTCCCCCTCCTCCCCCAACCCACACCCCAGCCCCTCCTCACCGACCCCTGCTCCGACCGCTAATAACCCGACCCCGAGACCGCCGCCGCCGCGAGCGCAAGACCAAGAGTGCAGCACCCTCGCCAGCCAGCGGCCAACCTCGAGGTCCGCCGCGACGCCGCCGCCGCCGCAGACGACCATGGCGCGCTCCGGGCGGACGACGGCGCGCAGCGCGGGCGGGAACGCCTCGGGCGGGGGCAGGCAGACGGCGACGCGCAGGGGGGGCCTGCCGAGGGCGAAGCGCGGCGTGGCGGCCCACAGGCGTCCTCGTCCGTCCACGGCGTCGACCTGCCAGGTGGTGCACGAGGAGGAGGAGGAGGAGGAGGAGGAGGAGGACCGTGACCCCCACTCCCGGGTGCGGGTGCGGGTGCGAGGAGGGTGATGATGTGTGCTGCATGTGCCCCTGCCGGGAGGAGGGGGCGTGGCGCGTCGTGGTTGGTGATGCTGCACTTCTCGTTCCTCCTGTCGGGTCTGGTGGCTGTTGTTGGCATTCTTCTTGTTGGCAGCGCTGCTGGCGCTGTTGGCGTTAACGGCGGTGCAGGGGGTCGGTGGCGGCATTGGGTCGGGAGGGGGAACCACGAGCGGGGCGAGGCTGTCGAGGCGTGATTGCGGGTTGAGAGGGGACGTCTGCCATGGTGTCGGTGTGATGCTCGGCGTGGTTGGGCAAGTTGTAGTAGCAGTAGCGGTAGTGTTGGTTGTTGTTGGTTGTGTTGTTATGATCGGTTCAGACCTCTTGCCCCTGCGAGGCCGGAGAAATGCGGCTACGGGGCTGAGCATCGAGGAGAAGACCTCGCTGGTGAGATCCATAATGGTCGATGACCGTGATCGGAATGAAACCGACGTGCAATGTATATGAGTAGTTGAGACGCTAGAAAGCAGCCTCCGTTTCAGAGTGGTTCGCAGATGGGCCACTAATACTCAGGAGGCCTTGTAAAGGGGCACTTGGAAGCCGCACGTTGAAGTTGACGAGGGCTAATTAGGTAGGTAGCTTCGGTATTCTTCCTTCCCTCTCCCTTCTCCCCCCCTACCCCTTCGCTCCCTTCTTTTCCCCTCGTTTCAAATGCTGCCATCCGGATTTCCAAAAGGAGCTTTCCATTCTGAGGTCGTCATGATTGCTCGTGTAACCTCTGCTCTCATTTGTCCTCCCCGCATGATCGAGCTTGGGGGAGGTAGGAAAGATGCCAGACGAAGGTGTACCCAACATCACGTCGGGCAACGTTGCTCAAAAAAAAAAAAAAAAAAAAAAAAAAATTACGTGCCGCAAAAAAAAACCGCGTCACACCACGTTTCTCTTGATTCCGCCCACCCGTCAGGTTGCTCCAAGGGTCCAACCCACCAACGCTAACACGCCCCGTAGCCGACGGATCCCGAACCGTTTCCCACCGGTTCGCCAGACTGATGCGGTGCAACGATGCCCAGACTCTGATCAAGCGCGGCGTGCGTGGGCCCCCCCGCCCTTTTCAAATCACGCTTGAGCGGAAGTCGCGTTGTTTGCTGATCTACCCCTATGTGGTCAGTCGGGCTGCACTGCTGATGCGAGAGCGTTTGATGCACGCATGGTCAGGCGCCGAGAGAACATCTCATTTTTTTGGTTGTTTTGGGATTTGTTTTCTGACTGGAAAGTTCAGGAAGTCGTCCTGTTGACGGAATTTCGAGTAATACCATTGTTGAGAGGAACCAGGAAAGCAAAATACCTAGAGAAAGAACAGATGAGGGGGGACAAAGGATGTGAGAGATTTCTGGTTGTATCTGGATTCTGGTATCGCAGACTGCTGTCAGAGAACAATGAACGACCGCCAATTGTACGTAAAACTAACAATGCTTCAAGGCACAGAGCGACTGGCAACACTGGAAAGGGTCATCCAAACGAAGAAAAAGAAAGCGGACGGAAACCAAGCCCCATTTCCAAAAAAAAAAAAAAAAAAAAAAAAAAAAAAAAACAGAAAGAATAAAAACAACCCCCCTAAATTCTCACCGACTCACGAACTGAGCCGCTCGCTCAACCGGAACATGATCCTGGGCGCATCGACAATATTCCACTGCTCGCCCAGCTCGTTCTCCTCGTAGATCCGCGCGTTGCCCGCCTGCAGCGCGCGCGGGAGCTTCCACGCGAGCTCCGGGTTCTTGAGCCACATCCGGACCAGGTATCGCGGCGCCTCCTGCGAGTCCTCAAACGCCTCCCGCGAGTGGAGGACCCCGTGGTTGTTGATGAAGAGCATGTCTCCCGGCTGCGCCTCCAGGACGACCTGGTTCCGCTCCGCAATCTCCTCGATCACGTCCAGGGCGCGGCGCTGCTCCTCCGTCAGGGACGCGACGCCGGCGGCGCGGCGGACGCCGTTCAGGCCGAGCAGAGGCTCGCGGGCAAAGTTGAGAATGATCCGCCCATCATGGTAGCAGAGGATCGGGCGTATGTTTGACGGAAGGAACCTGCCGCGGCTGTCAAAGGGCCAGATGGGCTGGGAAAGGAGCTCGCGCAGGTGTGGGTGCGTCTTTATCAGCTCGTTGTAAATCGTCCAGGAAGAGGCCAACAGGTTCTTACCGCCAACGGCGGCATTGTTGCGAGTTTGTAGAGCAAGAATGTCACAGAACGTGTCTGTGTGGAAGGTCTGTGAAAGGATTGTCAGGCACTTAGTGTTGCCACTGGGTGGATCAAGACGAGGCGACTTACGGATGCCCGTGACGAATATCTCGTTGGCCGATCCTGCTGCGGCGTTTTGGAAAGCTTCGCATCACGAATGTGCACTGGATGGCAGTTAGATGGCCAACTCTACCCAAATAAAGTCCCGGGGTATTTGCTCAGCATGTTGCCATCCTCGTCCTGCCGGCCGCGCTGGACGCCAATGTAACTTGATATGCCGAGGAAAACCAGGACGTTTTCCTCTGGGGAGAACTCGTTTGGGTTCAGTCCGTGGACCACCGCAAACCCCCGGCCACAGTGGATATCGGCTGCAAGCTGCCGAAGCTTCGGCCCAAGAGTAGGCAGAGGGAAAGTGCTGGGGGTGACTTCGCTTCCGTATAGCCCAAGTTCTGTCAACTTGTTAGCGTGCGAAAAAAGCCGTCGAGGGCGTCTCACAAGCCCTACCATTAAAGTGTTCAAGACCAGACTTGACCTCCAAGACCTCGTCCTCGGTCAGCGTAAGGGTGTAATCGTCCTCGGAGTTAAACGATGCCGGGCCCCATGCCATATCTCCCTCCATCGCGGCCGGCCATGCGTGTGAAACTGGAAAGTAGCGAGGAGCGCAGCTCGACTTGATCGCCAGGTCGGGCCAGGCTTGCCCTTGCTGCCCGAGAAGAACGGCTTCCACGCCCATGATGGGTCAAGTCGCTCAAGCACGGCGCGGGAATAGTCTAGCTAGTTTCGTTCTGGGCGGCTAACACGCAGTGCGTTGTTTGGAATGTGAAGTGCAGCGCGAATTTCGAGACTGTTTGGAGTCAGGGTATTAATAGGCAGCATGACCGGAGAGTCCGCTGCCCAAAGAATGTGCGACTTCCTCAAACCCATCTCCCCCGTTCGTTCTCCGCGCCTCATGTTACGGCTCCTGATGCCGAGCAGGCCTAAGGGCCCTCCTCCATGTTGCGTTGGGCCGTAGGGGGTCCTCTGCGGGCAGCCTTAAGATCACCAATAGAGCTTTCCCAATCCAGGACGTGCCCCCATCTCAGGGCGAGCATGCTGCAGGGTGATTAGAGCCCTAGAGCTCATTGGCGGGAGTGGAGTTTCGTGTACAAATTCGAGCCAGCTACCGGAGCCGAAACGGTCACGGTTGAAGTGAGGGGCTGTCGCGTAGGATGCGTGAACGGGTGCTACACTGGCCGTGGTAAGCGCGCACCTGTGGAAGGCGGAAGAAGATGGAATCAGGCCACAAATTCAATCGAGGGCTCTGCTGGCGGGGGGTGCTCTAAGGTTTCGCGCGGGGTCCAGTCATGATCAAAGAGCTGGCTGGTGTACCACCACTTCTCGTGATACACATCGCTGTGGTTGATGGTCTGAAACCTAATCGCTACACAAGGCCCCCTTGTCAGCGCCCGACGGTCTTTCTGTAACTCATACCGCGGGCAGGGGAAGGGGGGGAGGGGGGAGGGGGGCACGTACCTCTCTGGACCACAATATCCCGGCATTGACTCATAAAAGCACTTTGCTCGGCATCTAGTCGGGCCATCTTGCAAACCTTTGGAGAAGCCCAGTCAAACTCAGGAGTGAACAGCTGTTGACCCTTGTAGCAGTAGTGGAAGTGTGCCAGCATGGTTTTTGCTCCAGAGTTCGTCGCCCTGACCAGCGACATGTCTAGGTACCGTACCTTGTCGCCGTCAGCGCGTCCGGGCAAAAGAACTGTGATTCCTTTGCTTACCGGTGCCCTCCTCCTCTGGGCAAATTGCCTCTGGAACAACATCTGCATTTCGTAGTTTTGCAGGAGGATGAAGCAGGTCAAGAAGGTGACAAACCAATCCTTGGAATCATGATTGTTGAGAGTGTTCTGGAGAATGCGGAGCACGTCCTTTCTCAACGGCCTGAGAATCCGCTGGATGACAATCGAGGTCCATTGGTAGTCGACGTAGGGCGGTGGCGAGTCCAGGTCCTGGTAGAACGGGTCTTTGGGATTCATGGCTTGGATTTCGTCGTCAGCCCAACCGGTCTCGGACCAGCATCTCCATCTTGACTCGATAAATCGGCAAGCAACCCAGAGTCTCAATGTTTTCTTGAGCATTTCATTCTGTCATGTTGGTCAGCCAGTTGTGCAGCTTGGAGTGCGGGGCGATGATGACACTTACCGGAACAGGAAACACGGATGCCCTGTACGCGACCTGGAAGATATTCCAGACCAGCGGGTCCGTATCATCCAGATATGCGGCCATGTAAGCCGTAATGGCTCGGTCGATGTACTCCTTAATCGCTTCGACGACGGGCTCGGGATCAGCAATGGCCCATGGAACAGCGTACATTGGCCGCCCCTTAAGATCGACGTCATTGGAGTTCGCAGGAGGAATGAACCCCCTCAGCTCAATCTTGACATATATAGCACCGATCTGTCCAAGGCACAGGGTTTTGGGAGGCGAATCTGTCCATTGCCGTTCCAAGTGGAAATCGCCATAACGAGGCCCGACCATCGGATGCGTCCTGTAAAACGGCATGTAGTCCAGGCCGGTCCGGAAAAGAGTACTGTCTGTGACCATGTACCGGAGGCAAGGCAGCCGACTCATACGCATCGTTCTTTGCTGGCAGGTGAAACACGGGCCTCGAGGATTGTCGGGATCGGGGATACACTATGAGAACCAGTCAGCCGTCAATTTCCCGGTGTGATGATTCACACGGTCAGTTCAGTGTGGGCGGGAGACAGGGCATTCATCTTACCCTATTCCTCTGCATCCTGCACCTGACACAGGCGTGGAGTTGACGGGTGAGATGGGTATCAACACGCTTCCTGCCTTCATAAGCACGTCGCTTCTTCTTGATTCGGTGAGTCGAGCTTGCAGAGAGGGCCTGAGAGCTCGATTTGGCATTTCTAGGGGCGATCTTGTAATAGCGCCTGTCTGGCGAAGACGCCGAAGGTGTCGAAATTGGCATTGCTGTTGAGTCGGGAGAAGCAGATACTATGGCCCAGTCGGCTGAGGAATCGTCGACCATGGATTGCGGACCTTCCCCCTGGATGTGTTCGAATATAGACCCGGAATTACTCTCCCTCCCCGTCACTTGAACGTAGGACTCGTCTTCCGCGGCGAGGTGGCTGATAGTGACGTTGTCGTCGAATGCGAACCCCTGACCAGTGGGTATATCAGAACCCCAGAACGCGACATCGCATTCATAAGATGCCGTGTATGGATTTAGGAGAATGACTTCCGTTCTCTGAAGCTGAGAGGCTGGTGGTGGGAGCGCCTGCTCAGAAGACTCGCTCCCAAAGGTGTCGGACTGGGGATCGCCTAGATCGGAGTAGTCTAAAACTAGGTCAAAACACTTTTCATGTTGGCTTTCAGGGGTATGGCCCAGTTGATGTTCGGGTGGTCTCTGCTGGCCAAAACCGTGTTGGGGCCTAGTCAGGGGGGAGTCGTAGGCGGAGGGGATGCTGGCGTGTTTCTCGGCTTGAATGCGGCTCTGGTGGAGTAGCTCGTCTACGGTAAGCTTCAACAGGCCTGCAACGCGCTGGATGTCCTCTAGCTCCTTCCTTGAGAACTCCATGGAGAGAATTGGAGAGTTTGTGGGTGAGGTTGCTGATGCGTTGGTTGTTGCATTCCTCTGCGCGAGCGTTGTTGACTTGATGTGTGAATTTTTAATTCCGGACCACAGCGATCCTCTTTTGAACAGAGAGCGACTGGGTCGTGCAGCAAGCTGGACCAATCATGGTTGACCGGTGGTGGCCAACGAAACCGATCAATCGATGCACCAACAGCGTCGCGGCTGGAAACCGATGCGAGCCATCCAAACCGGCTGTCGCTGGAAGCCGCCACATCCTGCAGACAGCTGGGTTGCTCTAGGCACGCACGCACAGCCAATGGCGTAGCACATCCCAGGCAGCTCCAACACCATACACAGTCCAGCTAATGCGCCGTCATAGAAGGGGAACGCCAGGAGTGCTAGTGCTGGACGGCTGCTTGTTTGGCCACCAAATTGGGCAGGCCACAGCGCTGGTGATACCCACCTAGGCGCTGGAAATGAGGGTCCTGCTTGCGCTTCAAAGGACCCTGAATTGGAGTGGCGTCGTCACTAATCTAAGCAACAATCGATTCCTAGCTAGCATGGTCAGCTTCTCGCATGTTTGCGACCAATAATAATAGAACGTGGAGAGTACGGGAAAAATTAAGTCAAGAGAATGCCTAGGAAGAGCAGTGCGTCTTGAAGTGCAAAAAGCGCCCTATAACAACCGCAGAGTAAGACGAAAGAAATGGAAAGATAAAAAACTCTTACCAGACCCAGACCGGCAAGACCAGCGCTGACGTGTTGAATTGAAGTCCTCCCGAACAGTTTTGTTGGCGATTGAATGGCTTAAATAAGGTTCAACGTATTCGAGAAACCCAAAGCCGAGATCTCTCTTTTCGCCTGATCGGAGTGCTCCTCAAGCCTCAGATTGCGGGCTGTAATTAAGGATTGACGAACCGAGCCTTTGGCGGTGGTGATGCACTGCGCTCTGCTGTGACTGCCTGAGGTAGGTAGGCATCTACCCAAGGCCAAAAAAATGGTAATTAATTACTAGGCAGAGGTCAGTCCTCGACTAGTGGCGATCTCGGCTCTCGGCACACTCCCGTACCTTCAGCCTGATAAACAAGTACGCAATCTGCCGATACCGTGTCTCCGAGATTCTTCCGTTGCGTCGAGCTGATCGAGGCTTTCCAAGTCTTCATCCAAGCCCAATACCCGTTAGCAGCGTGAACTATCAAAGCACGTCGAGGATTGATTGAATAAGCCTTTCCAAACGGTCAACATACCCTTTGCGAGAAGCACCCCTTACTTATATAGGTCAGAATTTCCGCCCTTGTATAGCCCAATGCCAAATCGCTGCTTGCTTCCAGTAAAATGGTCGTCTCTTCTCATCTTACCGCTGGATGTTTGGGTCTCCTTCAAGCTGAAGATTTGGGTCTGATTCGTGAGCTTGACTCAAGGGCTGGAGCACTGCGTAAGCCGCACAACAGAAACTCAGGGCCGGTGCGGCAAGGGCCATATCATTAAGCTTGGTGGGGTACAGATGCGTTTGTATGTACTGTAATTACAGATTACGTATGTAGCATCCATGCACTTTGAAACTGCAGCATTGCGTGCGCACTCGGAGCCATATTTCTCGCGTGACCAAATTGCCAGGCTGCAGCCTTGCAAAAACGGGCTTTTGGTGCGGCTTATTCGTTTCATTTGTTACACCTGTTGAGTCCTGTTCCTTGATTCCAGAAAGTCCCAGGTCGCCGAGGTCAATTCCTTGCTTCTGGATCTACGTAAATGTAACGTGCCTGCCTTATACCTGCCCCGTTGGGACGAATTGGTTGCTATGGTCCAATAAAGAGTAGATGCCTGGGGCCCGATGAATGTTGGGTGCACCCCACAGAGCAGAGCCTAACTACCCCGCTTTAACCCTCGTTATCATTCAGTGCGAGCGTGTCCCGAGAAGCCTAAGCAGATACGCCGACGTGCACAAGATCGTGCTTACTTTGCATAGGATTTGTCTCCATAGGGACTAGTCCGAGGTACTAGCACGGAAAGAACTCCGTAACTCCGCCGGTACAGAGTACTACTGGATGCTAAATCAGACAGCATTTGCCATACATGTCTTGCATCCTAATATTCCCCGAAAATGCCGCCAATACAAGCAAGTGCTCTATCTCTTCCTACTCTTGTGGCTCCTTCACGACTACCTGACTGCCTTGATTAGTCCCTGGAAGCTGTTTCACTTCAGCTCGCCGACCTGAATACGAGCGAATCTCGGACTAGCTGTTCCCGACCTGCATATGCATCTGCCCTTTTTTGGCTCAAATCGCCAGCGCGGAACACTTAGTTACTTTGCAGAGTTGCTTCTTTGCAAAATCCCTAGCATCTTCCTTTTTTTGTTTTTTGCCCAGTCGTATGTCTTTTTTTTTTAAAAAAAAAGAAATCTGCCAACTGTCGGTGGTTTTACGTACCGTCTAGAAAATAATTGATTACAGTTGGGAGTCCCACAAGCAAGAAATAAGACATTTATCCCGCCGAATATAGCGTTTTAGTTTTGTGGCCAAGCCTTTGGGGGAACGCTCGCAAGGTGCTCCAGCAAAATGCGCGGGGAAACGGACACGGCCACATCAACTCTGGCTGACCTTATCAACTGCCCAGAACTATCGACTCATCAACCCAAGTAAAGAGCATGGTGCCGAAATCTTTGTTTGCCGGCGATGAAAATTATACTAACCAGCGCACTTAGTCAAACAGACTTGGAAGCACAATGCTGGGGCTGCTTAAAAAGGCCAATGACGCAATAGATGACCAATCAATTAGCACTCGACGAGTTAGTGGACGTTTCCAGGCCCGAAAGCAGGAACACAATCCTACTTCTCAATCGACGTTGCAGGGCCAACAAACCCGACCAAAAAAGGCCTTTTAACAATGTGCTCTGCGATGGGGAATCCAACTCGCTGGATAGCACCGAGCAAGACCCGTCCTTTGAACTTCAACTTACTACCACTCAATAACGATGATGTATAACTGGATTGAGAGAGTTTAGGGTAAGACTAATACTTTCTCCATTATTGCATGATTCTCGACTCTACGATTCCATTCTCTCACCTATTTCCCCTTAGCTTCAATATCTTCTCCTCCTCCTCCTCCTTCCTCGCCCGCCCGTTAGTCTTTTGGACGGCCGCATTGAGTCTTGGCACATCAGCTTCTTTGCACATGGGTTGGCGTGAAATAGGTCCCGTGGCGCCGGTGATCTTCAGTTGGTGGCAAACTCACCTTAACCGGGCCTTCTTTCCGGCCCATGCTACACTTCCCAAGTTTTTAACCTTGATTCTACATTCGAACAAGATGCAACTGGTTAGGATAACACCAATCATCCCACGAACACAAAACCGATCAGACGGACTTGGTCACACCTCGCCTTTACCGAAGGATCTGCTCTCTTACCTTCTCAGGCAGCAACAGGTACCTAGTTCTCAGTTGAAGCTCTGGTGGCCTGACATTACGTATGTCTTCATGGTTACTTCGGAATAGAATTGAACCGAGTGAAGAACGGGGTCGATGGAAATGGTGATGGCTGGAACATAAATGCTCCCATTTTTGGAACTTTTGGATATACGAACAAGGATAGCGCTTGCGCATCGGGCATACGAGGTCTTTTGGTGAATGAAAAAGGACGCTTGCTGGCACCCAATAGGACAGCCATTGACTGCGACTCTAGGACGGCGCCACTTCAGTATACAGAACGAAGCTGAGGATCATGTCTAACGGACAGCGGACCTCACCCGATATCCTGGAGCTGGTGGAGTACTCGAACTTGAGACCATCACATGGCACTTACACCTCGCTCATGCGGTGCAACGGTGAGGCTCCCGCATTGTGCCGGCACGGATATGAAACCAACTGCTAAGTACACTGCATATCCAGAGTTTGAGTGGCCTAGATCCGCTACGTCTTATTACTCACCAATCGTGACTTTGAAAGAGCAGAAGCTGAACTTAAGGGTGAGTGCGGCGGAATAAGTCCCCAGCATTAAGGGCCCCTTGAGCCGTGCTCGTCATTGCCGCGAATTGACCTGACACGCTATCAGCAGACCGTCTCGAATCTTTCAACCAGTGGCACAAACGCAGAAGGGAAGATGGGGAGCCTTGCGATCACAGCCATAACCGTCCCAGTAGACCTAACTGAAGAGCGAAACCAGAGCTGACACAAGACGAAATGCCAATATTGCTTTTCCTAAATCGCAATGGTACCCGGTTCCCAAAACTAACCTGCGTGTCTTGCCTCTTGCATTATCAGCACTTAAATTGGGAAATGAGTACTTCGTACTCGCATTTCCGCGACGCCATAGGACCGATCTAATTACACCATATGCAGCCAGATGCAAAACGCGGGCAATGGGATGCGAAAGGCCACGCCATGCAGAATGCGCGATTCAGGTTGAAGCGGGCATAGTGGGGCGCGGAGGGTCTAGGCTGGGCTGGCCGCGCTACCCCAAGCACAGATCGGGCCCCGAGGTCCGTAACTATTTCCAAACGCGTGGATCTCCCGGGGGCGGGCGGTGCAGGGGGACAACTAGGCAGCCAATGAGGGCGCTCGAGGTGCACCTCTCAGCTCGTTGTTGCTGCGACCTTACGTCATTATTAAACTGTTCTTGCTCTCGATGCCAAGAGACCCTTCCAAGGCAGGCAAGAATTGACCGAAAACATTGCAGCAGGGGCACCAGGGTCTCAGGGTCTTTTCACCTCTTGCAGTTAAGGCCATCTCAAGACACAGCTGAGGTCATGGCTCCAGCTAGGCCTGCGGGTGGCACTACCTAGAGACAAATGGGTACCGCTACCACGCACCCGTCCATGGCCTGTGTGGTTGTGTGTGTTTCTGACATGCCGCTCGCTGCCCGTGCCGAGCCGTCGGCCCCCCCCCCCCGGCACATTCGTTCCCTATCTTGTTATAACATATCCATCGACGACCGTGCAACCCTTTTGTCCAATTTAAGTTTTTGACATCGTGTCTCAGAGCTACTCAGACAAGGACCGCAATACACGATGATCGTCCGGCTGGGGACTTGGGCCGATCTCGAGGCCATGACGGCCGTCCTGATCGCGGCCTCGCCGCTCGACCCGGTCTACCCGTACCGCTTCCCGGACCGGCACCTGTACCCTGCTGAATTCGCGGCCGTCTGCCGGCAGAAGTGCGTCGAGTACCTCGAGACCAGCACCGTGGTCGTCTGCGAGCTGCCCGTCGACGCCTACGGCTCCGCCTCCGAGGTTGTCGCCTTCAGCGCGTGGGACCTGCCTCTGGCAGCGCAGCCTGCGAACGCCCCCCGCCGCAGCTCTGTCGGTACGTTGTTGCGTGACGTTTATTATACCCTTCCCCACCCACCTAGCACCCTAGTGTGTAGTAAAAAGGGAAGGAGTCCAAACGCCCGTTGCTAACGCGAGAGATATTTCAAATATAGAACCATCATCCCCCACGTCCGCCGCGTTCGCCCGCTCCCCAACCACCGTCGGCAACCTGACACGACAGTCGGCGTTCCGCGCCGCCCTGGCCGAGCACAAGCAGACCCTCTTCGACGCGCGCTACGGCTACGGCGGGCACGTCTTCCTGCGGATCCTGCTGACCCACCCGCGGCACCAGCGGCGCGGCGCGGGCACCGCGCTGGCCTCGTGGGGCGTCGGGCGCGCGCGGGCCCTGGGCGCCTACGCCACCGTGTTCGCGAGCCCCATGGGCCTGCGCCTGTACCGGCGCCTCGGCTTCCGCGAGGTGGGGCGGTGCCGCATCCGCGTCGAGGGCGACGCCGAGACGCTCGAGCTCCCCGCGCTGGCCAGGCCGCCCGGCCCCACGGGCGCCATGCGCGAAGCCACCGAGGGCGTCGCCGCCAAGCTGGACGGGCTCGTCTGCGGGCGCAGGGTGAGCGAGTGCGCCGTCGGTGGCGGTGGCGGCGGCGGCTGGGACGGGAGGGACGGGAGGGATGCCAGCACGGTGTGTGGTTGATGGCGGCGCCGATGCCGTCGGGTTGTCGCCGTCATCGGTTCCTTCGTTCTGAAGGAACCCTGTTATCTTGGATTGTTTATTAGTGGGTCGATCTAATTATTGCATGCGGACATGAATTGGATTTTGGGATTTTGGGAGTATACTCTGGGGAAGAGTTGGGAACACATACCGGGTGGACGTTTGCTACATGCACTGCATATTCTGTGGAACTGTTGGCCGGCTTTTTGGATTGCATTTGCAAGAGTCGAGGACCCCGAGGCGTTGGGCTTTGTGCCACTTTTGTGCCACTCCATCCTTTCGGAATAAATAGACGCTTTTCTCGGCGAGTGGGCGATTGATTGCAGGAGCTTTGGCCTGTGTAGCGGGTGTGCAGCCCTGTGTTTGGGGTGTGCTTAGCTCGCTGGCTGTTGCGCCTTGATTAGCGCATTGTCATCGAGACCGTTAAAAATGAGACCTGTTTTACTGAAAAGTTGGGCTTGCCAATGCGGTGTTTTGGGTAGCACAGCGTCGATGTGCATTCAATTGATACTGCTGGTTAAGCGGCCCAACTCTGTGTGTAGTTAATAATTATTATACTAGAGCTCCAGATTGTTTGGCAACCGACCAGGAATGCGATATCACTAATAAGCCAGGAAAAGGGACAGAGCAATTACCAGCTTCTGCTGAGAGCAACCCCAGGCCGTCGACGCCGGTCCGCATTGCTGATGTGGGCATCGTCTCCTCATTGTCAGCGGTCATACTCTTGAGAGCTTGCCTGTCATGGTCCACCTTGAATATTGAAAATGCGCCAACATTTGATATAGTACCTGTCTCTAGTTGTCTAACTAGCAACCAAGTAGACTTCAGGTACGGAGTAGAGAAGGTATTAGAGAATTCTGGGGGCACAGTGGTTGCAGGTGACACTGACTGTACGGATTACTGTGCGCTTATCTCCGCTGTTCCTTCCATCATTAACCACCCTCTAAACCGAGCATTGCATTCTGTCGCCGCCGCCCGGAAATTTCTCTCGACAGCCTCTAATGCACCAGACCGATTTGCCTCGCCCATGGCCCCGACACCATTTGTCTGCACCAGCTGCGCCCGGGCCCTCCGAACAAATGCGGTCGCTCGCACAAACGCACTTCCAAGACCGCGCCGTTACCTCTCACAATCTGCCCCCGCTGCCACTGCCCCTCCCGCAGGCACTGCCGAAGCTTCTGGCTCGAGCTCCTCCGGATGCCAAAGCAGCAATGTGCCGGATAGCCCGCCCAATCCTTCTGGCTCGACCACCGACTCGGGGTCCGAGCCGGGCGCCATGACGAGCCGCCTCGAGCAAGCGACCGAAGAAGCTCTGCTGACTGGTGGCCGCGCCGGGCGCCGGGCCATCGAAGAAGCCGGCTTCAGTGAGGAGCTCAAGGCAAGGCTGCTCGACAAGGTGGCTGGCGCCCAGTTCCAGCACGAGCACTCGGGCGCGCTGGCGGAGGCTGGCATTACCTCGCGCATCCCGGACTCGGCGGGGCCGGGCACACGGGCCATGGCGACAGCGCGGCCGTGGACGGGACAGGAGACGACCGAGGACGCGGTGCTGCGGATGCTGGACGACGCGCATAAGCCGCTGGCGCCGGGGCAGAGGGGGAAGGGCAAGCCGCCCGTGCCGCGGCCGGTTGACATGCGGATCCGCAGGGAGGTCGTCATGACGCCCGGCCAGCGCGCGGCCGGCGCGCGGGACAAGGCGCAGGCGTATGCGGGGATGGGGCTGAAGGACATCGGGCTGACCGAGGAGGAGAAGGAGGAGATGAGGAGGGAGTTCCGGGAGCGCTTCACGCCGGGGTTCAGGGCCATGCCCAGCACGCTGACGGGGCTGGCCTCGCTGGCCAACGAGCGGATCGAGGACGCGATCGCAAGGGGCCAGTTCAAGAACATACCACGCGGCAAAGGGGTGGAGAGAGATAGCAGGGCAGATAACCCCTTCATCGATACTGTGAGTGACCCAGTTAGCACCAAACCAATACGAGACCGTTCTCTCTCTCTCTCACACACACACACCCTCACCCCCTCCCTCTCCCTCTCTCTCTACACACACGCACACGTTCTCACGCCCGCGACAGACAGAGTACATCATGAACAAGATGATCAAGCGCCAGGACATTGTGCCGCCGTGGATCGAGAAGCAGCAGGAGCTCATCAAGGCGGCTGAGAACTTCCGCGGCCGCCTGCGCAACGACTGGAAGCGGCACGTGGCCCGCATGATCGCCTCGCAAGGCGGCACCCTCGAGCAGCAGATGGCGCGGGCAAACGCCTACGCGCGCGCCGAGGAGGCCTGCAACCCGCGGCGGAGGGGGCCGGAGCAGATCTCCATCCCGACCAGCACGACCGACGACGCGGTCAAGCTCCACACCAGCGCTCCTTCCTCGCCCGGCCCCTCGCCGTCATCATCATCATCGTCATCATCGGCTTCCTCTTCTTCCTCACCCGCGTCGTCGACCTCACAAGAAGAAGAAGAAGCAGCCGCCGCCGACCGGTCCCTCCCGACGCGCCCGTTCCGCGACCCGGACTGGGAGGCGGCCGAGCGGTCGTACATGACGCTGGCCATCGACAGCCTCAACGCGCTCACGCGCTCCTACAACCTGATGGCGCCCGAGCTGGCCCGCAAGCCCTACTTCTCGCTCGAGCGCGAGCTGCGCGCCTGCTTTGCTGACGTAGCCCCCCAAGTCGCCGACGAGATCCGCGCCCGCGCCACCCGTCCGGCCCGCGACCTCGTCAACGACCACCCGTTCGGCGGCGGCGGCGGCGGCTGGGGTGCGGGGAAGAAGGGGGGTGGCCAAGGCTCGGGCGGAGGCGGGGGAGGCCTGGGGTCGTCGTTATTTGGCGGCGGGTTCAGCTCAGGCATCAGCGTCGAGGAGGGCAAGGAGAAGGAGTACGGATTCCGGGAATTCTGGCGGGATCTGTTTGGCGGGCGGAGCAAGAGCAAGAATAAGCAGGGGTAAGGAAAAAAGAAAAGGGAGTGGGGGGGGGGGGGGGCCGGTTTGTTAGTGAGAAGCAGAGGGGGAAAGTACACGGTCTGTCGCGCAAGCGAGCTGTGGCATGCTATTCTACACCAAGCAATTATATAGATACATTGCCTCGGTGCACGCTGACTATTGTCCGTTGTCCGACCGCTTAAAAGTGGACTCCGGCTTGCTTAGACTCAGCCGTCGTCTTGTCATGTTACTAGATTAGAAGTGCAGGACAATAGAAGAAGGTAATAAGTCGTGCTGTAATTGGAGTCCCTCTAGGTCACTGCAGCCCAAGTCAGTCCAGACCACATTGGTAAGTTGTTCGTGTTGCCCCCTCGAGGACAAAGGACCTAGGTCGGATCATCCTTAGTTCTGGTTCGATGCGTGATTACGTCCTCTGTGATGGCCGATGCTACGGCGCATTTTCGTTGCCAGAAGACCGTATATGAGAGAACTTTGCTCGGCTATCGAGGTACCCTGGGGTCTGTGTTCCGTCGCTGATTAGATTACTAGCCTCTGACAATGATAAACAACGGCACTAGGGAGACCGTCCGCTATATGCTGACTGCCCTATCTCCAATAATTATCGATTGCTGATACCCTTCGCTTCTGACTCCACGCTCAACGCAACGAGTAGGAAAACAAGGGGGTCGCGGACAGAACTGATTGTTTGCTTATGATTAAGAGCGCAATACGTTTCATGTCAAGGGCACCGAGGGCCCTTCAAGCATTGTGGGCCAGAGTGCCCTTATAACCTACTATCCTAACCATGGTTCCCTAACGGGAGCCGATTCTCCGTTTTGGGTTCCGACAAGCATTGAATGAAAAGTACGTCAGAGGCCACGGCGACATTCACTTGGTGTTATTATGAATGGGGAACATGACAAGTAAACAGAGCGACTCTCTTAGACGATGGTCACGACGGCATCCTCCCCTCTCCCAAGCAGGCTGTCCACCCCCTTGTCCTGCCCGAGACTCGGGGGCCCGCCAGACACCTCCACGAGACCCAAACGGCGGTACACGTGCCCGTCTCCTGCCGCCGCTCGACCCCTGACCTCGGAGTACCCATCCTCCGCCTCCTCCTCCTCCGGAACCCGGGCCAGCAACAAAAAGAACCAAGCACTCCCGGGCTTCCCGCGTCCAATGAGCAAGAGATAGACGGGCGGAAGCGCCCCGTCCGCCGCCACCAGGCCCCGGCAGTCGTCGTCCAACGTCACGTTGGCCAGATACCCGCCCTCGGCGAGGATGTCCAGCGTCATCACGTCCCAGGGCTGCTGCTGCTGCTGCTGCTGCTGCTGCAGCCGCCGCCCCAGCTCTCCGTTCTCGGCGGCGGCGCCGCCACCGCGGAACCGCATCCCCGTCCGGACGAGACGCCCGCGCAGGACCAGCCAGCTGCCGCCCTCGCGCAGCTCCCCCATCGGGTCCGCCCCGGCCGGCTCGCACCGGACCTCGACCATCTCGCACCACCCCGCCGCCTCGACCCGCCCGTGCCCGTGCCCGTGCCCGTGCCCGTCCGCGAACCGCACCGGCGCCCTCACGCTCGCCCACGACCACGACGGCGCCCGCCACCCGCGCGGCCGACACACCCGCGCCGGACCCCACGACACCCCCGCCCAGTAGTCGTCGTCGTCGTCGTCGTGGTTGTTGTTGTCGTTTCCGTTGTCGTTGTTGTCGTTGTCGTGGCCCGCCTGCGGCGGGTCTGCATCTTTCCGGGGCGGTATTAGGGGCGGCAGGTGCACCGACCAGGCCAGGTCGCCACGCAGGAGTGTGTCGGTCCACAGGCCGGCGACGTAGCGGGCGGCGGGGGATCCGGATCCGGGTCCGGGTCCGCGGACGCTCTGCATCTGGCGCGCGAGCCCCGAGACGGCCGGGAAGGCGTCGCGGTCGTGGCTGAGGCGCAGGCGCGAGTAGTCCTCGACCAGGCGGCGCCAGCACGCCTCGAGGTCGTCGGCGGACGTGTCGGGCGACTGCCAGTGCCGGAGCGAGTAGTAGTGCTTGGGGCGCGCCACGCGGTCCACCAGGTGCCGGTAGTACCAGGGGGGTGGTCGTGGCTGTTGCTGCTGCTGTTCTTGGTCGTCGTCCCGGGAGGGCACAGGGGCGGTGCACTGGCACGCGGTGGACTCGAGGCACTCAAACGAGAGCTCCTCGGGCCCAAAGTGCAGGATCCGCGGGCACAGGAAGCGCTCCTGCATGATCCAGGCGCGGGTGAAGATGGGGAGGGGCGGGATGGGCGCGTTGTACGGCGAGGGGACGCGGTGGGGGTGCGAGAGGACGCGGCGGACGTGGACGACCACCTCCTCCTCCCTTTGCTGCTCCTGCTGCTCCTCCTGTTCCCGTTGTCGTTCCCGCTCCTGCGGGCCCCCTGACTTGAACCGGACTGTGAGGGGCCGGTGGGTGGGCGGAAGCTCGGCGTACAGGCCGCCGTAGGCCCCCGCCGCCTTGGCCGCCGAGACGACGAAGGCGGCGTTCTGGTAGACCGAGGCCATGCGGGAGGCCTCGCGGCGCCAGTCGTCGAGGTCGTCCTGGACGATGCACAGGCTGTCGATCCAGAGGTAGCGGATCCCCAGCTTGCGCACAAACTCGACGGCGTCCCGGAAGGTCCGGGGCAGCCGCGCCCACGCGATCTCGTTCCTGTGCTCCTCGAGGCTGCCCGACATGGTGCGCAGAAACGGCTTGCGGCCCCAGCAGTGGCTCAGGGCCGCGTAGGGAGCCGTCTCGCCCTGGGACACATACAGACGCACGCCCTCGCCGCCATGCGCCAACACGTCGAGCACCCGGCTGGGCAACGGCGCCGGAGGGAAGCTGTTGCAGGACTCGTGCGTCCGCTTGCAGTGCTCCAGCTGCTGGACGGCCCAGGCGGTGCTCTCATCCGACCAAGTGGCCGAGGGGACGTCGTTTCCTAGAGGCAGGTCCGGCATGTTCTCGGCTAGCCAGGGGGTGACTGTTCGCATGTGTAAGACAATCAGATATTAATTACATCAATCAACCAAGGAAAAAAAGACCCCCCGGCGTCCTGACCCTCGGCGTTTTTTAGGACTCGGAGCAGAGCAACCTACTCTCAGAGGCAAAAAACGACAACTTGACCGACGTCTGGAGAAAGGTAACCTCGACGCTCCGCCTCGAGCCAGCCAGGTTGAAATCGACGAGCAGCTCGTCCGCATCCTCTCTCCTGAGCGGGCTCCACTCGCTCCCGAGGAACTTGAGGATGCCCTCTGACAGGATCGCGCACACGTCACACCCGGCGTGCTCTGCGTTGGCGAGCATGGTGCTCAGGCGGGACCGGACGGTCGTGTAGCCGCCCGTGTACGCCGGTCGCGGGTGGTCGCATCCTCGGCAGCGGGGGCGATCGCCGCTTGATGGGGGGAGTTGAGATCCGGAGAGCATTCCGACGGTGTTCCTCCCTGTTGATTCCGACATCCTCTTGACCACGGCGACCCCTTACGCCTGTTTGTGTCGGAGGCGACAATCCGAAGTGGTTTGAGCTGTGGAGGACTCACCGCGCCAATGTTGCGCTGACTTTCCCTTAACAGTAGCCGGGACAATGTTCCACCGTACCCAGGGCATCTTATCCGATGAGAAAGCAGAGTACCAGGGGGGAATAAACACAGAATAAAAGAAGTAAAACGAATGACCAAACAAAGAATCCCGACCTGTGTAGTGTATGTACTTTCAAATATCACACTAGGTGACGCCAGAGCAGCAAGTTGAGCAAACTCGCCGTCAAATATAAATGCAACACCAACACCCGCTTCTCCTGTGCTCCCGACCAGTCCTTGCAACATGTCAGTGCGCCACTACCGTTATGCCTCAAATTAAACCAAACGATATCGACAACGGGCCCCGTGCGAATCCCAACACGGATGCATGTATATCAAAAGCACTTTTGCCTCCCATAACAAACCACTCCAATGCAGCCCCTCCCGGGGTATGTATTAGATTAGACCCCTTCCTTCCAGGCGCCAACCAATCCGCGTGATCAAACTCCAAAAACAGTTTCTCATGTTCCACGAACCCCTTACCTGTTGAGAACTCCACTAGTAACTTCATGCGACTCAATCGCGGCTCCTCGGGGACGGGGAACCTTTCGTTCTTAGCGGGAGCGCAGGCGCGAGGGCGAAGCCGCGCGCACAACCAGCGTTCCCCTCCGCCCCCGCCTCTGCCTCTGTCTCTCCCTCCTCGCCTTCCAGCACGGGCGAGCACACACTGCCTGCTAATCCCACCTGCTGCTGCTGCTGCTGGTAGTGGTGGTGGCTCCCGAGCGGCGAGGCGACCTGCGGCAAGAAAAGCGACTGCGGTCGCTGCGGCAGCGGCCCGTTCGTGCCGCCGCCAGCACCATTCAGGATGGCCCCCGCGCTCCCCGGCCGGGGCGGCAGCATCACCCCATTACTACCACCAGCATTACCACCAGCTGCAGCGGCATCCGCCGTTTCTTTCTCCTTTTCCTCCTCCTCCTCCTCCTCCGCCGCCTCGGAACAACTCCACAACGACAGCCCCGAATTGACCCGGACATGCCCCGCCAGATGCGCCGGCACGGGGGCCCCGTACGGCGACGACGACGCGCTCCCAGCACTACCAGCACCGCCGCCACCAGCAGCAGTATTATTATTATTGTCCAGCGCCGACATGGTCGAGGCCGGCGGCGCCCTCTCGGAGCGGGGACTGCCCTCGCGCGAGCTGCTGACCAGGCTGGCCTGGGAGCCGCCCCAGGCGCGGGAGCGCAGCTTCATCAGGGCCGAGAGGCTCATGCTGGCGTCGGCGTCGTCGGCGGGGAGCATGGCCAGCTGGGCCAGGCCGGGCGAGGTGAGCGAGTTGCGGTCGGAGCCGCCGCTGCTGCCGATGGCGGGCGGCAGGGTGAAGCTCATGACCGAGTTGCGGTTCGAGTACTCGGACCGCTCCGTGATCGGGGTCAGGTTGGGCTCGCGCACGGCCCGGCCCGAGGTGCTGCGGTTGAGCGCCGCGCTGGCGGGGCCGAAGTAGCCGCCGTTGGCGTACTGGAAGAGGCTCTCGGTGGTGACGAGCCCGTCCTTGGAGCCGGAGGCCTGGTGGTGGCTGCCGTGATGCGGCTGCGGGATGGGGGCCGAGTAGAAGCCGAATTCTTGGCCGTAGAATCCTTCCGAGTCGTTGGCTAGGGCGCTGGCGTTGGCCTCGGCAATGATCGCTTCGTCGTCAAAATCAAAATCGTCAAAGTCGTTGGCGAAGCCGTCGTTGTAGTCGTCAAGGTATCCGCTGGCCCCACCCACTCCGTCCGGGGCCAGACCATCATCCCCCAGGCGCTCGTCCGTCAACCCTGCGAGCGTCTCGGGCGAGGAGCTCCTCTTAAACTTGCCGGACGCTGCCGCTTTCTGTGCGGCCTCGGCCAGGGCGGCTTGGTAGGCGAGATCCTGGCGGGGAATTCCCGGGGCGGGCTGTGGTGGTCTTTGCGGCGATGAGGGCTCGTCGTCCAGTCCTCCTGGCTGGCCCGGGGGTTGCTGAGGGCCGACGCTGAGTGACGTCTGGCCCGTGGACTGGCCCGCGCCGGATTGTCCGGATGTGCTGGTTGTCATGTTCGAATTGCGATTGGAAGCCTGGTTCCGCTGCGCAGCCTGCATTGCTTCCTTGGCTTGAGCAAAGGCGCCGGGGATGGGCCGCCCGAACTGGTCGGTGTCGTCGATGTCGAAGATCGACTCGTCGAACGCGGTGCCGTCATGCTCGAAGTCCAGTTCGTCTGCCAGGCCGTCGTCGTAATAGATGTCGTCGTTGTCGAGGCCCAGTGGCGGTGGAGGAGGCGGGTTGGCAGGGGCAGGGCAGGTGGACTGCGACGCTGACTTGTCTTGGGCTTCTCCTGCACCTTGAGCCGAGGATGTCGCGTCGGGAGCAGGGGTATCGCCTTGTTGGGGCAAACCAGGAGGAGGACCAGCCGACATGGGCGAGTCAGCGGTGGTGGGAGTGGCATTGGTCATGGCAACGCCGATGACGTTGCCGGACGCATCTCGTGGCGTGGGCGCCATTCCCGGCGTGAGTGGACTTGTCAGCGACGAGGCGGGGTTGGACCGCTGGAACACAAAGCCGGCAAAGTTCTCTTGGTCATTGTCCGGATCGAGCGCGGCCTCGGGGTCTTCCCCGTACTCGTCGAGCTCATCGTAGTCGGCGTTGACGCCGGGAACCTTTTCTTCCAAGCCATCATCATCATCCATCATTGCGTCGTAATCGAATTCCTCGTCAAAGTCGTCAAATCGGGCATCTGGGTCGTCCGACATCTTTCTCTCCTGCTGGCGTTGTCGGTGCCGCTCCTCCAGGACCCGTTCCTGCTCGGCAGCGCCGATCATGTCGAAGCTGAACCGCGAAGATGTGCTCTTCATGTGTTTGGGGATGGCGGAGGCGGCCGAGTTCCGCTTCGATGCCGCGGACAACTGGCGAGAGGCAGTCGTCTTCACTGAAGCAGACGCTGAAGGCATGGGTTGCGAGGGGCCAACTTGTGTCGCTTTGGAGGCGGCCGAGGCCGAAGTGTACAAACTAGATCCGTCGTTCGGCGACGCTAGCGACCCTGGCTGGACCGGCGGCGAGGTGCTCGACGGCAGCCGTCCGCCTTGGGGTCCCTGAGAGCCGGCGCCAGCCTCGCCATCTCTGGGCGCCTCTTTGGTATCCTGAGCAGGTGGTTCCGCTGGGGAGTGGGCAACGAGCCCGTCCTCGGGCGTAGCCGCTGCAGGCTGCCCGAGTGCTGTGGGCCCAGGAGCTGTCGGTGACGGTTCCTGCTTCGTCGCAGATACGGCACTGGGCGATACTGTCTTCCTGGGCCGTGGCGCGCTGAAATCGTGCACCCTAGTGCCCTTGATGCGCGGGTCGTAGCTCGGGGCTGGCGGTTGGGTTTCCACCGGAGCCTGGGCGGCCTTCCTCCTCATCAACAGCGACGACATGGGGTTCTTAAGAAACGGCAGACCCTTCCGCCCTTTTTGCGGTTCTGAAGCGAGGCTAGCGGCCGAGTCGCTTGCTAGCCGCGGTCCGGACGGCCGCTTGCTCAGGGCCCCGGTTCCCTGAAGGTCTGTAGGCGTCGAAAACCACGAAGTCTTTGACTGCTTGCCTCCCGAGATTGGTGGTCGTGCAGTCGCGCCGGTTGTATTGATCGGTGGTGGCCGGGGGGTTGCCCTCGAAAGCTGGTTTTCGGGGAGCTGGCCGGCCATGGGTGTCCCAGCGTCAGGCCCCGGCTGCGACTGTGATGCCTTCCGCTGATTCCGCAAAGCTGCCCCGCCAATGAAGCCCGAATTGTTGTCGTCGCGGCCAGGCCGGGCCTGGGGCTGGCGGGCGTCTTGGGACGGCCGCGGGGCATCGGCGGGTGGGGTAAAGAAATGGTCGGAACCTGTCGACGCCACTCGGGTGATGGGGGGCAGTGTCGGCGGCAGCTGGGAGGAATTGGGGGAACGCGGGCGTGCATCGGGGCGCGGTGAGACGTCGCGAGGCGGGCGAGAATGCGGGTGCTCGCGTTGTTGCGCAACAGCGTCCCAGGAGGGGGCCTGCTCTGGCAGAGGGGAGCTCGGGTTCGACGGGGCGCGTCGATGGAATCGGAGGTGCGACAGCATCTTGAGGGTTAGTCTAGACGGCCGCGCGCCGCTGCTGCTGCTGCTGCCGCCGCCGCCGCCGCTGCCGCCGCTAACCTTGTCGGAGCTGGATTGGAGAGTTGCAAAGGCCTCGGACTAGAGGCGGCCGAAGGAGCATTTGAGCCGCCGCGAATGAACGCGGTCCCCACGGGGGCGTGGAAGCGATTCGGCTGCCCGTTTTTCCCCGCTGGCGAAAAAGCTGTCAGGTCTAAGCAATGCAAATGGGCATGCAACTGAGAATGGGCGATGAAGCTGACTCTGGGCACTCGCAGAGCACTCGCAGCTTCCATGGCGGTTCATCCGAAAATTGAAGAAACATCAGCGCTAGGGATAACGAGGGATTCAGTGGGGACCCTTTGAGGTCAAACTGACATTGGAATGGCCCGTGCGCCAAGGGACCACCTGCCGTGGGGCGTGTTATCACTGATGAGAGAGCCTGAGACTTGCAGCAGCGCTTTGTTTAGACAGGAGGTTCTCGAACTTCGGCGCTTGTTCCAGAACCTCTGGACTTCGATGCTCCAATAAATTTTGCAATTTCAAACTCAACAATCGTTCGATCATGACACCCCGAAGCGAAACTAAGAATTGAATATTTAGTGCTTTAGAATATAGCCTATATGCCCGCCAACGCACTGCTTTGAGCGCCAACGCAACACTGGGTGAGCCTAAGGTATTCACTGAACACACCGCACGATCTTTGAGCAGCTGCCTTTTAATTACACTTCATCTCTGGCAGACAATCACGATACCCCTCATGGAGAGAACGTTACGTCCTCCCCCCCCCCCCCCCCCACCAAAAAAAAAAAAAAAACACAGGAATCGGAATGAAAAATGTAATAAAGCGAGAAAGACTGATATTATAACTGATATCATTGCCCGCATCCTGTTTCTTGAGCGACAATTAATCCTACAAAGGCCCAAAAGCCAGAATACTATTTAACCCTTTTCAGCGAGGAGGCAGAGTGATAGCGTTCTTGGTGCGACTGCTGCCCCATTACCAAGTTCCTAGATATACGCCCACTTCGTTTTCTTTTAATTCCAGTATTTGTTGTTGTTTCTCCAAGGCCGAGTCTCGCCCCCAGTTGAGCCAGGTTCGCGGAATTGGCGTTAGACGTAGCAGAATCTAATTACATACAAGGATAGGAGTCACAGGAAGAACGAGCTAGGACCCAGTTGACAAGTTGCCTCGGTCCCATAGGTACCCGCAGTGCATGTCAACTGCTCTAACATGGCTTCAGTCCGGGTTCTTGACCTTGTCCACGGGAATGGGCCACTTATAAAAGCGATAATAGGCCACACGCTCCGCTCCCCTATAATAATAGTTGGTGCACCTTGATCGGGAGCACAAGCTACTGTCGTTATGCTGGAGCCACATGTCTGGTTCCTAGCATGAAAAGCTGCCTAGGTAGGTAGAGAAACCCTTAAAACCATAAGCCGTCTTCTTGGGAAACCTATACCTCCAGATCAGCCCAGCATCGACCCCTCTCAAGCGTTGAAATAGCAGACATGAGATCTTCCCGTTTTTTTATCGAGGGCTTAATGTGCTAATGACACATGGACGAAACCCCACCAATCCCAATCCGGTGAATGACCGTCACGCACTCGCTCAATTCCTGAAGGGGCTATGATTCAGGTGATGTTGAATGTCCGAGATGGGCAATCCCAGCTAAGAAGGTTGCCACGGAGAGATCGAAGCCGAGGTCGAAGATGGTTATAAGAGCACTAGACTGTCCGCACGCGATGCACATGCAAGTACTATGTCCATGAACTACATGTTCAACTGACGTTGGCTCTTGGTGGCCCTAATTACATTGTAATTACTTATGGCTCCGGAGACTTGCGGCTATCTACGTTACCTTAGCTAGTATTCTCCGTCCTCTAAAACTATAACAGGGAAGCAGGGTACCAAGCAGGTGAACACATGTATTGCCATGCAGCGAACATCTTGGCCTCTAAGGTTCTTGTGTCATGCCCGACCTTCTGCATAAGCAGCTGCAGACGTGACGCTTCGAAGAGTCCACCGAGACGTACGTCCTGAAGACACAGGACGCGTATTCTCGCGCGTTCAGAATCGCGTTGATGGATGGACTGTAACCAAGTATAAGAGTACTTAGTCATTCTCCAAGAGCTCTTCCCCCGTAGTCTCCATCAGTCAGCCTTTAAGTCTAGTCTTGCGCTTTCAGCATCTCCAGCGCTCCCATCCCACAAAAGAAAAAGAAAAAAAAACATTCTCAGCAAGACGTTGGCTCGCGTAGTCTCTCTTGACCTGGTCACCACCGACGGATCAGATACTCTGACCTCGAACCTACCTAAGCTCCTGACGCTTTCCGGAGAGTTCGGACAGGACATCTTGGTCTTATATAACATACAAGAAGCAAGGACTGATCACAACGCATTTGTCTCTCGGGTGAGTCGGACGTCAAGATGCGTTCTCGCATTTTGTTTTCTGATCTGTTCATATTTCCGCGCACCGTCTTGATCATGTTCGCCATCCAGCACTTTGTTTCTGGGGGGGGATATGCCCGGCCAGCAAAGTGGGAATATCCATCAGTTTCAGCTCATTTGATGTCCAAGTCTGAAGCATTTGTTGATCTTGAATGTTTGCTACCGGTGATAAGGAGCTTCGACGGTCTAGAGAACGCTTCTAATAGCTTCCCAAGACCGGGCCCTCACCTCATGTCTCCCCTTTCGGCGCCCCTTCTGACCGGGTCGTTCCCCTCCACATCCCCGGCTTCCCTCTTATCCTCCCCTGACCTGATGAGCAGCACGACCTCTCGCTAACCATTCTGCACAGGCATACAAACCGACCGAGAAAAAAAAACAAAAAAAAAAAAAAAAAAAGATACCACCCCCGGCCGGGCGGGCGCCCAAGAGTCCCCTCTTCTCCTTGGCACCCACCACCACCACCACTACCACTACCACTACCACGACGACGACGACGACGACGACGACGAGGATGAACACCCCAGCCGACGCGCTCGTCCTGGCGCAGGACGCGCTCTCCGTCGCCGTGACGGCCGTGACGGCCGCCCGCGCCGCCCACGCCCGCGCCGCGAGCCGGCTGTCGTCGCTGCGCGCCCAACTGGCCCGGCACGAGCAGTCGTCCGCCGCGTCCGCCGCCGCCCGGCGCGCCGCCGCTCTCGGTCGCGGTCGCGGTCGCGGTCGCGGTCGTGGCGGTCGTGGTCGTGGTTGTGGCGGTCGTGGCGGTGGTGGTAGCGAGGGGTGCGGCGACTGGCGCGCGGCGGCGGCAGCGGCGTGCGAGGAGCGGGAGCGGACGGAGGCGCTGCGCGGGCTGGTGCGGGACGCGGCGGCGGAGGAGCGGGCGCGCGGCGCCGAGATGCAGGTCGCGGAGCGCACGCTCGCGCGGGCGTGGGCGCTGCTCCGGGCCGTCGTCGCTGGGCCCTCCTGGTGGGTGGACATGGTCGTGGACGTGGGCATGGGGAGGACGGAGGTGGAGAAGGGGATGGGGATGATGGCCGTGGACGGCGGCGATGGCCCTGCTGCTGGTGCTGCTGCGGGTGCTGGTGCTGGTGCTGGTGCTGGTGCTGCTCGGACGAGTCAGGGGCAACAGGGGGGAGAGGAGAGCGAGGAGGGGCGACCGGCCGGGCTGCGGCAACGGTGCCGGCAACAGCAACAACGGCAGCGCCGGCCGGGGGCGTTGCTGGGAGGTACGGGCGGCGGGGGTGTTGGGGATCGTGCCCGCGAGCAAGTGGCTGTGGGAGATGCGCCTCGTCCCCTTCCGGACCGTGGTGATGATGATGATGGGCTCGTGGGTTGGAGGGACGGACGGACGGTGCTGGATGGAGATCAGTACCGTGCTCGACAGGGGATTCGGGACGACTTTGTGCGGCTGGTGCGGGAGCGAGCCGAGCAGTCGACGAGCGCCGAGGAGGCGAGAGCCAAAGGCGAAGTCGCCTCTGCCGACAACGCGACGAGATTGTGGTGGGAGGCCGAGGACGGAGATGAGGACTGGACTGATGACGAAATCTTTATCCCCGCGATACTGCCCCGTCGGACAGCGATACGACGGGAAGGCAGGAGGGAACACAAAGGAGAGCCCTTATATTTAATAGACCGACCTTGATTGTTAACACACTTACTCGGGACCTTGCTCCTGCTCCGTTTCCCTAGTGCATATGCGGTCGTGGAACTCCCCTTTGGATGAATGTGTCACTCAAGAACTCCATCGAAACTCTAGATTCTTGATTGTAATAATTACAACTTATTACCCTCTCCCCCTCCCCCTCTCTCCCCCCTCTTTGCGGCCCTTTTCCGCTGCTATCCGGTCCTCAGGCCTCCTTTGGCTCCTCAAACGCGGCGGTCTCTTGCCTCCCGCGTTTCATCCACTCCCGTCCTTTCTCGACATCCCCCGCAGCAGCCCACAGCTGTCCCAAAACCTGATAATGCCCGCCCAGATGCGGGACCAGCCCCTCCTCCCTCACAGCGTCCACCGCTTCGGCGTAAAGACCGACCGCCTTCTCCATGTTCTCCTGGCCGCCGCGCTCCACCAGCTCGATGACCTCTTGACTCAGCCGCGAGATCCGGGTCCGCCTCTCATCGGAGGCGGCTATCTCGTCTGGGGGAAGAGAGCACAGGTCACACGTGTAGTTGAAGCCCCACGTGGACAGGAGCTTCTTTTGGCGGGCTTCAGAAGGCAGGCCGAATGTGGAGTCTAATTGGAGAAAGAAAGAAAAGAGCAAGAAATGAATTGTTAGTCCAAGGCCTAATTAGGTCTGGAGGACCTAGACAGGGAGGGACATACAGCTGATGGTGATCTCTTCGCCGGGCAGGATGTCGCGGAAGGCAATGGCGGTGTTGGAGAGCGTCGTGGCATTAAAGCGGGTTATGGCGCTAATCAAGGGAGAAAGCAGGTCAGTTGCGTGTAATTAGGTAAGGTATGTACATACCTATGCTAACGTGGCGGGCTAGGGCTAATTAGAGGCTGACCTTGGCTTGCAAGCGTGGTTCATTCTCTGCGGATAGTGCGCATAATTAATAATGCCAGTTTTTAACTACAGGTTGCTAGTCCACTCACAGCGATCCTTGGAAACAGGGCCATATAGTCTTTGCCGGCGATTTCCACAGTGAAGGAGTTGGTCCTTATGACGTCCTCGACCACGGGCACGTTATCAGGGTCAGAGCTGCTCCTTGCCAGACCCAAAACCTCATCTGCCCCTGGCAACCTCTCGACGGCTTCCTTCAGGAGCTGCAGTCCTTGGGCCCGCCGAACAAGGCGTGGGAGTTGGGCATCTGCTACGATGGCGGCATAGTCGACCATGAAGCTGTGGCCGCGCGGGATCTTGCGCGTGGCGACGAGTCCTTTCCCTTTTCGCGGGATATCTCGCACCTCGAACGGGGATGGCGGTTCGTCGGCCCGCGAGCCAGGAGAAGCGGCAAGTGACGAAAGGAATTCGGCGATGGAGGTAAGTGCCGAAGCGGCATGATTGTCCGAGCCGGACGGCCGCACGTCAATAATGCTCACGCCCCGGTTTGGGCCCCGAAAATGCGAGTTGGTGAAGACGCAGTAGCTGGTGTTGTCGGCGCAGTATGGACGAGACGTCCAAGGCGCCCAAGGTCTATCGCCTTCGTCTGCCGCGGTCACGCAAGTCGGATAAGCGTCGAGTTGGAACGGCCCCGGGAGGCAGTGGGTTCCAAACATGGGCTGCTGAGCGAGCTCGGCTGGTCGACGGGTGGCACCATCTGTCGCTTCGGCGGCTCGGACGAGAAGCGCGGCGCAGAGTGCGGCCGATGTCTTGACAGAATAACAAAATAATGGGGCCATCATTGTCTGGCGGCGGAGGTTGGGTCAGTCGCGACAACAAAACAAGGCCCGTCTCATTGTCGGCGCCTCGAGCAGCAGCACGAGTGTATAATTAATAATAATAATACTATCTGGCTCTTACTAATTACTATCTGCCGCTTAGGACACGGCGCTCTCTTTTCATCTTGACTGATGCATGCGTTCTTGGTTCGGGGCCCGGTTGGTCCCACCGCCGAGCCTATCGTGCCGTCTGAGGCTGAAAGCCGGAAAGGTGCCAACGCTTCCCCCATGATTGCCCTATCCCTTCAGGATCGGTCGATCGGCGCCGAAGAGGCCTCACACTGGCTAAGGGGGGATGGGACGGCACACGCGCCAAGGTCTGGGCGGAGGTTGGGCGGAGGTTGGGCGGAGGTTAGGCCGTGTTGGTGGGGGAACCCGAGGGGGGATTAAACGGGCAATCCGGAGGCTGCATACAAGCAAGGATCGAGGATCGCCCGGACGAATCCTGCTCGACAAACCACGACCATCCGGCTCGGCCGATACTGCCAATACTGCCAGAGCCCTGATCGTCATGCTTGCAGTGGCGGACCCGACCCGAGCTCGGTGTGTCGGACCGGCCACTAGCATCTCCGTTGCCTCCCGTCATTAAATATTGGTTTCTCGGCGAAGCTTGATTCGTTTTCCCCACTAAAAAGCGGAAGCTCGCGTACCTACCGTAGGTAAGGTCTTCGACTATTGTAAGCAGGAAACAACATTGAGAGCTGGTCTCTTTCGACTATCATGCCGGAGCCAGCCAGATAAACGAAACCCAAGGCAACCACGTCCCCAATATTAAACCCCTTTACGCCATCTCCCAAATGGGAAAAAGATGCAACAACAATCTGTTCAAAGCAAAGCTAACTATCAGAATACCCATACTTAAGGTGCAATTATTAGCAGGCAACTACGGCATCGCTTTTGCTTTTCGACAGTTATAAGCCCTTGGTTAGTATAGCGGTCTACGCACCGCAATTCCTCGGCATATACAAGCCAGGATTACACAAGAGGCCCCAGGTTCAAATCATACTCAAGACTGAGTTTAGCACTCTAGGAATACTAATGCTACAGCTCGGTGGCTGCAAATCAGTACAGCTCAGAAGGGCTGCAAATAGGTACGACACCACAGCGGTATTCGCGCGGTGGGCGGCACTCCTGGACCAACTGGTAGGGTCTGCAGAAGTAGGTGATAAAAGCGTTGATTGTTCCAAGTGCCAGAGGCACTTGGAGATGCTGTCTAAATACATGTCAACACCCTGGCTTGTCATCCCTGTTGGTGGGCCAGCCAGATCTGACCCACTGGCAGTCAAATTCTGTAACAACTACTCCGTAAGGTATAAGTATATCCTAGAAGAGTATAATACTATAACTAGTAGGTATAGTCCTTAAAGAATGGAGTATAAAGGCTGGGGTACATCCGATGTGGAGTACTAGTGGGTCACGAGAGAGTTGTGAGAGGCAGATCGAGTCAAGCCTCTTTCCTCGATCTAATTAGGGGGTGTGTCAGAATACCCATACTTAAGGTGCAATTGCTGGCCGGCAATGGTGGCGTCGCTTTTGCTTTTTGACACTAACAAGTCTGGCAAACCCGCGCAGCGTAGTCCGAAGAGACCAGCTCTATTCGATGGCAAAACAAACTACCGACCCTCTAGCTACTCTACGAGCCCCGCTGGCGGGACTTACTTCTAATGAATGAACGGCATACTTGCCAGACCAGCTAGCTTTCCGCCCGTGAGACAAAAAACAACCGAATCACATGCTCCATCCTCCACCGCTCACCCCTGCCAGACAACAATCCGATAAGACCAGCTGTCTCCGGCTTCTCCAGTGCAAATTCCCCAACCGAGCCCTCCTTCTTCTGATTGTCTGATCGTCTGCCTGACCCCTTGCACCCGGCGGGTGGACAGGGAGGGAGGTCACGTTTTATCCACTGCCGCCAGCCAATGCCACCAGTGATTCAATAGAGGGAAATAGGCTCCCTAGGGGCCTCTAGAACCATGTCAAGAGCGGCATTTATGGCTGATTCGACCTCTTCGTTGGTCAAGAAACGGGCGGCCCTGAGCCGGTGCAGCGCGCCTTCCAGCCAGTTCTGGCAGTTCCATTCCGGGTCCTCGTTGTCAATGCGCGCATTGTAGATCGAGTCGCGCAGCTGCCTGTCGCTACGGCCCTGAGCGCCGTGGCCGACCATAAACGACTTCACCGGAAAGGCGCCGTGGTAATTCACGCTGTTCCTGGGGTTCCGGTTCACGCTCTCGCGAACCCGCCACATGCACTCGGCTCCCTCAATGTCGATCATGTTCCTGCGCCAGAGGCCGGCGGCGTTCTCGTGCTCGATTAACAGCGCGCAGTGCCGCTTGTTGTACGAATCGTACGAGCCGTTTGAGAACACAATCACATAAAGTTTCTGGTACTCGGCCAGCTCTTCCTCCTCCGTCCCGTCCTTCTTGTCCTTCTTGTCATTCCTGTTAGATGTGCTCCTGGCTGACCCGCTAGAGCGATACCCATTCCCGGTAGACGAGGTGGAGGAGGAGGAGGTGCTGGAAGCGGTTGAGGAGCTTTTGTTTCCTCCCCCCTGCGTTTTGGACTGGGTGCTTGGGCCGGAACCAGAGGCGGCACGGCGCGTGGCGGTGACGGAGCTGTTGGTGGCATATCCGTTACCGCTACCTCTGTTAGAAGAGGAAACGGAACGTGCGGTCCCACCAGAGGTGGTGCGGGAAGGAGTGGCCCGGTTGGTTCTACCGAACATACTGCCTGCAGATACGTCCAGCTAATAGAGTTTTGGGGCCGTCGCTTGCCGACGTAATGAGGATAACGAGAATATCGAGGGAGGTGGTTGGTTGAGGGCAAATAAGCGGTTGGAGTTCGTGGTTGGGGGGATGATGCTGAATGAGAGAACGAGGTGTTGCTGCTGTCTGATGGGGATCCCCTGAAGGTAGGAATGAGTCCAGCTTTTATGTCTTGCGAAAGACGTATCGTCATGGCAGGATCCAACCTGAGCAGCTTCATCCGCCCATGGCCGGCAGATCTGGTCGTCATTTCCCTCGCGGCCAACGACGGCGAGGACATGACGCTGGCCCGAACTACCACACGCCTGCACGGCTGCAACAGAAGACGGGTTGGCGAGAGGTTCAGACCGTAGCTGAAACACGATGAACTCATTGTTGGCTGCTGATCTAGACCACGCACGGCTATGATTAGTAGTTACACCAACTGGGCCCAATGTGGCTAAAGTTGACGCCACCGGAGGGTCAAAGGGGAGATGATCACACCTGGCGCAAGGAACATTCGAGTGAGGTAGTGTAGTATGGCCCTGGAAAGACCGGCTGATGCCTCAATCTGGAATCATGAACGGCAAGAGGTCGAAGGGGAGCATGTCTGTTTTGCGGGTCTCCCCATCGGAGTCCAGACTGCACATTGAAGATGCTTCTTTCCTGGTTTAGTACCCAGGCACGTGCTAATAATTATGCCAGCACCGTACCTAAGAAACAAACGCGAGGCGAGGCCGTGGCTCGGTGGTTACGTAGTATACACTTACGGTGTAGGTGAGCTAAGTAAGGTAGGTACCAGGTACGGTGATGATCTCGGCCACAGCTGCGTGGAGTCAAGGGTGTTGTTAGTTAATATGCTAAACCATGATCATGAGCGGCACATAAAGCAGGGACACAATGCCGTCTTGCACAGCATGCCGCAACAATAGGCAGTATTGCGTACAGGTACATACCTACCTAAGGTACATACACATGCATGTACATATGTGTGTACAATGTACCGGCAGGTAGGCTTGTGATCCCGTCTCCTGGTGCCATCTTTAGGCGCGGATGTGGCCCTTGATATTGGCCGATGTCCAATTTTAGATATCATCGCATGTATCATCTCATGTTTCGCATGTTCTGTGCCGTATTTTGCGTTTTGCCGTCTCATGTTTCGGGTGTTTCATCCAATGCCAACAACAATACTGCGCAAGAACTCGATTTCGGACCCCAGCCTTTCCGGCGTTAAATGCGCCAACTGCATCTCCTCGGCTACCTGCTGTACAGTACACTGCATACTGTGCCTACTGCGTGAGATGCATTGGTGCCTACCTCAGGTATCCTCAAACCCCCCACTCTCGCCCTTAATCCTCGTCCTCGCTCCCCAACTGCAAGTCCGCAATAAACTCGCGTCCAACTCGAGCACAACAATTTACCCAGGTACGGTCGGTCAGTCAGTATGTCCAGCAGCAAACAGCCTCTCGAAGCGGAAGGGAAGAGCCGGCCATCGTCGCCATCGCCCGAGGTCGTCCCGCCAGCCGAGGATGCAGAACAGGATGACTTCGAGAGGGACAGCGTGCGCCGGTTACGAAGGCGGATGCGAAAAATAGCGCGAGCCAAGGGGAAACCGTTCCCCGACTCACCACCTCCGCTACCCTCGTTGACCGAGTCGCACCCGCTGGCAAGGGAGCTGCTCGATGCCGGTGGCGAGGTTATCTATAAGAAGATCAGTTCCTGGGTCGTCAAGCACGGATGCGGCACCAGGGTGACCAAGTTCGACCGGGACGGGATCCGCCCTTCCGAAGTCGAAGCCATGCAATTCGTTTCCGAACACACCACCATTCCGGTGCCCCGCGTATACGACGTTGGCGAGAAACATCTTACCATGGAGCTGATTGAGGGTGAGACGATCGCGAAGGCGTGGGAGAACACGCTTTCGGCCGAGGACAGGGCTCTCGTGTCGCGCCAGCTGCGCGATTACATCAGCCAACTGCGCGCCATCAAGAGCCCTGACGGCGTCATCTGCTCGTTTGGCGGCCGCCCCGCTATTGACACCGCGCGCTTTTATCCCTTGGAGGGCGGGCCGTTCGCTGACGAGGCCGCTTTCAACGACTTCCTGCTCACCGGCCTGGCCGAGAGGAGCCCGAACGTGCCCGGCATAATCCGCGGGCAGATGCGAGAGGACCACGAGATCGTGCTGACGCACGGCGATCTGCATGGCATCAACATCATAGTGCGGCCGGGGGTCGGCGTCGCGGCCATCATCGACTGGGAGCTGGCCGGCTTCTACCCGGAGTACGTCGACCTAGCCAGGCTGTTCAGCTACGCCGACTGGACGTGCGGCTACTACCACGAGCTGCTCAACATCTTCCCGCAGCGGTACGACGCCGAGTGCGTGGTCGAAATGGCCCGCCGGTCCTGGTTCCGTTAAAATCGCGTGGGCCTTGGGCGGGAGGAACCGAGGATAAGGTAATCACGGCCCGCCCGGGCCGCCATCATTTGTGGACCAGGGAGGCGCAAGTTCCGACGGAATGCAACATGTGGGGCTGTCAGATGGTGGGCAAGTGTTTGGGTTCTGAATCGTAACTTCGGTGGCGACATCAACCTGACCGGCTTCGCCCTCCTCTTCAAACATGGCGGTTTCTTGCCCTTACAACCACTCGTTATGGACTATCCTTCTGAGCAAATAGTGTGGCATTTATTGACAAACTCTCAATCCGCATCCCTTGACATTTTTTTCCTTTCAAGCACGTCGCTTTTCGTAGTTTATTAATAACCATTCCTTCACCTGCATCCCTCTTGCTTCACTCCCTTCAGCGATCCGAAAGATGCCAAAACCCCAACGCTTCGTCTTGCGGTTGATCGACCCGTCCACTTCCACCTGCCATTGAATCACGCAGATATCCGGCACCCTGTTGGTCGCGGCAAGTGAATGACGGCGTCAATAAGCAGCCCGCCTACGTCAAATTCGGGCGATGCTCTCAGTGGCCAAACCTAGTCAAGCCACGCATCGAATTGCATTCTAATATCGCAGCGTCTTCAAGTGCCTCGAAGTCAAGCCGAGTGCGGGGAAGAAGCACAGTGGGGGAAAGCGTGGGATGAGTTTCGGCGGGCTACGATGGTAGCTACGAGCGATGATGCACTGCTGGGTTCGGGGAAAGAGCGGTATTAATTACCCAGGGATTCAATTTTTGGGAACATCTGGATCCCCCAAAGTTCTGCCAACCTACAAATTTAAGGTAGGAAACTCTCTCGATCTCTCGACAATGCGCTTCGGCAGGCCGATGACTGGTGAAATACTAGTTAATTAGTCATCCGCACAGAATAACCAAAGCTACAGAGTCGTTCGCAACAATGGGAAGAATCGTCTCGATTTCTTTGCTTCCAGCTGTGTAAAAACACCCTAATATGCGGTGGCTCACAAGGGTTCGGGTTACGATGCATGACGAGACTCGGGGAACGACCAAGAGGAGGGGTTCAGATCCTCATCTCGAGCTTCCCCAACTTTGAACTGTTTAGTCAGTCAAGGGATGCAGAGTTCCGGTAATTAGACATCGCCGTTGTAATTAAGGTAGGCTCCTTACCCGCCTCTGCCTACGTTACCTACGTAAGAATCCTGGGTACTCACCACCTTAAATAATTAATAGCCCCCCCGAGCCCTTATCCCCGAAATGCCTGAAGACAACCGCCAAACCAAGAACATACTGATCACGGGCGCAGGCGGCCTGCTCGGGCCCCTTCTGGCGGCCCGCCTGCTCTCGGACCCGCAGTACCGCGTGCTGCTGACCGACGTGGTCGAGCCCGCGGTGCCGCAGCGCGGCACCGCAGCATCCTCCCCATCCTCCCCCTACTACCCGGAGCACGCGACGACGGTGCGGGGCGACCTGACGAGCCCGGAGTTTGTCGGCGCGCTGGTGGCGCACCCGGCGGCCCAGCCGCGCCTGCACGCCGCCTTCCTCTTCCACGGCGTCATGTCGGCCGCCGCCGAGGCCGACCCGGCCCTCTCGCTGCGCGTCAACTTCGACTCGGTCCGCCTGCTGGCCGACGCCCTCCGCGCCCGCCACCCGGGCGTCCGCGTCATCTACGCTTCCTCCCTCGCCGTCTTTGGCCCGCCCTTCCCCACCACCACCACCACAACCACCACCACAACCACCACGGCGGCGACGGCGCCGACGACAGACGGTGGCGGCGACAACAGCGACAGCGGCAGCGGTAGCAACAGCGGAGACGGCGCCGTCCGGCGAGTCAAGGTGCCGCCGTCGGCGTGGCCGCCGACGCCGCAGAGCACGTACGGGGCGCACAAACTGATGGCGGAGGTGTACCTGAACGAGGCGCACCGGCGCGGGTGGCTGGACGTGGTGATCGCGCGGCTGCCGACGGTGAGCGTGCGGCCGGGGAAGCCGACGGGGGCGGCGTCGAGCTTCCTGAGCGACATGATCCGGGAGCCGATGGCCGGGCGCGAGTGCGTGGTGCCGCTGCGGGACCGGTGCTTCCGCGCGTTCCTGGCGTCGCCCGCGACCGTGGTGGAGAACCTGGTCCGGGTGCTCTCGTGGGACGGCCGCCGGGCGCTGGCACTGCTGCCGCCGCACGCGAGGCAGGTGCTCTTCCCCGGCATCGCGGTCAGCATCCGGGAGCTGAGGGACGCGCTGGCGCGGCACGGCGGCGAGGACAAGCTGCGGCTCATCCGGGAGGTGGAGGACGAGGGGCTGGAGAGGATCCTGAGGAGCTGGGCCGAGGACTTTGACATCGACGAGTCGCTACGCCTGGGATTGGCGGTGGACGAGAGCGCGGATGCGCTAGTGAGGCAGTACGTGGAAAGCCTGCGGGCTTGATTAGTAGGTAACAGTGTAAGTACCTTGGTTACTACAGGCTGCTAATTGGATCATCCGAGGTACTTGACTTGTTGGGTAGTAAGTCCAATCGAATATTGATACAGTCTAATCTGTGCCTAAACTGCTATGTTCAATGTCTCGCATTTTACTGTTCTTATTGAGCATCGATGTATATAACACGGGTGTGTCGTGGCCAAATCACCGCGTTGATCCCAGCCATGAATCCCAAAACGACATCCACCCATGTCGTACAGGTTCATCCATTGCGCACTGCTTAACTGGAGTACTTCGGGTCGACCTTCTTGCTATTGTTACAAACCATTCTGTCAGCCATCTCTTGGTATAGATAGTATTCAAAGACTCTTGGGTATAGAGCCTCGGAACCGGGAGAACGCACAAAAAAAAAGAAAGAAAGAAAAAGGGAGGGGGGAACTACCCGGTGGCCTTCTCAAACACGCCGCGGGCACTGTCGGTGATCTTCTCGGCAGTGCCAGAGCTGACGTTGAGACCCGATTTCTTAGCGGCGGCGTCAAACACCCTGTCGCCGATGTCGTTGTGCTGGCCGGCGGCGGCGTTGTTGGAGGCCCCGGCGCTGCCGGATTTGTTGCCACCGGCGATTCCGGAGCCAGCGAGGTTGCTGATCTTGTCCATGTCGAGAAATACGGTGTGATTGGGCTCGGATGTGATTAAATTGATCCAGTTGAGTGCTGCTTGTCTTCAAATTGGGAAGGTGTTTGGTGAGAATTTTAGGAGGATATCATTCCAGATGTGTTAATTACGTTTTAATTAATTATAGTAAGTAGGAGGCAGGTATGTAATTACCTATTTTGCCCTTCATACATAGGGAGGTAGCTTGCTAGTCTTATATCTAGGTCATGATTTCTTGCGTGCTAGGGACACTAAACGGGCCTTGTTTCTTACCCTTGCCACTACGTCTTTTCGGCGCCCTAGTGAGACACAACATCGTCATGGAGCAATCGGGTGGGGGGTTCTGACGCTGTTTGGCATTACCTACGTCATCATCAGCGTGCAGTGTGCCAGAGAACGACATGAACCGTTTTTTCTCCTGCATCTTAGATCCGATTGTTCCTAGGACATCCCTTGGAGTATGTCAGCGAGCGAGTAATATGGGTTCGGGTAGGTAGGGAATAATAAAAGCAGGGTTAATAATATACCGTCGCTTTAAGACCGCAGGCTACCGCATTCCAAGACATCAGTAGAGACATCAGTCTTGATACCAAGGTAGGTAGGTGTATCAATCAAGTTTGGTACGTGCTGTTACGGTGGCCGACTTTGACAAGGCGAAATTGACGACATTAAGCTTCAGCGCCCTGTCGCTGGTTAACTCCTTTGGTCAGTTCACGCAGGATATTACCGCGAGGGAGAGCAGGACCCCTATACATCAGGCGTACTCTGGCCCTGAGAAGGTATGCAAAAGGGTTACAGGATTTGGCTGCTAGGGGGTCGGATCTGACAGACCCACTACCAGGAGGAACTATTAACCAGGGGTCATGACTTGTTATTTAGACAACACCTTCCAATGCCTCCGGCATTTGGAAATAATCAACGAATTAATATCACCACCTCCGAGGCTCATCCAAGAGTTCCGGGAGTGCCTGCCACGGCGCTCACACCGCTATGGTCAGTCAGGTTTGCAGCACATCTGACCGTGCTGTAACAAAAAGCACCATTTTTTGGTAGAGCAACTTTTTATAAAGATAATAGCAGAACAATGAGGGACGTACATACTTGGGTTTACAGAGACCATATCATCATGTGCCATCAGGTGATTTTGTGACTAGGTACCTAAGGTAGGCATCTAGGTAGTGCGCTTAGCGGCTCTTCCCGCTTCATGTAATTATGATTAATTCCACACGAAGTAACGTTAGTCGGCACAAAGGCTGGCGGCATCTTCAGCCGCAGTATCTAGGCCCCTGACAACGAATCTCATTGATGTGTTTAATTGATGGTCGTCTACTCGTTCAATCCTGTGTGGGGACTCCTGATTTCCATCCTTGGATCGAACTCGAAGTGAAATCTATCCACGTGGCGCCAGACGCTGAGTTTCGGCTCCTCCCTGCCGTTTGCATACAGGCTGTCGTACCGATCGCCCATGACGTAACGTTCGGCCTTCTCTTTGAGTGCTTTGTGTTCTCTCTCCCACATCTTCCCTGCCCTGATGCCTGACACGTTCTCGATCCACCTCTGAGGATAAACATGTAAGTTGGTGTAAAACCCGGCGAGACCGTTGGCCCCCTCGGTCAGCTGCCTAAGAGGTTGCAAAATGCTCATATATGCCCGGTAAACCTTGTCCCGTTCAGCGACGGTGTGGGGCAAGCCTGGCGGGCGAATTTCGTCCTCTTCTGTCACGAACAGCCTCATGGTAAGTGCGGGCCCATTGATCTTATCCCGCAGCCAGGCGACCGTGTCCCGCCAGTCTTCCGTGGCCGGGTGGTCTGTTTGCGGCCAGGTAGCGTGACGGTAAAAGGGAAAGACTAACTCGAGAAAGCGAAGGTAGGCGATGCAGTGGGGAGGGATGATTTCTCGCAGAAAATGGGAGGCGGCGAAGCGCCTGAATGGGTAATCCCCATCAATAATTTCCCCCTTCCAGTGAGGGTAGGCACCTGGGTCATCTGTCGACTGAGGGTAGGCAATATCGAGGTCGTGGACGACGAAACGGTTAGCCGAGAAGAAGACAAGCTGAGCATCCCGACACCAGGCGCGCGAGACGAGAAACAGGGCAGGTCCGGGTGGGGCCCAGCAGGTGCATGTGGTTGAAATGGCGGCATGGCGACGGCGGCAAAAACAGCCGATGGACCGCTCGCTCATGGTGACGACGTGAGTCTTTCTGCGGAACCAGCATTCAGAAATTGAATTGTAAGGGCACTCCCAGCGCCACGGGTCCACACAAGCCAAGCGACCTTGATTTCCTGACCATGAATATCCGAAGTCTTTTCTACACCACCAGACCTCTTTGGTCGGGGTAACGAGGTCGGTATATTCGAGGATACGGAGCCGAAGCTCGCGCGGAAGGGTGAGGAAGGTGGTTTTTCCCGGGACAGGCTCGAGATAGGGAAGAGTGATACCGCAGGATTGCATGACGACATCTCGGGCCAATCGGCTGAGTCGCGGATTTGGCGTCTCGCACAGGCGGATGTGGCAGTCTCTCAGCAACGGTAAATGACGAAGCGGCTCGAGGGCCCGGTTGGCCAGGTCGATAGCGTCTTGGTGCTGGGGATCAATATCGCAAACCAGACCGAGCTCCAAGCGTCCGGGGGTGATGTGGGATGAGAGATGGCTAGCGGCCGCGTGCCACTCGCTCAGCAGATCTGTGGCTGCGGCTGACGGGTCGTCATTGTCGGCTCCGGGGGGCGAGTGAGGCAGCGGAAGCTGGTGGATTCCAATATGGAATCGTCTGCAGTGAAGCTTGGAGTAGCCTCGCACGCAGCAATCTAGGTAGACCCACGTTTTCTCGGCTGGGTGATGGCAGGCGGTCTGGGTGAGAACGATCTTGAGCGAGGCGAGGGACGATAGGACCGGTGGGGTCAGGGCAAGAAGGGGTTGGAGGGACCCAGGGGTCTCGTAATGGAGGACAAACTCGTTGGCCGAGTAGAGAAGAGCAGCCGCCTCGAGATAGATGCGGCTGCAAGAGAGCAACAGACCGTGGAATGCCATGGAACCTGGCTGCTCTTCGTTCCAGAACGGCCCCGGCATATCACCACGGCCTAATACGCGACGTAAGTAGAACGTGTATGGACGACCGTTTTGAGAAGCCAGACCAACGAAGCTGTAGATGCGAAGCCGGAGGGGTGGGGGGAGGCGCAGCAGCGGCGACTCTGGGTTGTCGTTACGGGAGGCCGGCATCACCATCTTTGATTTGGCTTTTGCTGCTTTTGCAGCAGCTGCTGCAGCTGCTGCAATACAGCGTAGTGTCGAATGGTTTTGAGTTTTGGCCTGAAAAATGGCGGCGTAGTTCAAGATGTAGCCAAGTTGGCTGATAAAACGATGGTTGACCCTCGGTTGTTGACTCGAGATTAATTATTTGCTCCTCCAGCTACATACCTTCGGTCAGGTAATAATTAATTAAGGCCTGTTCGCCCGTTCCTGGTGCGGCGACGTAGAAGGGATAAAATCAAGAGATTTTAAACCGAAAGGGCCAGTCGCAACTCAATGAGGTGATGAGCGCTTGAAAGAGGCGTGGGATTAGCGATGGCATGTAGAGTTTTGGCTTGCCTCTCCTTTGTTGAAGCCTGAGGGGGTGTTTCCACGCGGGCGGGAAAACGCGCGCCCCTCACAAAACACTGAGAGGCAACTTGGGAAGGACATGCCGTCGCACTGTGCTTCATGCATTCCGACGCTCGCGAGTGCCCGGTGAAGCCAACTAACAGCATCTGTCCCGCACGCCCGCATTTCTAGCCCGACCGCCTCGCCCCTCTTGACAGATGCCGCAATGGTCGCTGACCAGTTTTTATTCGAGTCACTGGTTAACGGCCCACGTGTGCCTGCGTGGTTATTACAGGGGTTCATGTTGCTTGAAAAGTATGTAATTACATATACCGCATGTCCAAGCTGGTAGGCAGGCCTCGGGCGCGAGTTACCGCAAGAGACTTTCACGATGGATAATCAGATCACACACACACACACCAAAAAGGTAAGAATAAAAAGAGTAACAAAAAATAAGACGGAAAAGACAATGGGCAGCATAGCTAGGTACACATACGCGCCCCTGTCCCCGGACGCCGACGACGAGATCTGGCTGCTGTAATTACCTCGAGCAATGCGTCCATCACCACCGATCCGAGAAGGAGGAGGGGCCCCGTCGGCATCCCCGTGGGTGCTCTGGGCGGACGCGGAGTGCATCAACCAGGCCGACGCGCGCGCGAGAAGACGGCGCAGGTGCGGCTGATACGTGAAATCTACTCGCGGCCCGTCCGCATGCTCGTCTGGCTCGGCGAGGACGGCGGCGGCCGCCCGAGGTGTTGTTTGAGGCGGATGAGCTTCGTCAGATTTCGTAGCGAGTCTTTGCTGAGGCCCTGGTAGGCAACCTCTTCTTTTTTTTTTCTCGTCTCACTCTATCTTTCTTCTTTCTCTTTCTCTTGGTTTAACAAGAAGGGCTTGCCGTCTGCCATAAGGTGATCCAGGAGGTCGCGCTCGCCGACGACGGCGTGCCGCGGCTCGCCATCTGCGGCGATATCGAGTTTGCCTGGGAGGATCTCGCCCGCGTGGCGTACCGGCTCGGGGTGTATGGCATAAGCACGATCCTTTCTGCCTAGTCACCAAGTATGACATTCTGATTCTTTTTATGACAAGTCTTGTAAGTTAGGTAATACGTAATAGGTGTCGGGGAAGGGAGGGCGCTAACGATCTGCCGCATTGCGTGGTATTCCTCCATTCTTTTTCTCTTATTCTTTGACTTATGTTTATTCTTCGCTTCCTCTTTGCTTTTTCCTTTTTCTCGAACAGAGTGACCAAACAATAATAGCCGCATCTAATTAACCTATCGACCCTAAAAAGGGGTTGTGATAATCACGGCCTGCCTTGTTTCACCTGCTAAGCACACAAACAAAGCACATGCAAATGCCGGTCTTCCTCCCGAGTATATTGTTCCCCATGGGTGTCGGGAGGATCAGACGGGGCGTGGTTTGGCAGAGTTCCGGCACGTTGGGGCCGGCTAAGTCCTTCCCTGGCATTTGATATAATTATAATTAATAATTAACGTGGAGTCGAGTCCCCAATATATTAACACCCGCCGGACGGTTACCATACGCGCGCTCAGGGCACGACATTCGATGGTACAGCAACATACACCTACCTGCGTTACCCCGTCCAGTAATTTCACTCGCCTGTTTCGCCCTTAATGAGCCGATGCGCCAAAGGTCAGGGTTCTCGCCGCATAGCTTCGCCAGATGATCAGCATCGACGCCTATCAATTCTCTCCTCGGCCGTCTCGCTGACGACTCGACCGGCAACCGGGCATGTCAAACAATATCTAACAGGTCGTCAGGGAACATCCCGGCCGGCAAATGGGACAACATTCTGGACCTGAGGAGGCCTTGGTTGAAGTGAAGTCATCCAAACCGACGCTATGGGCTCGGCCTAGCAGATATAAAATCCCGCCTCCCTCCCTCCCTCCCACCTCTCCTTGGGAGTTAAGTGTATACCCTACGTTCTCAAACATTGGAAGAAGAAAAAAAATAAACACAAACAAAGAACGGACATGCTGACACTGTTGTTGCCCTCCCGGCGGCCCCCCAGATCACGCCAGCATGATCCGCGGCCTGGTGCCCAAGGAACGCCTGCTCGAGTGGTACATCGAGGACGGCTGGGAGCTGCTGTGCAAGTTCCTCGGCAAGCCCGTCCCCGACGTCCCCTTCCCCCATGCAAACGCCGTGAACGGCGGCTGGAAGGCCCGCGAGGAGCAGGCCAACAAGCGCTGGATCGAGAGAGCCTTTCTCAACCTCATTCTCCTCGGTATCGGCCTGGTCATCGCCATTCTGCTGGCCAGGTTGTACCTCTTCTAAGGAAGGGGGTGGTGCATCGGTACGGGCACATCTGCTTACCTAATTCAATAATTAGTAGCGTACGGAGTAATTAGCTCTAATTCATTCAATTAAATATACAGGTTTTTCAACGTGGACCACCTGCAACACCAACACGGAGAATAACAAACCACAGTGTAATACGTACTGTACATACATCTACTTCAAGAGGTCCACAATCTGATGCATCCTTTCGGCGTTCCTTCGTATGAAATCTTCGTGAATGGCCGGGTCTCTATCTCATCACTCATCACCAGATTGCTCCAGTTGGCAAGCGCCCCGTTCCAATGGCCGTTGCTCAGCATACGACCAAGAAGACAGAACCTGTATTCAAAATTTCCCCGCACTCTGATCCCAAAGACCAGCACATCCAAAACCAGAGGGAGCAACGTTGAGTACTGAGGACCCCCATTGCTAGTCCCCTATAAAACGCCATCTAATGCAACCTCGCCTCTTTTCTGTGCACAACACTCTAACGGGCCAGAAAAATGCATGCCGGCCCTGGTTTTTGTTCTCTCTATTATAGGATCAAGAACTCCGCCTCCCGTACGGCTCGAAAGGGAACAAGGCCGCCACAACCCCCAGCGCGGCAAACAGCCCGCCGCAGATGAAGATGGGCGCCGACGTCGCCGTATCTGCCTCGGTCGCAATGACGGCCGACAGGGCACCCATGACGCGGTTGCCGGCGATCGCGACACCATTGCCGGTCGCGCGGTGCGCGCTGGGCAGCACCTCGGGGGTGTAGGCAAACAGCACGCCGTAGTAGATGTTTAGGCAAAACGCGATTGCGCACGAGAAGCCGACGTTCTGGTCCTTGGTGCGCACCGCCGTGTACGCGAAGAAGAAAGCGGACGTCAGCAGCGCGCCGATAAGCATCGTGTAACGGCGGCCGAGCAGCGGGATATTGCACATCCAGGCGGCCAGGATGGGGCTGAAGATGCCGCTGATGTTGGTCAGAGTGTAGTTGCGCCACTTCTCAAAGGGCGTGACGTTGAGGTTGGCGCCCAGCGAGGCGAGGTAGCTGGGGAGAAAGGCGTAGAACAGAGGGTACACGAGGCCGATCATGATCCACGACAGCCAGAGCATGATGGTCGAGATGCTCATCTTGCGCGTGATGAAGAGACCACGGAGATGGCCGGCCATCTCGGAGAACGAAAACTTCTTGTGGGCCTCGACAGACAAAGTACCGCAGGCCTCGAGCTTCTCGAGAGTCAAGCTGCAGGGACGGTTGTACTTCTTGGCCAGGTATTCAAAGGTGTCGACCACCTGCTTGTCCTCCCGCATGCCGAGCAGGTACTTTGGCGTCTCCCTGAGCTGGACTAGCGTAAGGCGGAGGATCGACATGACCAGGACCAAAGCGCCGCTGGTGAACATGACGTATCGCCAACCCATATTGTTGGACCTGGTGCAGGTCTCCACCGAGGAGCAATTCCACTTCTCGTCGACTAACCTCCTCGCGTTAGCATACCGGCAGGCGATCGGCTCGCTCGAGCAGCGCACATACCAAGGAAACCCCAAGCGATAAAGCCCGTGATGGCCTGACCGACGCCCCACCACGCCGCCATCAACGTCACGGCCCACTGCTTATTGCCCGGCAGATACTCCAGGAAGACCGTGGTGTCCAAGACGAGGTTGCCGCCAGCGCCGAAGCCGAGAAGCGAAATGAAGAGGCCGAGCGAGGGCCAGTTCGGCATGCCGCCGGCAACAATGGTGGCGACGCAGCAGATAATCAGCGAGAAGTTGAAGGCGTGCTTGCGGCCGATAATGTCGGCCCCGAAGCCCCAAAACAGCGACCCGACAAACATGCCCGCGTAGAGAGCAATCGTCATGGCCGTCTCGTACCCGTGCTGGCCAAACTCGAGGTAGGCTTGGCCGGCAATGACGGACTGGAGCAGCATCACGAGGGAGTCAACCGCGTACCTAGGAGGTGGCTCAGTCAGCAAAACTGGCCGCTCTAGTGGGCATAGAGCTTACCCGAAACCATTGAGAAAGAACAGCTTGGTGTGGTAGGGTGTCCAACCGAGCTCGTCGATGGCCTAGAGACACAGGTCAGCCTCGAAAATCACACAAATTGGGGGGGGCTCGGGGGAGTCCCCGGAGAAGGTGAACCAACATTGTTGACCAGGCACATCTTTCTGCTCAGCGCAGGATCCTGACCATGATGCGCTAGCAAATCCCTCTCCTTGTCCGACTCCGACATGGAGTCATCATTGCTGTGCTCCGAGACATAGCCGCCGATGTCTCTCTCATCATCGGGCTGCAGACCCGGCGTGAGACTTTTTTCTGTAGACATGGTGATGTTACAGCAGTGCCTGGCGCACGTACTCTCGTGGCCAATTGACGTCTCGTGGAAACGGGCGAAGAAAGGAGGAGTCTGACGATTGTTGGGGAGCACCGGCTCGGGAATGCGAGAAGGCGGAGGAAAGAAAGAACGGTGACACCGCCAGTAGAAGAAGGGGGGGGGGCAGTTCTTCTTTCTCTCAGAAACAACGAAGAAACGCGGGAAGACAGCGAGCCGCTAGAGCCTGCATAAAATAAGTCGGAGGGAGATGAACGACGTGCGATCCAACTCCAGGAGAGTATCTTTTGTCCAAAGTCCCTTGTGATTGTTCTCTACACCATGAGGCGCAAGTGATTCGAGAGGGGTAAATTTGAGAGGAGAACCGAGAGAACGGAAAAAGAAAATCACACAGGTGGGAGATCGACAGGGTCCTCGTGGGCCATCTTATTCGATCCGGAAAGAGCGGGCAACAGCACATGGGGGGGAGGGGGAGAGGGGGGTTTCACGGTCTCAGGAACCTTTTCCCAGAAGCCGCCATGGCTGCCAACGGTGCCAACTTTTTGACGCCTCTCGGCTGCATCTGAATGAGGACAAGATCGACGAGCTGGCGTGGAGTCGATTGTGGGTTTCCAAACACCCTTCCATTGAACGTTATGCTGGGTTTTTCTGGGAGAGCCCTGCTGCTGGAAGTGGCGCGTTGGTGCTCAACTGCCATTTTGAGCTTTCAGCAGCAACTGTGACTGGCTGCCAGTGTTTGGAGGGGCACTCTTGGCGCTCGTCAGCCAAGAGGCGAAAACGTGGGGCGGGAAAGGGTGTGGGCCTGTTCAAAGTTTTACACCGAGTCAGAAGCCAAGAAACACCGCAAAGCACGGATAATCGGATCCCTTTGCTGCCCCGACCCTGGATCTGCCCCAGCCACGCAGACCTCGGTCGGAACAAGAGGCAGGCGGGATGCCTGGGATGCGGCGATCTTCGGCCCATCTTGCAAAGCTGTGTGGTCAACTTTCCCGCTGCTGCACTCGTTTCGGGTCGTATTTTGACATCGCGCAGTGAGCCCTGCGTGAGAACTTGATTCCAGATGCACCTGGGGGGCGCACTGAACAGAGTTGGACACAGCAGTGGAACAAGCGCACGTGGTGGTGACGCAGTCTATTTACCAGTTGTTTGCGGCTTGGGCTAATCGCAAATGAGCAACAAATATCGACAAGAAGCGAATAGATACATATGCAAGCTCCCCGGACTCCGATGGTGCACTCCTTTCGACAAATACCCTTCTCAGCCATACATGCATGGACTTAATAGCACTGTGAGTAGTAGTCGTTGATGAAGTTGCACTTGTAGGGCGACGCGCACGTGGTGCAGCCGGTGAAATTGATGCCCCCGCACTGCGCCCACTGCGCTGCAGTGCAACCACCGGAGCCCGCAGTGGTGGAGGTGGCAGGAGCCGAGGTGGTAGTGGCCGAGGAGGCCTTGGTGGTCGAGGTAGCAAGCGTTGTCGATGGGGGGGCCACAGTGACGCTAGTAGTGCTGTTGCCGCTGCCGCCGTCCGATGGAGCACCTATTAGTAGCGGGATGGTGTCAGCTGTTTGGTCACATTATAAATCTCCAATGACGTATTAATCAATCATGTCCCAGACCCGGCGCCATCAAACGTACCAGGGCCCGCGATGTTGGTGGTGATGCTGCCGCTCTCAATGTAAACGCCAGACCAGTAGTAATCCTCGGTGGTGTCGGGGTAGCCCGAGCGCGGAAGCTCAAGCACGCCGACGTGCCAGTCGGCGCCGTTGCTACTAGTGCTCGCGCTGATGGGGGCAACCTTCTGCGTCAGGGGGTCGCTGCCGGTCGAGTGCCAGAAGCCGACCGTGTTGGCGCTGAAGTCGATTTCGTACGCGACGTTGTGCCACACGTCGGCTTCCCAGTCGGTGCTCCACTGGGTCTGGCCGCCGACGCACCACCGCAGCAGCGAGTCGGACTCGCCCGGGGCGCCCGACAGCAGGCCGGATTTAAGCTCGGTGAAGTGGCTCTCAAAGAAGGCGATCTGGTGCTCGCGCGTGGTCGCTGGGGGGTTGGTGTTCTTGCGCATCAACGAGAAGTGGTAGTACACCTTGCCCTGGTTGATGGCGGCGCTCGTCTGCGGGATCAGCTCGGTCCGGCGCATGTTCTGACCGTTCCAGTAGGCTGTGTTGTCCAGCGTGATCTTAGCACCCTGTTTGGAGCCCGAGTCGGCCGGGTTCTTGTAATCGGGCGACAGGTTGACGTAGGCCGTCACCGAGGACGAGCCGTGGATGTACCACTCTTATGAGAACGGTCAGCTGTTGTCCGCTTCCGTTGGAGCAAGGAAGCGAAACATACGGTAAGGGCCGACCTGGTTGGCCCACGACCATTTTTCCAGGTCCTTCGAGGAGCTAAGGTCATTAAAGCGACCATCCCACAGGATGGTACCCGCCGAGGCGGACAGCGCGTTGGCAAGGATGCTGGAGAGGACCGAAAATCTCATCTTGGCCAACTGAAAACCGGTAACCTCGATGGTTGGGGGGATGTCAGGCTCAACGGCCTACGGATAGGAGACGGCTGTCGCCGTATTATTATAGGGATGCCAGCGCCAGCTCCACCGTGCTGCCTTTTATCCCGGCTTCCTGGTCGTCGTCTGGTCGAGAACCCGCTGCAGCAGGGGGAGGACGGCTGCAAAATTGCGAGAATGCGACATGGTCCGTAGCCATTTGACATGACGAGGGCACCGGGGCTTCGCACGCCCGCGAAGGCGGGCCGTTTCAAATACGGGTGCGGAGGGAGAAGGCTTCCAGTGTTGCAATCTTGCGGAAGGACCTCGAAATATGTCCCTTTTTGGTTCTGGTCCCTCTGGTTTCGCGTGAGCAATGGTGGAGCCCGGTCTGGTCTTCCTTCCGAAGCCACGGAAGTCGCGCCAATCAAACGGACAGTACACAGGGGGCGCCAAGAGATCTCTCCAGAAGCTTGTGCGGTTGTTTCGAGACTGTTGAGCCAAAGCAGCCGCAATCCAGGATTCCGAAAATAATAATCAGACTCCCGCTTCCCATACAGCCTGGTAAATTGATGCCCACGTGAAACTCGCCGATTTCCTTCTAGCGAGCCCTTTCCTGTCTGACGACGTGTATTGCACCCTCGGCTCTGCCCCTCTTGCACGAAAGTGAAAGATGGAAGGCAATGAACTGTTATTAATTAGTGAAACTTCGTTTGCTGCAGTGAGTCAGTTTCGCTCTTGGTCGACCGCGGCCCGCATAGCTCAATTTTTATTCCGTGATGAATGTCAAACGCGTCTCAGCAGCTGCTAATGTTGCATGTTGAAAAGCAGACGTCCGCCACGCGGAAAACCCCCATTAGACTCGTCTCTATTCCATCAGTGGCCTTTGTACTAAGAGAAAGGCAGCGCACTTTGGATTGAGAAAGGGTTCGATGCGTTCCGCTGGATGACGGACAAAGAAGGCGTACGACGTCACAGTTGGCACGAAAGCGACATATTATCCAGACTGCTGAATCTGGCCGGCTGTCGCACGGTAGAGCGTAATGATGCCCCCTGTGGCCTGTATGACTGATCAGGAGCTTTGGCTACTGTAGAACAAAGCAAGCAATTTGCAGCTCGCTTGATCCAGGGATTCGAGTTCACCCACAGCTTCTCTTGAAGCGGAACCGATTTCGGGGTAAAAAGGTACCATAATGAGTGATGCAGTACGTTGTCTACGGACGCGTCCATCGTATAAGGTTGGATAAGATAAGCCCTGTAGATCTGGCAAACGGGTTGGCAAATAGAGTGTTCTTTGTTCCTATCCTCTACTTATATAGAGCCAACAGGGCCAGCCAACGTAGGAAGGAGACATCGATCTTTTGAACTATTTACAACTTACCAACTTTTCTTCCATCAATTGGAGACTATCTTCCATCAAATGGTAGCGGAAACTCTGCTCTAACCATCCAAAACCATTAGCACTGGATTCGTTTCGCGTTGACGAACAGTTTAGTACCACTTTCGCGATAGTTGCGTTTAGTTTCGGCGACTTGGTAACCGAACTAGGTAATTCTGTTATAACTACCACAAAATCCCTCTGTTCCTGGCGACTTGGTAACTAGGGTAGTTATCTATCTACCTACCTCCTCTTATCTATTAACCTTATCTTTATTTAACCCTAGTAACTTGGTAACCGGTGGCTAGGTAAATCCTATATTAACCTTAGGATCCTTTCCTATAGAGGACCTTCCTAGCCCCCCTCCTTATCCTTTAAATTCCCCTTCTAAAAAGCTATTATATAAGGAACTATCTGACTTTGCTAAGAGTATACTATAAAGGCGTAATAAGATGCCTTATATACTATAAGTATAGGTATTAGATCCTAATAACTAACCTTAAGAAGAACCTTTATAAGAGCTAGAATTGCTACTCGGATTTACTAACAACTATAAGCTATATTAAGCCAAACCTAACAATTTCGGCGCTAATAAGGAAACGATAAGCTAGTTAAATAGCAAGATAGATCTTTGATTTGACTAGTTAAAGGAACGAACCGACCGCTTTTCTAATAAGACTAAAGGAGCTATCTATAAACTGTCGTAGTAGCTTGAGAAAAGTATAGTCTAGATGGATTGTAGCTTTATAAGCTACCTAAAGGGAGTCGAAGATCGACTCTATAGCTGCCTAGAGAAGGACATACAAGTAATAATAGATCTAATGTTTGACTATATTAATGATCTAGAAATATATACGTCGTAGTATAGAAATATACTTGGCCGGATAGTAATATAAATAAAGGAAATAGTTAATATGATATATAGTTAAGATAGCGAAAACGACGATCTATTACCTAGTCGTTAGTAATCTTCATTCGATCTTACTAGACTAAGTGCTATTATAGAAGAAGTCTAGTAAGTTAGTAATATTATAGAAGATATATAACGTAATAATAGTACTTTCCTTATACCCCCTAAGGGTATAGGAATTGGCTATCGTTATAGTCTTGGCTGCTCTAAATGTATATAGCTTTCACGTAGGATTCTATACTTTGTAACTAGTAGTAGTAGAGGCAGAGAACTAGATTCCTTAGGATCTAGTAATAATAATACCCTATCTAACCGTTGCTAACCTTTAGAAGACTAGAATCTAGGATACTATTATAGCGTCCTATACCTTAGTAATGGTAGTAGTGGTAACGGTAGCAGCGGTAACAGTAGTAGTAGCAACATTAGTAGCGATAATGGCAATAGACATCGTAGATATAAGTCAATATATAATACTATTATAAGTATATAGAGTTGCTTAGACTTTAAGATTAAGAGGGACGATATTAGCTAGTTTAATCCTTCTTTCCCTAACCTATATTCCTTAGGTATTATTAATGATAGTAAGAATCTAGTATTCACTAATGTCTATTATTTCACTAACTATATTAAAACCTTCCTAGAAAGCGACCCTAATAGCAGCATTAAGGTATAGATTCTATCCTTCTTCTAGACCCTTCTTAGCGGCCTAGCTATCATTTGGTAGACTAATAAGTTAAACGGCTCTATATATAGATAATTATATAAATAGAGTCTTTAAGCTATTATAGATTAACTATAGGAGCGCTTTATACCTAACGCTATAACTACTACCTACAAGTTTAATAAAGCTAGCCTATATCTAAAGGATATTACAAAGGACAAGCAAGCGCTTAGTTTCTTTGTATAGAAGATACTTCGTTAGGTATACTTAATATATATACTTAACGAACGTAATAACAACTAGTAAGGTATCATAGTTTAAGTCTAGTTAGCTATAGACCTCTATATTAAGTAGTATTTAGATCCTCCCTAATGACATTCTTCACTTAGGACCTATATATAGTATATCAAGTAGTCTCGATCTATTGTTTTAGCGGCCGCTCTTAACTACTACCCTTATCTAGAGAAGAAGATATCTACAGATAGCAAGCTAAAATACCTAAAGGCTAAAGACTACTCTTATAAGCCTATATACTATAATGCTAATAAACTATACTAATTCGACTATAGATATAACAAGTCTCTAAGATATAACTAGTATAACTATAGATTTGAACGTAACTACGGATTTGACCGTGACTACAGGTTTGATCGCGATCGTAGATTTGACCGTAACCGCGACTAGGATCGCCACGATTAGGATCGACGTAAGTAGGGTAATCGTGGCCAAAAGTAGGTCAGATTTGACAAGGACAACCACTAGCAAAAGGAGTATCGCGACCGTGCTAACTTTGCTAAAGAAGCTAGTAATAGTTCTAAGTCAGCTTAATCTAACGCGTAGTTAACCAAAAGCGCCTCTAAATCTAGAGCAGGATCTAAATCTTTAGGCAGCGACACTAGTATCGTATACCTCGTTCTAGATTTATAGCTTATCTACTATAAGTATTACAAGTCCTTTAGCTTATAAATCGAACTACGTACCTACGTCAAGCGATACCATAGAACTAGCCCTCTTCCTTCTATCTATAACTACAAAGCTAATCTTATAGATCTAGCTTACCATACCTATAGTTTCTATAATACTACTCTAGAATCGCGAAATGCTCTCTTCCGGCACTTGAAATCCTATAAGGACGTAAAAGCTAGTAACATTCGCCGCCTAGCAATCCCTTTAACTTTAAACGATACGCTAGATCTGCCTACTTTGCCGTTAGAAAATGTATATTAAGCTATAGACGTGCTAACCATAGGCATTTTGGCAAAAGCGTACCAGGTCAAGGACGTACCTCCTAGGTATACGCTTAACTGCTATGGTTTACTATTAGGATATACCTATCTATGTGTTAGGGTATACTACGAACCTATAGATTGTAAAGCTGTAGAAGTGTGCCTAGATCCTAGCGCTAGCTGCTCCCTTATCGACCGAATATTTCTATGGTAATTAAACTACTAGATCGAACGATATAAAGGCAAAGTCAAGGGCGTAGGAAATGCTATATTAAGCCTTAACGAATAGGCGTCCTTTGATATCTATTTGCTAGGTATAGAAAATAATACTCCTACCTTGGCTAAGTTTACCTATATAGTGTAGGTTATCGACTCTCTAGTGCCGAATCTGTTAATAGGTAACGAATTCCTAGATTTGTATGATGTAAATATTGACTACTAAAGTAAGGAAGTTAAATTACAGCTATTTAACTTCCGTTTTCCTTTTTCTATATATATATACTCTATACCCTATATATAGAAGGTCAAAACTACTTATAAAATCACTCTCCTACCTAACTAATAGGCAATAGTACCTATCAAGTATAAGCCTCTTCTAATAGGTCGCGCCTTTATATTTAACTTAGCTTATATAGCTATCTATAACTTCGTTATAGATACGAAGACCCTAAAGGTAGTACCTGTCGAAAATACTATGTAGGGAACGTTACGTATCCTAAAGAGGCACCCTGTCGGAAGGATCGAAGAAATGGAAAATAGTAGCTACTTCGCCTGTTCGTAGAATACTGCTTTTTACACGGCAGCGATTATAACTGCTACTTTAATAATAGCTACGCCTATAGTAGTAAACGACGTTAACCCTATATTAGTAGTCGCTAATTTATACGACGTTATACCGGTTAACGCTTCCTTTAATTTGAACTACTATTCGAACGTAATCCTTGAAGGCAGTTACGTCCCTATAAAGCTACCTATAGCTATAGCCTTATTTGTAGCTACTAGCAATATAAAGGTCGTTAACGACGCTAATTTAGACATACCTATTAGTAACTTCGTCTTTTAACTTACCTAGCAATCTTAACCTTTTCTACTATAGGATATTTCGCTAGAAGCGATCCTAAGAGCTAACAAAGTTCCTAGCAAAACGAAACGCAAGCCACGTATACCTAAGAAGTATTCCACCCTAGGATTAAAGATATTAGGGTCCCTACCTAAGGTCGTTACAGACAACGGCGTCTATATATACACTGGCAATACAAAACTGGCTAAGAAGTTTGCCGACTTGGTTAACGGATTCCTATAACTCTAGAACGATGCTAGTCTAATCGATATTCTATGGAACAAATAGATAAAAGTGCCACTTATAGAAGGCTAGTAACACTAGAAAGTACGCTCTCGTACGTACCTGTTAAGCCAGAGGGATAGAGAAGTCCTAGATAAGACCTTTGACGCCCTCTATTAATAGAGCAAATTACGGTTCGCGAAAGACGCTACGCCTTTTGCCCATCCTGTTTTCGTGGTCTGGTATACCGTCAAGGGTATCGCTAAGGGTCGCGTCGTCATCGATCTATATAGTCTAAATAAGGTTACCGTTCCTAATAACTACCTACTACTACTATAATTAGAAATTATCGTGGCTCTATATAGAAAGAAGTTTATTATAGTAATTGACGTAACGTCGTTTTTCTACTAATTTAGCGTATATCCTCTATATTAAGATAGGTTTATACTAATTAGCCTCTATAGTCTAGAATAACCGACTATAGCATTTATAGAATACTATAATTCGCCTGTATATATATAACGGTTTATAGATTAGTTGTTATAACTATATTCCTCTTACTGTCGTACGTTTATCGACGATATTATTATCTTCTTAGATATAGCTAAAGATTACGTACGGCATTTAAAGACTATCTTTAACCTATTCTAGAAGAAGAATATTACTATCTTACCTAGAAAATCATATATTAGCTACCTAAATATAGAACTACTTAGCTTTTATATAGATAGTCTTGGCCTTACTAATATAGATTAGCATATTAAAGCGTTTAAGTAGTTGTCCTTTCTATATATATTAAAGGCGCTGGAATAGTACTTAGGCGTTATTAGCTTTCTATAATACTTGATTCTATACTATACAAAGATTGCCAAGCCGCTCTAGAAACGTAAGACTAACCTGCTTATATATAGCCGAAAAACTAGCGAACTAGAAGTCGGAAATCGTACTAGAAGGATAGGCTATTATAGCTATACCTCCTTCGAGCTAACCAAATAGAAAAAGGCGTCCTTTGCCGCCCTATAGGAGGCCATTTATCACGAAAACCCGGTAATCCTCTACCATTTCAATCCTGATAAGCAGCTATATATTTAATTCGACGGCTGTTTAGAACGTAGATTTAGCGTTATAGTCTTCTATACTCGTGACGGATATGACTAGCGCCTAGGCAACCCTATCCTAGCTAACCAGGTGCTACCTATTATATTCCTAAGCCGCTTGTTAACGAAGGCTAAGATACAATACAGACCCTCTAAACAAGAAGTTGCCTATCTAGTCTAGGTAATTTGTAAACTATATACAATAGTCTATTCGGCATATATACTAGTCATTGTTCTAACTAACCACGCTGCTATATATAGTATTATAGAACAAACCAACCTAGATATAAGTTTAACTAACTATGCTAACCGTCGCCTAATGTCACGGAAATATGCATGCAGATACCGCCTAGGCCAACGGCACAGACAGACCAATCAACCGAAGAAACGGAAGGACCAATCACAACATGGGAAGCATTATGATCACTATGTTCACCAGTGATCAGGGTAATCACCACCATACGCTCACTCACGATCACCGTGATCAGGAGTGATCACCAGGGTTATATATACATGTAGATAGTCACTCGTTATAGTGGACTCTAGGAGTTCACCAGTGATAGCAACCTAACCCACAATCACCGGTACTTATACCAAGCATTACTAACCATTGTAGGAGATAACTCTAGTGTTGTTGTGAACCCTTTGGCTTTACCGAATCCCTTAGATGACCTGTACGCTTGTCCCGCTTAATTTACCTCCGTCTGAACCCTTTCAGAAGAAGTCTGAGCTGGGTTCGTCACACCTAATTAACGTATCTATCTACTTATTATAGTATGACCTCAAAGTCTACTACCTGCCTAGAAGACTTAACTTTGTACTAGATGCCTTAAGCAGATTAAGCGCCTTAGGGGACCCTAAACCTTCTAAACGACTAGATAGATTAGCTATACTTAACGACGTTTAGTTTGCCTTTGCTAAGGTATAGATAGAACCTAAACTCAAGGCAAGGTTCGTTAACGGCTATAAGACAGATACCAAGTACGCCTCTATTATTAAGGACCTTATTAAAAATAAGCGTATAGATAGGATAGTTAACGATAAGGGCATTACTATTTTCTCGCGCTATAGGCTACCGTTCGTCCTAATTGACGAGCTTCTCTACTACATTTACCTAGACGGTATACACGTACTATACGTTCCGTCGAGCTTTATATAATACATCCTAAGCTTGGCCTACAATAAGAAGTATCACTTCGGAACTAATAGGATGATATACGACTTGCGTAGTATTACGATCGATAGAAAAACCAGGTATATATAAGACTATATAAAGCACTACCCTGTCTATTAAGTTAACACTACCGATCGTAATCTTCCTATAGGCGACTACTAGCTAATTCGCCTATCTGATACGCTACTAATACAAGTAATCGCTATTGACTTTATAGCAGCTTTACTATTAGTTCTATCGGCTAGAACGCTATAGCATTTAAATAGGTACGATAAGTTCGATTTGATAATAACCGTATCTTATAAGTCGTCTAAACGAACGCTACTTATACCCAGCTACTCTAACTATACCACTATAGACTAGGGCTATATATTAATACAACAACTGCTCCTATCTAACTAGGGAGTACTAACCGCCGTTATATCTAACCGTAACTATAAATTCACATCCAAGTTATAGACTAGTATATAGAAAGCGTTAGGCACAAAGCTATTAATAATTACTATATACTACCCTTAGGGAGACGGTCTTATAAAGCGAAAGAACTAGACGGTAGAAATCGCTTTATACTTCTTTATCTATAAGAAACTAGATGACAATTAGACTACTATACTTCTATAGCTCTAGTGGCATTTAAATAGCACATACACCGCCTCTATTAGTATATCTCTATACGAGCTGCTATACGGTTTCAAACCAGCCAGACCACTAGAAACGCTAATAGCACTATCGTCAAAAATGGCATAGGATATCCTAGTTCTATACGAATATCTACACCAAGACGCCTAGATGGTAATAGACTTTGTAGCGGCCTACGCCAAACGCGGATACGACGCTAGCCACCGTGACATCAAGTTCAAGCTAGTCGACCGAGTATATCTATGCCTTTACCACGGTTACCACTTACCTAGATAGCCGTCGTACAAACTATCCTAGTAACGCGTAGGTCCTTTTAAAGTCGTTAAATGCGTTAGCCGCCTAGCTTACCATCTTCGTCTACTACCGAATATAGACATCTATCCTATAATATTAGTAGTATACTTATCGCCTATACCCCTAGGTACCGACCTATACGACCGTGCTATACCGCCTCCTAACCCTATTAAGGATAGCTATACCGATAGTGGTTTAGAATCTAGAGACAAGTACAAACTTAAGCGTATCTAGAACTATAAACTTATATATAGTAAGTATAAGTATCTAGTTAAATAAAAAGGACTTGGCTATAAATATAACGTCTAGAAAACCGACTTCTAACTACACTATATACACAAGATAGTTAACGAATACTAGGCATGTTAAGGAGGTCAACCTATAACGGCTCAAGCCACGCCAACCACTCCTGTAAAGAAGACTATGACTAGTAAACGCCTACGTAGATGCCCTTACAAGAAGGCATCAAAGACTCCTCCGAAGGGAGACGTAGACGGAAGACGCCAAGGTAGAGCCATAGGTAGCCAAGAGGAAGACATATAGGATACTATAATAATAGGATAACGCTACTACTTTCTGTTACAATATTGCTATAGAAAGAAAGCGCGTTTGAAAGCTATTTGGAGCTATAGTATAGGCACTGCGTTTTTCCTTCTGGGCGGGGGACTTGATGTAGTACGTTGTCTACGGACGCGTCTATCGTGTAAGGTTGGATAAGATAAGCCCTGTGGATCTGGCAAACGGGTTGGCAAACGGAGTGTTCTTTGTTCCTATCCTCTACTTATATAGAGCCAACAGGGCCAGCCAACGTAGGAAGGAGACATCGATCTTTTGAACTATTTACAACTTACCAACTTTTCTTCCATCAATTGGAGACTATCTTCTATCAATGAGCCACCAAGTGATTTCAAACTTGTCAGAATATAAGGTTTAATTGCTGGACCAGCAATTGTGGCGTCGCTTTTGTGTTTCATAAAAAGTGTTATCACTACCACTTTCTATACAACAAGGTCTTCCTACCGCCGAGGCACAACTTCGACGACTTGAGACTGCGAGGACTGCCTACCGAGACAGGGAAGTCGATGTCGACGCTATGAAACGATACCTGGCTGATCTGCTCGAATTTGAAGTCATTTGGATGAATCTTGACCGCCCTGTCATCCGTTATTTCACTGCGACTGTTGAGGCCCGGCGCATTGAATGGGAACTCTGGCTGGAAGGACTGGAGAAGGCAGGCACGAATACCTGGCAGAAGGCGGTCAACGTCAGCCGCATCACTGGCGCCGCCCCTATCAACGGGCTTATCCGCAGGCTGCAATGCACGGATGCCCTGCTTAATACGCTCTTCCGAGCCCTGAAAGGGCCAGGAGCAGAGAATCGGTCACAATTCTCGACCGAATATGCCGACACATTGTAAGTGTTGCTCCTGATTGGCCTTAAGCAAACTCTAACAAACCAGAGCTCAATTTTAATGATTCAATTTTCCAGCTTCTAATGGAGTTATTTGAGTCCCAACACTACTAGAGTATGCCCTTAGATCATAGATAAGTAGGCTATTGGTGCCTACCTATGTGAGCCGTGCATCTAATGCGGACAAAATAGGGGTGTAAACTAAGTACCTTATCTTACCTAGAATGCTAGGAGTAGTACAAAAGATGGCTCAAACATGTGGCATGTGCTGGTTACAGCTAGCAGTGGTTGGCCGGGAATAAGGTACTCAGGTCTGTTTGAATCGCGTTGGGACGGCAGCTGCCGTCCTGCTTTGCTGCCCCTCTTAGTTGTTCCTGCCCGTCTAAGCTCCGTCTAGGCTCAACTGCGTAATCACTCCTTCCATAAATGGGAACACTTGAAGGAACACGAAGTACTTACGGGGCTCTAGAGGACTCAGAGCACAGGAAGAAAGAGGGACTATACTCTCAGGGTTCCTTGGAACACTATAACAGAGATAGTCTTGTGAGTTCAATTGGAACGAGAAATGCCGTGTATGTACTCCTCAAGTTGAAAAAGCCTCACAGGTTTTTACATATCCCTTGGTATGTTACTCGATGCATGATGTTGCAAACTTTACCAACTCTACAATTTGTACATGGTTCAGAAGGCTCACCCATTCGTTTCCTGTCAGTAATTCAAATTCCTCTGTCCGATGAGATACTCGATACTAGAAAACACGCTATTAGATCACTTTATTTCTCCAGGATTGGAGTGAGGATAAGTCACTCCTATTCGCTCAGGAGCTGAATGTGTTTCACATGAAGAAACGTAGCAACACTAGACGTTGGATGATGGAACATAAGTGAACATGAAGAGTAAAAGTATAGCTCCCTTGATGGAGATCGTCAAACGATGATTACCTTAAGCCTTGAGGCATTGAGCATACTTATTAAGGAACAAACGGTCGAGCGATTCAATCTATATTCCCTTCTCTGCACCGCACGTTCTATATGCGAACTTTATTTGTACAATACCAACGCCGACAAGCCCATGCCAAATCGCTAAAAGACAAGAATTCCCAATCCAAAAAAAAACAAGTTCGGCCGTTATTCTAAGCCTTTCTTGACACCATGCTGTCACTGCCGCTTGGCTACCACAGCTTGACCTTCTGCATGCTGCCCTCCTCGCTCAGCGCCTTGTGCATGTCGAAGGCGTTCCACAGCAGGTGGGGCTCGTGGCCCATGCCCTTGCGCAGGCACTCGCTCTCGGCCTTCTCGAAGTAGGCCTTGAGGATGGGGCGGTAGACCTCGTGGGCACACTTGTCAATGATGACGCGGGCGCGCTCGCGGGGGCTGAGGCCACGGACGTCGGCCAGGCCGTTCTCGGTGACGATGATGTCGAGGTCGTGCTCGGTCTGGTCGACGTGGGTGCACATGGGCACGATGCAGCTGACGCCGTGCGGGTCCGTCTTGGAGGGGCGGGTCGAGGGCGTGTGCATGATGCTGTACTTGGCGTTGCGCAGGAAGTCGGCGGAGCCGCCCAGGCCGTTGAGCATGCGGCTGCCCATGACGCAGGTCGAGTTGGCGTGGGCGTAGATGTCGACCTCGACGGGCGTGTTCATGCCGATGACGCCGAGGCGGCGGATGATCTCGGGCGAGTTGGACACCTGCTGCGAACGCAGCAGCAGCTTGTTCTCGTAGGACTCCCAGTTCTTGTAGAAGCGCTCGAAGCCGGACGGGGAAAAGCGCACCGAAGTGGCCGTGGCGAAGTCGAGGCGGCCCGAGTCGAACAGGTCGAGGAAGGTGTCCTGGATGACCTCGGTCCACACCTTGAGATTGCGGAAGTTGGAATTATCCAGGCCACCAATGACGGCGTTGGCAATGTTTCCGATGCCAGACTGCAGCGGTAGCAAGCTGGGAGGCAGGCGACCGTGCTTGACTTCGTGCTCAAAGAACTCGATGAGGTGGCCGGCAATCTTCTGCGAGACCTCGTCCGCCGGGGAATTGGGGAGGGTCTGGTCCTTGTAATCCGACTCAAGGATACCGACGACCTTCTCGGGGTCGATTGGGATCGAGTTGGAGCCGATGCGGTCCTCGACGTTGGTAATAAGGTATGGCTTCCGGCGTGGCGGCAAGTCGGTCATGGTAATGTCATGTAGGCCGTCGAAGCTGGGCAGAGCCGTGTTGACTTCGATAATGATCTTTTCGGCGAGCTGGAGAAGCTCGGGCGTGGCACCGACAGAGGCGCCTGGAACGATGCTGCCATCCTCCTTGATCTCGGTCGCCTCCACCACGGCCACGTCGATCTTGTTGCTCATCCTGTCCTTGGTGTAAAACCCCTGCGACTCCGGTTACCACGCTGCCGTGCTCGCCGGCGCTGTAGAAGAAGCGCTTACATATACGAGGTCGACGGGAAACATGCTCAGATGCTTGTCGAAGAACTTGATGCGGCCTTCGTTGATGCCCTTGGCGATGTTCTTGCCAACTTGATGGGGGCTGCGCCTCTCGATCATGTCGAGAGCCGCCCAGCGGTTCTCGGTCTCTGCGCCCGATGAGGCACCCACGAACAGGGTGTAGCGTAGCTTGCCCTGGAGGTTATTCTTCTCGACATGGTCCGCAAGGAAGGTGGGCATTTTCCTGGAGAGGAGCGAGCGGGCGGTTAGTAATCGACTCGAGACCCCAATCGAATCCTGTGGCTTCGCCGTCACAGGCGAATGTCTTACTTTGGATAACCAACGCCAGTGAACCCGGACCAGCCGATGTAGGCGCCGTTAGGGAAGTGTTGGAGCAGGTCTTGAGGCTGGCACAGCTTCTTCAGCATCGAGGGGCGCTTGATGCGCGACTTGAGAGCCGCCGAGGCCATTGAAGACGCCATTTCCGAGTCTCCGGGCTGTTCGAGACGAGAAGCGCTTGGGGGGAGGAGCGGGACGGAGAGATGTTGAAAGAGGAGCAGATAGGCGACGTCCTGGTAACCGCTGGTGCAACTCGAGAGGGAAGAGAGGAGAGAGTGGTCAAGGTGTTTTGCAGAAGAGAGTCCGGGGTTCCGGGTGGCAGCTGGGCCGGTTTAATAAATTGCCCCAGGTCGAGATGGGGAGATAGAAAATGCAGGCGATCCCGGATGCCGGGTTGTCTCCATCATTCCCCAGTCAGGCTTCCATCTCGCAGAAACTACCCCCCTTCCCCCCCATAAAGAACCCGTAACTCAGTCTCGCATGGACAAAAAACGGTGACGGGGAAAAGCTGTTCACTCTCAGGCAGAAGATGCATCCTGAAAACATACATCTCTTATGTCAAACTTCTTGAAAGCTTAGCCTGTGTCCCTTAATGCTATATACATTCGCGCTTCGAGAGATGCTGGGAAAGAATCACTGGTGCGAAGCCGGTGATGTCACAAAGGGTGACTTACCCAAAATCGTCCAATCAGAATCCCAATTGCGAGGCGGCAGCCCTGCAACCCTCAGGGCACGGCCCAAGTCTGGCCTCCAGAGACCCACCGGAGCACTGCATCGAAGCTCCGTTCAACCGCGCCGAAGCCATTAAGCTCGGCTATGGCGCTGTGCTGTGGGTCTCCCGCTCGCCATTTCGCCGAAGCGCGAATCTCGAGACATCTCCGCGAGCTGTCTACGTGCATCAACTCAGTACAGAGATTCGATGGAATCTGTCAGGGTTCATTGGGATGCTCTGTCGTGACTATTTCGGGGGAAGACGCCCTCGCGAAGACCTCAGCGGTCGAGCTCAACGGGGGAACGAGATGGGAATCGTGAGCACAAGACGGATCGTTACCGACACCAAGGAGCTAAAACGCGGCCTTCATGTAACACAACCGCGCCGATTATGAAGATGCCGCAGTCGGAGTTAACGGCCAACGCAGTAGTGACTCCTGTCGCAACGCGAGAGAGCCAGCCGGAGTCGTTCCAGTCGAGCGGCGCCCGGCCCGCGGGGGGCTCCACATTGCCGGGCCGAGCGGCACAAGCGGGCGGGAAAGGAGCGCAGCTCCGTATGGGGAAAGAAGGGGAATCCGCTTAGTCTTCCGGTCCGGCAACAAGGGGTCGGTTTCCTGTACGTCCGTTTTGTGGTCTCGGCACGCACTACTCGGCATGCCAGTGCGTGCCTTATGAATGGCGTGTTCCCCCGCTAATGTCCGGTTCAAGCCGGGCCAAGCCCGGCCAGCTTATGATCGAATACCACGGGAAGCATGAGCAAGCTAGGATTTAAAGAAATCGGGTTCGAGGTTGAATGAAGCAACTGACAAAATTAAAGAAAACAATTTGACATCCTTGTGAACATTTCTAACATCTACATCGAGAATGTTGTCGCTGATATGTTAAACGAGAACAAGAGCAATGGTTAACGGAGCAGCACACTTACTTTTTCATGGGCAAAATGATCCCAACATCTCCGCTAATATCCTTTATAACACACTTGTGGGGGGCCTCCGGTAAGGTCCTGGCTGTCCAACGACAAACGAGGGAGGAAACCGGCAGCTTGGTAAGAGCAAGCAGGCGAGACGAGGGAGCCAGGGAAACATCAAGGTAACATCAGCCCCACCTCAACGACGAGGTCAACGGACTCTGGCAGTTTCCTATCATGTACTGCTAGTAGTTAGCGTACAGGTCGCGTACTGTATGTACATGCACGGGCTCTTGTTGCTTCAAACTACCTGAACCACTGCGCAGGGCCGAGATGTAACCTCGCCCTTTCGTAGCAGCTCATTCAGGTGAGGCGGCGATACAAGTACGCTATAGCACTGCATAGTGTGCACCACCAAAACATTGATACCCGGCATCTTGTTAATGATGGGCGACACGGTGTACGTACGGATTACATGCCTTCCTTTCCCCTGGGTCAGGCTGTGCCGCGGGATCTTGGATTGGATGGAATCTCACAGCAGGCGCTCCCTCAGCGGACCGAAGCAGATCAATTCTGCTGACAGCATCTGGGGATGATCCCTCTCGTATTTGTAGCATCTATCCGAGGCGTGACAAAACACCAGTTGATGACTGCTTTTCGGTTTGCTCACCAGCCGTAAATGAACATCCTTGGTAGTGTATGTGCGCAAGTGCAGTAACACGACGCGGTAGTGGCGAGCAATCTAAGACCTGAAGCTCGCGGCCGACCTGGGAGCCAGGTGCCATGCGCGCGGGCCCAGAAGATCGCTGTAAACCGAATTGGAGAGTGTTCCATTCTCACATGACCTTTCCAGATCGCTGGAACTTGAGGGCCCGTGTAACATTCTCATCATTATCTACCAATGCCCGTGTTCTCTATCGCTGAGAAGAGGTCCGCAAGAGCGAGCGATAGATCGATTGTTTGGTTGCAAGGGACTTTGTGGTGGCACCCTCCCACTGGAACCCAGGAAACGTTACATGACGAAAAGAGGGGGGCACGTGCCGGCCTCCAGCCAGCCCAAAGCCTCCTGAATCGTTGTGGACACGTCCCCGCACCAGCTCTGCCCAAGCTTAGTGTATTCCCCCCAACCCCCTGTGATCTCCTTCCTAAAGTGACCCTCGATCCACCTCCCCGCCAATTAGCGCACTCCCGCCCGGCGCTCCTTCCCCAGCGTTCGAGGCCAACCTGGGGAAGAGTGGCCGGAGCAGCAATCAGCGGCGCCAATCAACCCCCTCGAAGCCTACAACTTATTCGGTCCGGCCCAATCGATTAGTTATCTTTCAAGCTTCGAGTATCAGCCGATCTCCTTGATAACCAATTGGTAGGACGAGATAACAAGCAAAAAGGGTTTCTCTTAATATTCTAGTCCGAAATTGACAGTATGGAAAACGAGCAAGAGTGTTATAGGTTAACTACCTGAACGCAGCAGAAACGGCAGAAACCTGATTAGACCCCGGACTTCAACTTCACGGCCCGGCCGCATCCAACACGGCTACGCAAACTTGAACTGTCTCCACTGCAAGCGGCCTTGGATCCCGTGCCGGGAATGAGTGGGCAAGGCTACCAACCTATCTCCTCGTGTCTTGCAGGCCACCCCCGAGCGCCGCCCCGACTCCTTCGATTGTCACGTTGACTTCGGACGATAACAAGTGGTAGGATTCCCAACGCTCAGCCGCGGCGCAAAAGATAGGGCATCGTCGAACGCAGGCAGAACTTTAGACCCCATCCCCCGTTGCTACGTTTGACGAGGGACCCGCCTTCTCCGGGGTGCGACACGAACCCGGCGCGCTGCAGCGTTGCATCTGCACTGGACTGCACCGCACCGAGGCTGCACGGTTTCCCTAGGGTACCCCGCCAGCGACCAATCCCGATATCGATCCTGCTGCTACGGCCTGTAATCCCAGCAACCCCGGACGGCTCTATTTTTGTTAGTGCACCGCGTGTTTCCGCTCCCTTGCCAGGCCAAGCTTTCGTCGTGCCGGGGGGATTTTGCCTTCATATACAGAGTAGCTGCCGTCGCTCACCAAGCGTGATCATTCCGCTTGCAGCTCCGTTCTTCCCTTCACGCGAGACCCGGCTACGGGGTGTTCCAACACCTTCTCCAAACACCGGACAATCTCCTCGCACATCCTTCCCCTCCCAAACCACCACTAACCCTCATACCGATCCCGAAATCCCGGGTAAGCCGTGTCCGACGGAATACGAGAGGGAAACACCAAACAATGGCGGACGAAAAACACGCCACAGAGCCGACGGCGGAGGCGCCCGGGCTGAGGCTCGAGGATACCACCGGCCCGATTGAACGGCCAAAAGGATGGATGTACAAGGGATTTAGGATCGGGGGCAAGGAGATCTGGTACGCGTCGCCAATCGTCCAGCTGCTCATGGTCGCCATGGTCTGCTTCCTGTGCCCCGGCATGTTCAACGCCCTCAACGGCCTTGGCGGCGGTGGGCAGGTGGACGCGACGGCCCAGAACGACGCCAGCACCGCCCTGTACTCGACCTTTGCTGTCGTCGGCTTCTTCTCCGGTACGATCGCCAACATGCTCGGCGTCAAGATCACCATGGCGATCGGCGGCCTCGGCTACTGCATCTACGCGGCCAGCTTCCTCAGCTACAACCACAACCAAAACCACGGCTTCGTTGTCTTCGCCGGCGCCTTCCTCGGTGTCTGCGCTGGCCTGCTCTGGACTGCCCAGGGTACCATCATGATGAGCTACCCCCCCGAGCAGAAGAAGGGTCGGTACATCTCGTACTTCTGGATCATCTTCAACTTCGGCGCCGTCATCGGCTCCCTGGTCCCCCTCGGCCAGAACGTGAACGCCACCGGCACCACCAACGTCACCGACGGCACCTACATCGGCTTCATCGTGCTCATGGTCCTCGGCGCCGCCCTGGCCCTGGCCCTGTGCAACGCCGACAGGGTCCGCCGCGACGACGGCAGCAAGGTGATCCTGATGAAGAACCCGAGCTGGAAGACCGAGATCATCGGCCTGTTCGAGACCATCACGTCGGCGCCCTGGGTCATCCTCCTGTTCCCCATGTTCTTCGCCTCCAACATCTTCTACACGTACCAGCAGAACGACTTCAACGGCGCCCACTTCAACACCCGCACCCGCGCCCTCAACAACCTGCTCTACTGGCTGAGCCAGATCATCGGCGCCATCATCTTCGGCTACGGCCTCGACATGCCCAAGGTCCGCCGCTCCGTCCGTGCCAAGGCCAGCTTCGTCGCCCTCTTCTCCTTCCTCTTCATCATCTGGGGCGGTGGCTACGCCTGGCAGAAGCAGCAGGCGCCTCGTGAGGTCACCGAGGATAAGAACTTCGTCGGCTACGACTGGACTGATGGCGGCAAGCTCTACATTGGGCCCATGTTCTTGTACATGTTTTACGGCTTCTTTGATGCCGCGTGGCAGACCTGCATCTACTGGTTCGTCTCTCTCTCTCTCTCTCTCTCTCTCTCTCTTTTTTTTTTTTTTTTAATATCTCATTTTACCCTTAACCCCCCTTGTTCACTATCCGGAGACGGCACAAATTTCCTAACTCGCAATACCAGGTACATGGGCGCGCTCAGCAACTCGGGCCGCAAGGCGGCCAACCTCGCCGGCTTCTACAAGGGTATCCAGTCGGCCGGCGCCGCTGTCTTCTGGCGTCTGGATGGTCTGAAGACGTCCTTCGATACCATGTTTGCTGCGTCGGTATGTTTCTTTCCCCCGCCATTTCCCTCTTGTTCAACGACGTCCCGGAGCTGACTCGACGCCTTCACACGCAGTGGGGTCTTCTCGCCGGAGCGCTCGTCATCGCCGCTCCCGTCATCTTCCTGCGCATCAAGGACACGGTCTCCATTGAGGAGGATCTCAAATTCAGTGACGAGACGATTCAGGACGTCGTCCCCGACGCCGTCCCTGCAGGCGACATCAAGATGGTGGGCAAGGAAAGCTCTGGTTCGGCCTGATGCTGCGTCGCTTTGCTGTATGTCACAGTCTGGATGTTTAGTGTGCCTCGCTAGCTCAGGCAGGGGCTAGAGGCAAGGGAAGTTGATGTTTGCTGTGCCCAGCGGAGGAGATATCAACTTTGAGTGGCTTTGAATGATACCAGGTATAATAATATATGAGGTAATAATATATTATCTGAGTTGCCAATTGCTCCTTGTCGCTTCATCTTCTCAGCTCGCTTTTCCTTATCGTGTAACCACTCAGCTTGCTTGACTCCGGTCCCCAGCAGGACAGGACTTCAGCCCAGGACTATCCATACGAAAGGAGAGGCGTTGAAGCTCCAAGAGGGCCCTTAGTCCAAACTCTCATGAGCTTTATGGTACGTCCAACAAGCCTTGACCATTCGGTGCGAGACACAGCAGGCGGATCCCTCCCTTGCCATGCTTGATGTTGAACATCTAGGACTCGACAACAGCAGGCAAACAGAAGAAGAGCAAATCGGCCAAATGCTTTCCGGTCAGAGCTCTGGTCATCCCGTGAAGTGTTGGGCAGACATCGGCCAAGCTTCCAGCCGAGCGTTGACGTCTGGCCTTAACACCCCGATATAGCTTGGCCAACGTTGACGATGCATCATTTGCTGTGCGTAATTACCTAACCACTTTGTGGTTTGAGATTTCTTGGGACATCAACTTATCGTTAGGCCCGGTTGTCAGACACTAGATTGACCCTCTCCTTCCTCTTCTCCTCCTCCTCCTCCCCTCCTCGTCCTTCTTTTTCTTCTCGCTGTCAATGTTCACTGCGCACCTGTGCATTTGTCAACGATGAAAATGTATGCCGTTCCCTTTATTGCCTCTATGACCGCGGTCTGCTCGATTTGTGATTACGAAGCCGGTCATCGTATGGCAGCGATACGGCTACTGTTGGTCCGAATAGGCATACTAATATCAACTATCGCTATTTACTATGTGCCGAACACAGTGATGAGCTTCCGGGAGCGTTGAAAGCAGTCTTGCCGAACGCAGTAATAAGCTTCCTAGAGCGTTAAAAGCAGTCTTATAGTAGGTGGCTATACGAAGGATTAAATGCCTTATTGAAACTATCTACAAAGGAGACAAAACGACTGATATTTATAGACAAAGGAACTGGCCAGTGCGTTAAACAGCCTCATATAGCTGTGGCAAACGCGTGGCTAATACGTTTGGAAGCTCTACAGCTTCCGACACACCCCCTAGTTAAGAGCGACAGTTGTTTAACTATGCTTTGTAGTAATACTATTTTTGGTGTTGTGTCCTTTGTTGCTCTTACCTTAATAGCTCCTTTAGGGGCCTGCCTTCTGTATTTGGAAGTCTAAAAGAGTTAAGTATAGTAGAGCGATTCCTTTAAAGCTATAGATTAAATATAGCTATTATAACCGTAGTAATGATAGTATTATTAGTCTTAATTGTAGTAATAATGGGATGACGCCTCTTACGCTCGAATCAATAAATAACTTATCGGGTATGCCTATTACGAATACTATAACTGCTAGTAGGTCGACTCCTGCTCTTATAACGCCTCGAAAGTATAAGTGTACTAAAGCTTCTATATTGTAAGTGTTCCTATTGTCTCTATTTAATTAACTTTATTACTAGTTTTATAGTTTTTTTCTTTAGCGATTCTAGCGATTTAAGCGAGTTAATATGGTTTGGCTTCTTTTAGTTGATTTGATAGTGACTCTATTATAGTTTCTAGTGCTCTGCTAGTTATATCTAGATCATTTAAGCTAATTAAATATAGTAATATCTAAGTTAGTAAGCTTTGCAAGGTGCCCTATGGAATATATATATGGTTAGCTCTAGTAGGACGTTCTTTTGGCAAATGTTATAATTATTCTAGTGCTAGCTCCTACTACTACTATTATACCTATAGTTCCTATAAGTATAAGGATATATATACTAATCGCCTATATGTTCAATAGCTCTTATAATACTTATACTAATTATAATAGTAGTCCTACTTCTTATATTAGATTAGTAAAGGATTTAATAAAGGCTCTATTAGATAGAGCTAAGGCTTCTATAAGTCCCTAGATCCTAAACCTCTACCCCTAATATATAGGCAAATTGCTAATAGTTATATATAGGATCTTAAGAAGTTACGTATAGTTCTTCGGAATGATCTTAAACGCGCTGGTATAGACAATACAGAGGAGTATAAGCTTGATAAGGCTGAACTCGTGTGTTTTACAAAGATTACCTACTCTATATACGATATCTTCTACTAGTTAGGTAAGATTAAGGAAGACTATAAAGCTTGTATTAGCGTGTCTAATGACGCGTTAGGTGCTATATTGTCGCCTAGTTAGGATAAAGGCAAGGGCAAGGCTATTAATCCTAGCGATAGCTAACTATAGTAGATAGGGAGTATTAGGTAGTATTTTGTTTGGTAAATTTAACTTATCTTCTACCCCCTAGTTACGTAAGCCAGTAATTAATATCTCGAAGATTAAGGAGAGCCTTCTAATACTTAAAGGCTTGTTAGCTAAGTTATTTGATAAGCCTATCTGCTAATATCTAACTAGTTAGTAGATATATAGCTTTAAACGTTCCTTTTACTACTTCCTAGTATAACTATATATTATGGATGTCTATATACTATAGGCGAGTATTAATGTGTTCGTTTTTAGCTATTACTAGTCTAATCGTTTACTAATTATCGTAATAGATGTTCTAGGGTTCTCTAAGCTTAAGATTAATGTCTGTAAATAGCCTTTTAAGTACTATAGCCTCTCTTACTATAAGGGAGAGCATCAGAAGTTCTGCTTTAATACTTGACGTTATAACAGTATCCTAGCGCGATACCTTCCATATAATAGGACCTCTAAATAGGAAGAAGATATATCCCTACAATAAATACTATATATTTAGATCATCTATATATAAAGCGTCCCTAGTAATTATAAGTGTTAGACTTCCCAGCGCTTGCTTACCTCTATACTAGATTGATAGGCAAGAGCTCCTAAATAGATATCTTACTACTTGTTATACCTCTAACAAGTAATCTAGTCCTAGGTTAGTTAGGTATCGAGAGAGTATTAAATAGGCATATATAACGTCTAGACGTAGTATAACTATATAATATAGGATTAATCTAACGAGCTCCTAATACTCTTTGATTTATATACTAGTAGTACTTCCTTCGAACTTCTTAAGTTCTTTATAGCTTAAGGGAGTTAGCTTATATATACTAGGCACATCTAGCTTATATCTTCTTACCACCTTTCTAATATATTAGTTATAGACTAACTATATCTTATATATAGGTTAGTCTCAAATCACCCTAATGCCAAGGAACTAATTGACATTACCCTGCTTGTAGATATCATATCGAGCTTTGATTCCTTCTATTACCTGCTTAGCTGCTATAGCGTTACTTTTATAGAAGAAGACTAAGAGATTATCGATATAGAAGATTAAGATAACGCGTTTATCATAGCTTAGGAAGAGATACTTCTCTTTGCCTAATAGTTCTATACCTAGTTTTAATAGCGTTTTATAGAACTCTTTATACTATAAGAGTAGTAAGTCTCTTAAGCTATATAGAGCTCTTCGTAACTCTATATATTTCCCTAGCTACTTAAATCCTTCTGGCAATTTATAGACGACAGGATCGTCTTCTAGTCGTTCGGCGTTAAGGAACGCTTATACTAGATCGAACTACTTAACTTCTAAGTCGAAGTATATAGCGATCGCTATTATTATTTGGAACGATTATACTACTAGAGTAGCTATATACGTACTTTCTACTAAGCTAATATCTTATAGATCTCTTTATATATAGATCCTTACCTTATACTTCTCTAAGAAACCGTCCTTATCAAACTTATATATAAAGACCTATTTCAATAGGATAGGTCGCGCTTTCGCCTACTCGCGCGGTACGATCTTTTATATTCCCCTGCTCTCTAAGTTACGTATCTCCTTATAAGCTATATCTTTAAACTATTGTTCTAATAGGTGGTTATATAGGTCTTACTAGTTAGTAGGAACGCGAGTAAGATTATCGATATACTAATATAGCTTATTTAAGGCTACTCTAAGGTATATAGTATCCTTCTATTATATAGCGGTAGCGAACACTATATATATTATTTTAAAGCTCTAGTCTCCTAGGTAAGCTTCCTATTAATTAGATAGATAAGTCTTATAGAACTATTACTAAAGTTCCTTAGTTATATAGATAAAGGAGTAATAGTAATTAACCCTCTCTTTATTTTATAGCCGTTTGCTTAACTATATAGGGTCTTTAGGTATATAAGCCCTCCTCCTACCTCTGCCTCTCGAAAGGAGCTTCTCTTACATCTTTGCGAAAACCCCACCAAAACACACGAAACTACCATCGCTAGAAAGCTCTCGAAAAACGCTATTCAACGGTACCGCTTTCAACTACACGCAAGCCGTTGCGGTTGTGCAACAGGCATCGCAAGCGTGGAAGCCGTATCCGACCGCATTCCGACCGTACCTCGCACGCCCGTTAAAATTTTCACCACACGGACTACCCGGAGCCCCTGAACGCCCCTGAATATAACGTCAATTTAAAGCCTACCGCTAAGCCACTAAGTAGGGAGGCCTATAGCTTCGAACCAATCAAAGGGGGGCCTACTATAGGCCTACCTTACCCTAGATATCAAGGAGCTAAGGGGTCTTGTCGTATAGCTAGTCGACCTTATACCAAGCCCTAAACGGGGTAGAGCATAGGACCTCGCTAATAGGCTCTTATAGGGCCTTATAACTACTATTATAGGCCCGGTTCCAAACTTATAGGAACTCGTAGCTAAGGAAGTTAAAAAGGGGCTTAAAGAAGCCCTTAAGGCTACCCCCCGCCCTACCTAGGCGTAGGTGGCCGTAGGACCGTAATAGGGGGCAATAGCCCCCTAGGGAGGCCTGCCGTCGGCTAAGGCAGTGCCGTTACAGGCCTCGCGGGATGTCACGGAAATATACATGCAGCTGCCACCTAGGCCACCGACACAAACGGGCCAATCAAGCCAAAGAATGATAGACCAATTAGGATAGGATCACACTTGGCAAGAAATGATCCCAACAGAGGATCACTAGCTCACGTCGTGAGCCAGGTGAGCTAGTACGGAGGATCACCACGACCGCTAGTAATCCCAGGATTATATATATATATAGATAGTCACTTGTTATAGTAGACTCTAGGAGTTTACTAGTGGTAACAATCATAATCACAGTACTTATACCAAGCATTGCTAATTACTATAAGAGACAACTCTAAGTGTTATTATAAACCCTTAGCTTTACCAAATCCCTTAGACAACCTACCTACCTATCCCGCTCAATCTACCTTCATCTAAACCCTTTTAGAAGAAGTCTAAGCTAGGTTCGTTACACGTTATTACTACTCCCTTTGTTCTATTATGGTTTAGAACGGAGGTAACTTCGACCTTGATACCGACATAGCTACCGACGTCACGGCCGAATAACTGCTTGCCTAGCTTAGTCAACTCTAGCAGTAGATCTAGGAGTTAGACCAGAGAGACAAGGCTACTTAAGCTCGAATCAAGGAACTCGAGAACGGCAAAAAGTACTTGTAGAAATTGATTAACGAGGCCTACGCCAAAATCAAGACGCTCGAGACCGTCAAAGCAAGCCGTATCAAGATTGAACTACCTAGCAAATACAGAGGAACTAAGGAGGATCTTGTAGGATTCCTGATAAACCTCTGATCCTACTTCCGGATTAATAATAACAAGTTTCTAGACGAAAAAGCCAAAGTCCTTTACGTAGTTACGAGACTAGAGGGCAAGGTACTTAGATGGTTCGAGCCTATATAGAACGATTATCTTACCAAGGAAGATAAAGATAACCGAGACGTGTTTATATAATAAAGATAACCGAGACGTGTTTATATAGGCAGTCTTCTAATCTTACGACCGCTTCGAAGAAGAGCTTTAGAAGGTTTTTAGTAACAAAGACAAGAAAATCTATATACAAGAAAGGCTTACTAATCTCCGATAGACTAAGTTAGCAGCCTCCTACACCGCATAGTTTAGATAGGACATATTCAAGTCCTAACTTAACAACAAGGCATTGATACAATTGTTCTATAATAGCCTAAAGGAAAAGGTTAAAGATAAGCTATATAAGTACGATCGGCCTGAGACTTTGGACGAATACATCGTACAGGCCATTAGAATTAATGACCGGCTCTATATATGAGAGTAGCAGAAACGAGGTCAAACGAATGGAACCATAGTCAAGGCTAACGACAAGAAAAAGCGAACGTACGTCAGTACTTCGTATAGGACGTACCCTAAAGCTATAGATATAGATGTAGTATAGAAGCAGGATTAGAAGAAGACGACCAAAGACAAGTCTAATGTTACCTACTATAATTACGGAAAGAAAGGGCACTATAAGTGAGAATGTCGAAGCCTAAAGAAAGGGTAGAAGCCAGTCTCTAGAAAAGAAATCGCGGATATCGACGAAACTACCAAGAACGTTACCAAAGTAGTAGCTATAAGCTACGAAGATAAGGATAGCAATATAGACAGTTTTGGACACGATAGCAATAGAGAAGATGGATAAGTACTATACTCCGAACTAGTCACTATAGACCTAGAAATAGGTCTTGCCGAATAGGACACGGCCGGAGAGTACGTACTACCAATTTCGATTCTCCTAGCCTTGAGATAGTAGGGTTTTACAGTCATATAAAGGCAGGATAGATTATAAACGACTAACACCTAAGGAACCGAAAGACCCGGACCTAACGTTCTATTCCTCTAGGAACAAATTAAATAGTACTACAATGAAGTTTTCCGGCTTAACACGGAACTATACGAATGAGATAGACGCTTGATTTGACTCGCCTAGTAGAGCGATAAGATAAGGGACAAGACAAGGGAACTTCGACGTATTATAGAAACCATTAAAGGAGAACAGCTTATAGTATATAATAGACCTAATAGCTATACTAAGTACTTTAACGATTAGCAACTTAGTAATAATATACAGAACCTAGAATATTAGTTCATATACGTAAACCGCGGAAAAGACAAGCGTATATAGGAAAGCTACTAGAAGAAACACTCCTACCTCAGCATTAGAGTACCTACAGTCTATATATAGTAGGAAGGATTCGGGAGAGAATTCCAATACCTCCTAGGCGACGCCACGCGATTGCACCCTCGACACAAGGCACATGCGCAAGTGCCCTAGTTCCAATGCGTGGCACACGAATGCCAATACCACTTCCACGACAAATTCGAAAACAACCACTAGCCGACCCGACAAGGAAATGAGGACGGAAGCTTATGCCCGGTAGAGTAGGTCTACAATACAGGAAACAGAGCGGCCGAATTGCTCTGGAAGATTAAAGACCGGAGTCTAGAAAGCATTACAATAGTTCCAAAACGAGCTTAGCCTAGGTACTACGGAATAGGACGAGATATATAGGACTTATGCTAGAGCAACGATTACCTCTACCATACGGACGAAAAGAAGTTACGAATTTGGGAGCTTCAGATAAAGCTATAGCACGTACGACAGAAAGCAGAATAGACCTAATAGTAGGAAACTACAAGTGCCTAATGGCTTATAGAGATAAGTATAATCGACGAAGCTACCATTAGCTAAATAACTAAAGAGGTTAGCACTAACCCAGGAAACGGGTCAGGGCCCTTTAAGGGGCCCGAAAACCATTAACGCCTATATAGCGACGAGTAATAGCATAGTATAGGAGGAACTACCACAAGAGACCACTATATCAAGACCTCCCGGCAGAAATATAGAAAATCGCTGTAATCTTTAGATAACAACGGCACGATAAGTAACTATAGATAACAATACAATGGAAATAGCACGAAATGCTTGCACTAGTAGATAGTAGAGTAGAGATAAACCTAATTTTGCCAATGCTTATAAATTAGCTACGGATACCCTAGAGAATAAAGCAGAAGTATAGCATAGTCAAAGGACCATTTCCAACATAATAGGTATATAGGGAGACTAAACCGATCGACATCACTATGGCAGGAAAGACTATAGCAGTCGTATTCAGTATTATAGACATAGGCAACAATAAAGACATAATACTAGGGTTACCATGGTATGAAGATTATAACCCAGACATTAGCTAGAAGAATAGTAGCTACCTACGACCCCGAATAGAGTTATATTCGACTAGCGAGATAGGGAGCGTACAAGGATCGCGAGAGGACGATGCTCAGGGGAAGGCATATCCTACAGATCTACCGCAAGAGACGAATAGTGGCAGACAGACCATTACGGACTCTAGAAGAAGCGGCAAAACGACACCAACGCTATAACAGGAGGAACAAGCTAAACTACCAATAGCTATTCTCTCCATTAATAAATGCGAAGCACTGTAATTAGAGTAGTAGGTCAAGATAGGGGAAATCGCTAGTATCGCTATAGACGGAACTAAGTTTATATACTATTAGAAAACTAAGAGACGAGACAAGACTAGGGAAGTACCAAAGGAATATAAAGGACACCTAACATTCGAACCGAAACATCTAGAAGGATTACCGGAACACGGCCTATAGGATCACGAGATTAAGCTTAAGGAAGGAGCACGACTAAAGTTCTTCAAGATTTACTATACAAGCTAAACGTAGAACGAAGAACTTAAGCGATATTTGGAGGAGAACCTTTGAAGAGGATATATCCGCCTGTCGACATCGCTAGCAGGCTACCTAATCCTGTTTATATTAAAGAAAGACGGAAAGCTACAATTATATATCGACTATCGGCAACTTAACAAACAGACCGTGAAAAACCAATACCTATTACCACTGATCTCACGGCTCTAAGATCAGTTAGTAGGAGCCTAATATTTTACATATCTTGACTTACTATCGGCCTATAACTATATATAGATCAAAGAAGGCGACAAGTGGAAAACGGCCTTTAGGACACCCTATAGCCACTATAAGTACCTCGTCATGCCATTCGGACTTACAAACGCGCCGGCAACGTTCTAAGCCCTAATTAATCAAGCTATCTAACCCTTTCTTGACAAATTTACGATATATTATCTCGACAATATACTTATCTTCTCTAAGACAATAGACGAATACCAGAAGTATATAAGAGTAGTACTAGACACGCTATACATATATAAGCTATTAGTTAACAAGGAAAAGAGCGAATTCTATGTTAAGAAGATAGTCTTTTTAGGGTATAAAATATCCCTAGGACAAATTTAGATAGAACCTTCAAAGGTTAAAGCCATTAAGAATTAGCCACGACTAACGACAGTCACAGAAGTACAAAGCTTTATCGGATTTACAAACTTCTACCAAATGTTCATCAGGAATTTTAGAGCGATCGTATGACCTTTGTATGAACTTACCAAGAAGAATGCTAAATTCTAATAGGAAGGACAACACGAGTAAGCATTTATACAGATCCGCGATGCCATCACTAAAGACCTAGTACTAGTATTACTAGACCCCAAGAGGCTATTTGAGGTAAAAACGGACGCTTCAGACTATGCTATCGGAGGATAATTAGGATAACGAGACAGACAAGGAAAGCTATATCCTATAGCCTTCTTTTCAAAGAAGCTCGACGGACTATGTCTTAATTATCCGATCTATAACAAGGAACTACTTACGATTATCAAAGCTTTCAAGGAATAGCGACTATACCTTAGTAGTACGATTAAACTAGTGTAAGTATATATAGATTACAAGAATTTATAATACTTCACGACGACAAAGGAACTTAACAGACGACAAATACGATAGGCAGAATTCTTTACGGAATTCAACTTCGAGATCCGCTATAAGAAGGGCAAAGAAAATATATAAGCAGACATCTTAAGCTAACGAACAGATTATACAAAAGGACAAACGGAAATAATACTACTATTATTCAAGGAACAAGCAGATAGAACGCTACATTACAAAACGTAGACACCCGTAAAAGATAATCTACTCGACTCATTCCTAGAATGTTACACAATCTTTCGAGAAGAAAGGATTAACGAGACATAGTATCAAGCAACACCTAGACCACCGGTACCTAACAGAGTAGAAGAAAGAGATAGGAAACTCTAGTACCAAGGCAAAGCATATATCTACAATGGGGATCAATAGCTGCAAATGATTCGAGAACTCTACGAGTCGAAACTCGGAGGATATAAAGGAGTTACGAAAACTATTACACGAGTCAAGAAATACTATGACTTTCTACAGTTAATGGTACAAGTCAAGGAAGTTATACGAAGCTATGACATCTACAACTAAAGCAAAACAGTACGATATAAGCCGTATAGGCTACTTTAGCCACTGCTAATACCTGATAAACTATAGAGTTTAGTTACGATAGACTTTATTATAAAGCTACTAGAATCTAAAGATATAGCTATAGGAGTAGTCTATAACAGCATCCTCACTATAATAGATCGCCTAACTAAATAGGTATACTTCTTTCCTTACAAGGAGTCCTAGATAGCAGAACAGTTGGTAGACGTGATCTATTAGCAAGTTATATTAGTATATACTTAGCTGTAAGAATAGATCACCGATAGAGACACCAAATTCATATCGAAATTCTAGCAAGCGTTAATATAACGATTAGGCATCAATAGCAAACTGTTAATAGCATATTACCCGCAGACCGACAGACAAACAGAGCAACTAAACCAAGTCATCGAACAGTATCTCCGTTCTTACGTCAACTATTAGCAAAACGACTAGGTCATACTATTACCAATAGTATAACTCGCTTATAATACGACGCCAACGGAAATGACCAAGGTTATACCATTCTTCGCGAACTACAGATACAAAGCAGACCTTAGGTAAGGACTAGAGGTCATAGTACTAAGAGCAGTAGTCAAGGTAGAACAGATGCACGTACTATATAAGAAGCTCAAAAAGGAACTCGAGTTTGTCAAGACTAGAATAAAGAAATACTACGACAAACACAGGCTCGAGGGACCTTGCCTAGAGAGGGGAGACAAAGTTTACCTAATCTTACGACACCTATAAACTAAACGACCAAGTAAGAAGCTAGACTTCAAAAAATTAGGACTATTCGTTATTAAAGAGCAAATCTCGACATCTAACTATCGACTATCGTTACTATTATCTATACGACTACAGACGGACGTTTTTCATATTTCACTCTTGGAACCAACGCCAAAGGACGCTAAGATTGCTATAAACACCGAAGTAGAGGATGAAGAAGAAGAATAGGACGTTGAAGAAATTCTAGATTTACGTATCGTCAATAGAGAACTATAATATCTAGTTAAATGGCTTGATTTTAGACTAGAAGACAACTTATAGGAACCTATTAAGAACCTAAATTGCCTTAAGAAACTTCAGCAGTTCTACCACCAGAACCTAGATCGACTATAGGCACTAGCTCGGACAAAACGGCCAAGTCGGCCTCCGACAAATCTAGGCCTAAAGAGGACCAGTCAAACGGGACATTAGCACCCTAGGACCGTACGTCACTAATAACACGTACCTCGGAATCCTACACCCTCCATTCTTCTGCCTCTATTTCCTCTAGAGACTATATACCTCGACGAAATAGCTTGGAACCCTGCTCCTTTAAGAAACGTTTCTAGTGACAAAGACGAGCCAATTGACCGACAGCTATCTAAAGTTAAGTTTAGAGAATGAAAAGGGCCTCTTTAGCATCGGCCTCTTCTTATTCTACGCGTTTTTGTTTAGATATAATCTTCGTTACTATAAAAGATTAGCCACGAACATCAAGGCAACAACCAGGCCACAAACAAGCAGACGCTACGTCGGAACCATTACAAGAACGACCCCGACGTATACACTCGCTATAGCAAGAAGAGCCTGACGCTATACGATAAGCCAAGTTCCGCTTGAAACACCACGAACACGGTATAACGTCTACGCCAGAGGAGTCAATAAAAGAAGTAAGTACGGCGCGCTGTTAGGATTTCGAAGATCGGCGCTTAGAGATATAATCTACCATCTTATCAGCTACTAGTAGTATAGAAAAAGGGAAAAAATTACGAGGCATATATAGAAAAGGATGTTAGCGCTATTTAAAACGACCTAAAGAGGGCTTTTAGGTCGAAAGCCTCGGAGGGAGGGCATCGTATCACGGAAATATACATGTAGCTGCCGCCTAGGCTACTGACACAAACAGGCTAATCAAGCTAAAGAATGATAGACTAATCAGGACAGGATCACACTTGGCAAGAAATGATCCCAGCAGAGGATCACTAGCTCACGTCGTGAGCTAGGTAAGCTAGTACGGAGGATTACTACGACCGCTAGTGATCCTAGGATTATATATATATATAGATAGTCACTCGTTATGGTGGACTCTGGGAGTTCACCAGTGGTAACAATCACAATCACAGTACTCATACCAAGCATTGCTGATTACTATAAGAGACAACTCTAAGTGTTGTTATAAACCCTTGGCTTTACCAAATCCCTCAGACGACCTGCCTGCCTGTCTTGCTCAATCTACCTTTGTCTGAACCCTTTTAGAAGAAGTCTAAGTTGGGTTCGTCACACGGGAGGTCACGATACGGAATACGAGCCTATAGAAGGACCTTAAAGCCTAAACCCTAGCCGAGATAGTCTAAGCAGTTAATAGAGCTTCTAGCTGCTAGGGAGCCGTTGTAGCTAGGAAGCTCCTAAGTAGGGATATAGTAGTAGTCTTCAAGGACAAGGCTACTAAGGATTGGTATTCGGCTAATAAGCGGTAGGTGGCTATAGCCTTCGGAGAGGAGGCTAGGGAGGTCGGTAGGGCCTATATGGTCCTAGCTAAAGGAGTCCGGAAGGAGGAGTTATAGGGGGTTAGCGAATAAGACTTTAAGGGGGCTATAGGCCTATACTCGATCGAAACGGTCAAGTTCCGGCTGCTAAAGAGCCTGCAAAGGAAGTGGGCTATAATACTCCTAGGCCTATAAGACCTCGAAGAGGCCCGGAAGGCCTATAACGAGGGCGTAGTCTGGGATGCCCGGGTGCTAGACTATGAGCCTTACTAGGATACTCTAGAGCTAAGGTAGTACTATAGGTACTAGAGCTTTAGCTATACCTGGTAGTACTACTAGCGGCCGGCCTATTATAGCCGTTATAGCGCAAAGGCCTATAGGGAGGGGGGGAAGACTAGGGAGGCCTAGTGCCCTACCTACTCTAACCAACTCCCTTATAGGTATACGGCCTATAGGGGCCCCTATATAGCTTGGCATAGGGGCTGCCTAAAGAAAGTCGAAGCCTAGGAATAGGCTAGGGAGGCCTACTAGTATAGGCCCTAAACCTTCTAACCATTAGAGTAACTATACTAAAAGGTAGCCTTCGAGTTTAATAACTAACCAGAAGACGACGACTACTACTAAACCGGGGCTGAACGCCCCTATAGGAGGCCTACCCTAGCCTAGCAGGTAGCTAGGAGTGCCTTATTCGACGCCCGATAGACCTATATCTCCTTTCTATAGCCTAGAACCCCCTCCTTTTCGTAACCGGCCGAGGGGGTAGTAGCTATAGAGCCTACTACTATATCTTCGGCTTTTGCCTTAGCTACCTCGAATGCAAATTAAGATCCTTTAGTAAAATACCTAAGGCAATAAATAGGCCCTTAAGGTCTTACTAGAAGAGGCTAAATACGACCTACTAGCTATCTAGGAGCCGTAGATTAACCGGTTTATAGGGTTAATATACTGCCCCTAGGCTTCGAAATACCACCTAGTTTACAAGCCTAAGGGCAAGGTAAGTATTCTAGTGGCTAAGCGCTTCCCGGTTAGCCAGTAGGACTATTCGGTAGAGAAAAACTAATGTAGGGTGACCTTTCCGGCGCTAGGAGAGAGGGGGTTCGAGCTCTAGTCAGTCTATAATAACAAGGGAGAGCAGGCCCTCTTATAGGGCCTATAAGCCCTACCTTGGCTAACCTACCCCCTAGTTCTTATAGGTAACTTTAACCTCTACTACCCGGTCTAGAACCTGTTTGACAGGCTTAGCCTAGGGGCTAGAGACCTCCTTAGCCTTATAGACTAGTAGGACCTCGACCTATATACGCCCTATAGCCAGGTCACTAGGGCCCCCTAGGGGGACTAACGTGGCCGGCCCTCTACGATAGACCTATTCTAGGCCTCGGCCGGGCTAGAAGTAACCTATAGGGATATCGCGGAATAGGGGAAGTCTAACTACTACCTATAGGCCCTATACGTCTCCTTCCAGGGGACCAAAGGGCCTGTACCGGCTAGTAAAGGGTAGGACTAGAATAGCCTAGATAGGGAGGTTATACGGGCCGAAGCGGCATACCTCCCACTCTAGCTTGGCAGATAGGTATTAGCCCGGGCTAGGCCTGTCTTCCAGGGCCCGGAGGAGCTTCTACAGGCCTTCAATAGGCTTATAAAGGCCCTCGAGGAGATAGCTTCGGCCTCGGCTCCGGCAAAGAAGGCTAGTATAAGTAGCAAACGAGCTCGATGGTAGACAAAGGAGGTTCGAGAGGCCCGGAAGAGGGCTAGGGAGGCAGAGAGAGCCTATAGGGGCACCTTAAACCCCTATATATAGGAGTGTCACAGAAATATACATACAGATGCCGCCTAGGCCAACGGCACGGACAGACCAATTAACCGAAGGAACGGAAGGACCAATCACAACATAGGAAGCATTATAATCACTATGTTCACCAGTGATTGGGGTGATCACCACCATACGCTCACTCACGATTACCGTAATCAGGAGTAATCACCAAGGTTATATATATATATAGATAGTCACTTGTTATAGTAGACTCTAGGAGTTCACTAGTAATAGTAACCTAACCTATAATCACCGGTACTTATACTAAGCATTACTAACTATTGTAGGAGATAACTCTAGTGTTATTATAAACCCTTTAGCTTTACCAAATCCCTTAGACGACCTGTACGCTTGTCCTGCTTAATTTACCTCTGTCTAAACCCTTTTAGAAGAAGTCTGAGCTAGGTTCGTTATATATTGCTATTACTCCCTTTGTTCTGTTATGGCTTAGAATGGAGGTGATTTCGACCTTGATATTGATATGGCTACTAACGTTATAGCCGAATAGCTGCTTACCTAGCTCGGTTAACTCTAGTAGCAGATCTAGGAGTTAGACTAGAGAGATAAGGTTACTTAAGCTTAGATCAAGGAACTTGAAAACGGCAAAAAGCACTTATAGAAGCTAGTTAACAAGGCCTATACCAAAATCAAGGCACTTGAAGGCACTAAAGCGAGCTATATCAAGATCAAACTACCTAGTAAATATAGAGGAACTAAGGAGGATCTTATAGGATTCCTAATAAACCTCTGATCTTACTTTCGGCTTAATGACGACAAGTTTCTAGATAATAAAGCTAAAGTCCTCTATATAGCCACGAGACTAGAGGGCAAGGTACTTAGATAGTTCGAGCCTATATAGAACGACTATCTTACTAAGGAAGACAAAGACGACCGAGACGTGTTTATATAGGTAGTCTTTCGATCCTATGACCGGTTTGAAGAAGAGCTTTAGAAGGTTTTTAGTAATAAAGACGAGAAGATTTATATATAAGAAAGACTTGCTAATCTCTAATAGACTAAGTTAATAGCCTCCTATGCTATATAGTTTAGATAGGACATGCTTAAGTCTTAGCTTAATGACGAGGCATTAATATAACTATTCTATAATGGCTTAAAGGAAAAGGTTAAAGATAAACTATATAAATATGACTAGCCTAAGACTCTAGACGAATATATTATATAGGCTATTAGAATCGATGATTGACTCTATATATAAGAGTAGCAGAAACAAGGTTAGATAAATAGAACTATGGTTAAGGCTAATGATAAGGAAAAACGAGCATACATTAGCACATTATATAGGACGTATCCTAGAGCTATAGATATAGATATAGTATAGAAGTAGGATAAGAAGAAGACGACTAAAGACAAGTCTAACGTTACCTACTATAACTATAAAAAGAAAGGACACTATAAATAAGAATATCGAAGCCCGAAGAAAGACTAGAAACTAGTCCTTAGAAAGGAAATTATAGCTATTAACGAAACCGCTAAGAATGTTATTAAAGTAGTAGCTATAAGCTATAAAGACAGGGATAGCGATATAGATAGTCTTAGATATAACGGTAATAGTAAAGACGAACAAGCACTATACTCCGAACTAGTTACAGTAGACCTAGAGACAGGTCTTGCCGAATAGGACACGGCGGGAGAGTATACACCACCAATTTCGATTCTCCTAGCCCTAAGGTAGTAGGGTTTTACAGTTATATAGAGGCGGGATAGATCGTAGACGACTAATACCTAAGGAATCGAAAGACCTAGACCTAATGTTTTATTCCTCTAGGAACGAATCGAATGGTATCGTAATGAAGTTTTCTAGCTTAATATAGAACTACATGAATAGGATAGACGCTTGATTTGACTTGCCTAGTAGAGCAATAAGATAAGGGATAAGATAAGGGAACTCTAATGTATTATAGAAACTATTAAAGGGGAATAGCCTGTAATATACGATAGGCCTAATAGCTACGCTAAGTATTTTGATAACTAGTAACTTAGCTATAACGTACGGAACCCTAAGTACTAGTTTATATATACGAACCGTAGAAAAGATAAATATATATAGGAAAACTACTAGAAGAAACACTCCTACCTTAGCATTAGAGTATCTATAATCTATGTATAGTGGGAAGGATTTGGAAAAGAATTCTAATACCTTCTAGGCAACGCTACGCGACTATACCCGTAATACGAGGCATATATACAAGTGCCCTAGTTCTAGTATATATTATACAAATGCTAATACTACTTTTACGATAAATTCGAAAACAATCACTAGCTAACCCGACAAGGAAATAAGGACAGAAGCCTCTGCCCTATAGAATGGGTCTATGATACAGGAAACAGAGCGGCCAAATTGCTCTAGAAGATCGAAGCCTACGATCTAGAAGGCATTATGGTAGTATTAAAACGAGCCTAGCCTAGGTACTACGGAATAGGATAAGATATATAGGACTTGTGCCGGAGTAATGACTACCTCTACTACGTAGACGAAAAGAAATCGTGGATCTAGGAGCTTTAGATGAAGCTATGGCACGTATAACGAAAAGTAGAATGGACCTAATGGTAGGAAGCTATAAGCACTTAATGGCTTATAGAAATAGGTATGATCGACGAAGCTGCTATTAGCTAAATAACTAAAGAGATTAGCACTAACCTAGGAAATGGGTTAAGGCCCTTCGAGGGGCCTAAAAACTATTAACGCCTGTATAGTGGCGAGTAGTAGTGTAGTATGGGAGGAACTAGTATAAGAGACCACTATATCGAGACCTCCTAGCAGAAATATAGGAAATCGCTATAATCTTTAGACGATAGTAGCAAGACAAGCAACTATAGATAATAGTATAATAGAGATAGCATGAAATGCTTGTACTAGTAGATAGTAGAGTAGAGATAAACCTAATTTCGCCGACACTTACGAATTAGCTATAGATACTCTAGAGAATAAAGCAGAAGTATAGCATAGTCAAAGGGCTATTTCTGATATAATAGGTATATAAGGAGACTAAACTAATTAATATTACTATAGTAAGAAAAACTATAGTAGTTATATTTAGTATTATAGATATAGGCGACGATAAAGATATAATATTAGGATTACTATAGTATAAAGATTATAACCTAGACATTAGCTAGAAGAATGGTAGCTACCTATGACCCCGAACAGAGTCGTATTTAACTAGCAAGATAGGGAGCATACAAGAATCGTAAGCAGACGATGCTTAGGGAAAGGCATATCTTACAGATCTACCGTAAGAGACAGATAGTAGTAGGCAGACCATTACAGACTCTAGAAGAAGCGGTATAACGACACCGACGTTACGATAGGAGGAACGAGCTAAATCGCTAATAGCTATTCTCTCCGTTAACGAATACGGAGCACTATAACTAGAGTAGTAGGTTGAGATAGGAGAAATCGCTAGCATCACTATAGATAGAACCAAGTTCGTATACTATTAGAAAGCCGAGAGACGAGATAAGACTAGGGAAGTACCGAAGGAATACGAAGGATACTTAGTATTCGAACCGAAGTATCTAGAAGGATTGCTAGAGTATAGCCTATGGGATTATAAGATTAAGCTTAAGGAAGGAGCACGACTAAAGTTCTTTAAGATTTACTATACGAGCTAGATATAGAACGAAGAACTTAAATGATACTTAGAGGAGAATCTTTAAAGGGGATATATCTACCTATCGACATTGCTAGCAGGCTACCTAATCCTGTTTATACCTAAGAAAGATAGAAAGCTATAGTTATATATTGACTATCGGCAACTTAACGAATAGACCGTAAAAAACTAATACCTGTTACCGCTAATCTTACGGCTCCGAGATTAGTTAGCAGGAGCCTAATATTTTATACGTCTTGACTTGCCATTAGCCTATAACTATATATAGATCAAAGAAGGCGACGAGTGGAAAACGGTCTTTAGGACACCTTATAGCTATTATAAGTACCTCGTTATGCTATTCGGACTTACGAACACGCTAGCAACGTTCTAAGCCCTAATTAATCAAGCTATCTAATCCTTTCTTAATAAATTTATAGTATATTATCTTGATAACATACTTATCTTCTTTAAAACGATAGATAAATACTAGAAGCATGTAAGAGTAGTACTAGATACATTATATATATATAAGCTATTAGTTAACAAGGAAAAGAGCGAATTCTACGTTAGGAAAACGGTGTTTTTAGGATACGAAATATCCCTAGGACAAATCTAGATAGAACCCTCAAAGGTTAAAGCTATTAAGGATTAGCTATGACCGACGTCAGTTACGGAAGTACAAAGTTTCATTAGGTTTACGAACTTCTACCGGATGTTTATTAGGAACTTTAGAGCGATCGTACGACCTTTATACGAACTTACTAGGAAGAACGCTAAATTCTAATAGGAAGAATAGCACGAGCAAGCATTTACGTAGATCTGTAACGCTATTATTAAAGATCTAGTACTAGTGTTACTAGACCCTAAGAAGCCATTTAAGGTAGAAACAGATGCTTTAGACTACGCCATTGGAGGATAGTTAGGATAACGAGACAAACAAGGGAAGCTATATCCTATAGCCTTCTTTTTAAAGAAGCTTAATAGACTATGTCTTAATTATCTAATCTATAATAAGGAACTACTTACGATTGTCAAAGCTTTTAAGGAATAGCAACTATACCTTAGTAGCACGATTGAACTAGTATAAGTATATATAGATTACAAGAATTTGTAATACTTTATAACGACGAAGGAGCCTAACAGATGACAAATACAATAGGCAGAATTCCTTATGGAATTCAATTTTGAGATCTGCTATAAAAAGGGCAAAGAGAACGTATAAGCAGATGCCTTAAGCTAACAAACAGATCATATAGAAGGATAAATAGAAATAACGCTACCGTTATTCAAGGAACGAATAGACGGAACGCTATATTACGAAACGTAGACACCTGTAGAAGATAATCTACTTAACTCGTTCCTAGAATGTTACGTAATCTTTTAAGAAGAAAGGATTAACGAGGTATAGTATTAAGCAATACCTGGACTAGTAGTACTTGATAGAGTAGAAGAAAAAGATGGGAAACTCTAGTACTGAGGCAAAGTATATATCTACAATAGGGATTAATAGCTACGAATGATTTGAGAACTTTACGAATCGAAACTTAGAGGATATAAAGGAGTTATAAAGACTGTCGTACAAGTTAAGAAACACTACGACTTTCTATAGCTAACGATACGAGTTAAGGAAGTTATACGGAGCTACGACATCTACAATCGAAGCAAAACGGCATAATATAAGCTATATAGGCTACTCTAACTACTGCTAATAGCTGACAAACTATAGAGTTTAGTTATGATAGACTTTATTACGAAGCTACTAGAATCTAAGGATATAGCTATAGGAGTGACCTATAATAGTATCCTTACTATAGTAGATCGCCTAACTAAATGGGTATACTTCTTCCTATATAAGGAGTCCTAGATAGCTAAATAGTTGGCAGATGTAATCTATTAGCAAGTTGTATTAGTGTACGCTTAGCCGTAAGAATAGATCACCGACAGAGATACCAAGTTCGTATTAAAGTTCTAGTAAGCATTAATGTAACGATTAGGTATTAATAGCAAGCTATTAACGGCATATTACCTATAGACTAATAGACAAACAAAGCGACTAAACCAAGTTATCGAGTAGTACCTCCGTTCTTACGTTAACTACTAGCAAGACGACTAGGTTATACTATTACTAATAGTATAACTTGCCTATAATATAACACTAACAGAAACGACTAAAGTTATACCGTTCTTTACAAACTATAGATACAAAGCAGACCTTAGGCAAGGACTAGAGGTTATAGTGCCAAGAGCAATAGTTAAAGCAGAACAAATATACATACTATACGAGAAGCTTAAAAAGTGTGACGAACCTAGCTCAGACTTCTTCTGAAAGGGTTCAGACGAGGTAGATTGAGCAGGACAGGCAGGCAGGTCGTCTAAGGGATTCGGTAAAGCCAAAGGGTTTACAACAACACTTAGAGTTGTTTCTCACAGTAATTAGCAATACTTGGTATAAGTACTATAATTATGATTATTACCACTGGTGAACTCCTAGAGTCCACTATAACGAGTGACTATCTATATATATATATAATCCTAGGATCACTAGCGGTCGTGGTGATCCTCTGTACTGGCTTACCTAGATTACGTTGTGAGCTAGTGATCCTCTGCTAGGATCGTTTTTTGCCAAGTGTGATCCTGTCCTAATTGGTCTATCATTCTTCGGCTTGATTGGCCCGTTTGTATTAGTGGCCTAGGCAGCAGCTGTATATATATTTCTGTGACACGATGCCCTCCCTCTAAGGCTTTTAACCTAAAAGCCCTCTTAGGTCGTTTTAAATAGCACTAATATCCTTTTCTACGTATACCTCGTAATTTTTTTTTTCCCTTTTTTCTGTACTACTAGTAGCTAATAAGATAGCAGATTATATTTCTAAGCGCTAATCTTCGAAATCCTAACAGCGCGCCGCACTTGCTTCTTTTATTGACTCCTCTGGCGTAGACGTCATGCCGTGTTTGTGGTGTTTTAAGCGGAACTTGGCTTGTCGTATGGCGTCAGGCTCTTCTCGCTGTAACAAGTGTGTACGTCGGGGTCGTTCTTACGATGGTTCTGACATAGCGTCTGCTTGTTCGTAGCCTAGTTATTTAGTTTGTAAGTTTCGTGTAATCAGGTAGACTTTGTCTCCCCTCTCTAGGCAAGGTCCCTCGAGCCTGTATTTGTCGTAGTAGTTCTTTATTCTGATCTTGATAAACTCGAGTTCCTTTTTGAGTTTCTCATACATTGTGTGTATTTGTTCTACTTTGACTGCTACTCTTAGCACTATGACCTCTAGTCCTTGCCTAAGGTCTGCTTTATATCTATAGTTCGCGAAGAACGGTGTGACTTTGGTCGTTTCTATTAGCGTCGTGTTATAAGCGAGTTACGCCGTTAGTAACAGTATGACCTAATTGTCTTGCTGGTAGTTGATGTAAGAACGGAGGTACTACTTGATAACTTAGTTTAGTCGCTTCGTTTGTCCGTTAGTCTGTAGGTAAAATGCTATCGACAGCTTACTATTAATGCCTAATCGTTACATTAACGCTTGCCAGAACTTCGATACGAACTTGGTATCTCTATCGGTAATCTATTCTTGTGGCTAAGCATGTACTAATGCGACTTGCTAATAGATCACGTCCGCCAACTGTTTAGCTGTCTAGGACTCCTTATATAGGAAGAAGTATACCTATTTAGTCAGGCGATCTACTATAGTGAGAATACTATCGTAGATTACCCCTATAGCCGTGTCCTTAGATTTTGGCAGTTTTGTAATAAAGTCTATTATAACTAAACTCTATAGTTTGTTAGCTATTAGCAATGGCTAAAGTAGCCTATATAGCTTATATTATACTGTTTTGCTTTGATTGTAGATGTCGTAGCTCTATATAACTTCTTTAACTTATATCGTTAACTATGGAAAGTTGTAGTGTTTCTTGACTTGTGCGACAGTCTTCATAACTCCTTTATATCCTCTAAGTTTCGACTTATAGAGTTTTCGAATCATTCGTAGCTATTAGTCTTTATCATAGATATATACTTTGCCTTAGTACTAGAGTTTCCTATCTTTTTCTTCTACTTCGTTAGGTACCGCTAGTCTAGGTGTTACTTGATACTGTGCTTCGTCGATCCTTTCTTCTCGAAAGATTACGTAATATTCTAGGAACGAGTCAAGTAGGTTATCTTCCACGGGTATCTGCGTTTCGTAATATAGCGTTCCGTCTATTCGTTCCTTGAATAACGGTGGCGTTATTTCCGTTCGTCCTTCTATATGATCTGTTTATTGGCTTAAGGCATCTGCTTATACATTCTCTTTACCCTTCTTATAGCAGATCTCAAAGTTAAATTCCGCGAGGAATTCTACCTATCATATTTGTTATCCGTTAAGTTCTTTTGTCGTCATAAAGTATCGTAAATTCTTATAATCTATATATACTTATACTAGTTTAATTATACTATTAAGGTATAGTCGCCATTCCTTAAAAGCTTTAATAATTGTAAGTAGTTCCTTGTTATAGATCGGATAATTAAGATATAGTCTATCGAGCTTCTTTAAAAAGAAGGCTATAGGATGTAGCTTTCCTTGTCTGTCTTATTGTCCTAATTGTCCTCTAATAGCGTAGTCTAAAGCGTCCGTTTCTACCTCAAATAGCTTCTTAGGGTCTGGCAATACCAGTATTAGGTCTTTAGTAATGGCGTCGCGGATCTACGTAAGTGCTTGCTCATGTTACTCTTCCTATTAGAATTTAGCGTTCTTCCTGGTAAGTTCGTATAAAGGTCGTACGATCGCTCTAAAGTTCCTAATGAACATCTGGTAGAAGTTTATAAATCCGATGAAGCTTCGTACTTCTATAACTGACGTCGGTCGTAGCCAATTCTTAATAGCTTTAATCTTTAAAGGTTCTATCTAGATTTGTCCTAGAGATATCTCGTATCCTAAAAATACCGTTTTCCTAATATAGAATTCGCTCTTTTCCTTGTTAACTAATAGCTTATATATATATAATATGTTTAATATTACTTTTATATACTTCTGGTATTTGTCTATCGCTTTGGAGAAGATAAATATATCGTCAAGGTAATATACCGTAAATTTGTCGAGAAAGGGTCGGATAGCTTGATCAATCAGGGCTTAGAACGTTACTAACGCGTTCGTAAGTCCGAATGGCATGATAAGGTACTTATAGTGGCCATAGGGTGTCTTAAAGGCCGTTTTCTACTCGTCGCCTTCTTTGATCTATATATAGTTATAGGCTGATGGCAAGTCAAGACGCGTAAAATATTAGGCTCCTGCTAACTAATCTTAGAGCCGTAAGATTACCGGTAATAGGTATCGGTTTTTTACAGTCTATTCGTTAAGTTACTAATAGTCAACGTATAACTATAGCTTTCTGTCTTTCTTAGGCACAAACAAGATTAGGTAACCTGCTAGCAATGTCGACGGGCAGATATATCCTCTTCAAAGGTTCTCCTCTAAGTATTGCTTAAGTTCTTCATTCTATATCTAGCTCGTATAGTAAATCTTAAAGAACTTTAGTTATACTCCTTCCTTAAGCTTAATCTCGTAATCCTATAGGCCGTGCTCTAGTAGTCCTTCTAAATACTTTGGTTCGAATGCTAGGTATCCTTTGTATTCCTTTGGTACTTCCCTAGTCTTGTCTCGTCTCTCGGCTTTCTGATAGTATACAAACTTGGTTCTATCTATAGCGATGCTAGCGATTTCTCCTGTCTCAACCTACTACTCTAGTTATAGTGCTCTGTATTTGTTAACAGAGAGAACAGCTATCGGCGGTTTAGCTCGTTCCTCCTATCGTAATGTTAGTGTCGTTATGCCGCTTCTTCTAGAGTCTATAGTGGTCTGCCTACCACTATCTATCTCTTGCGGTAGATCTGTAAGACATGCCTTCCCTTAAGCATCATCCGCTCACGATCCTTGTATACTCCCTATCTTATTAGTCAAATATAACTCTATTTAGGGTTATAGGTAGCTACCATTCTTCTAGCTAATGTCTAGGTTATAGTCTTTATACTATAGTAACCCTAATATTATGTCTTTGTCATTGCCTATATCTATAATGCTAAATACGACTGCTATAGTCTTTCCTACCATAGTGATATCGATCGGTTTGGTCTCCCTATATACCTATTGTGTCGGAAATGGCCTTTTGACTATACTATACTTCCGCTTTATTCTCTAGGGTATCTATAGCTAATTTATAAGCGTTAGCAAAATCAGGTTTATCTCTGCTTTACTGTCTACTAGTACGAGCATTTCGTGCTATTTCTATTATACTATTATCCATAATCGCTTGTCTTGCCGCCGTCGTCCAAAGATTATAGCGATTTCCTATATTTCTACTAGGAGGTCTCGATATAGTGGTCTCTTATACTAGTTCCTCCTATATTACGCTACTACCTGCTACTATATAGGCGTTAATAGTTTCCGGGCCCCTCGAAGGGCCCTAACCCATTTCCTAGGTCAGTGCTAACCTTTTCGGTTGTTTAGCTAATAGTAGCTTCGTCAATCGTGCTCATTTCCGTAAGCCATTAAGTGCTTACGGCTTCCTACTATTAGGTCTATTCTACTTTCTGTCAAGCGTGCTATAGCTTTGTCTAAAGCTCCCGAATTCGCAATTTCTTTTTGTCTACGTGATAGAGGTAATCGTTACTCTAACACGAGTCCTATATATCTCGTCTGGTTCTGTAGTGCCTAGGCTAGGCTCGTCTTGGAACTATCGTAATGCCTTCTAGATCGTAGGCTTCGATCTTCCAGAGCAATTCGGCCGCTCTATTTCCTATATTATAGACCCATTCTATAGGGCAGAGGCTTCTATCCTCATTTCCTTGTCGGGTCGGCTAGTAATTGTTTTCGAATTTGTCGCGAAAGTGGTATCGGCATTTATATGCTATATACTAGAACTAGGGCACTTATATATATACCTCGTGTCGTGGGTATAGTCGTGTAGCGTCGCCTAGAAGGTATTAGAACTCTTTTCCAAATCCTTCCTACTATATATAGGCCGTAGGTACTCTAATGCTAAGGTAGGAGTATTTCTTCTAGTAGTTTTCCCACATACGCTTATCTTTTCCGCGGTTCGCGTGTATAAACTAGTATTCTAGGTTCTACATATCGTTGCTAAGTTACTAGCCGTTAAGATACTCGATATAGCTATTAGGCCTATTATATATCGCAGGCTATTCTCCTTTAATGGTTTTTACGATATATTAGAGTTCCCTTATTTCATCCCGTATTCTATCGCTCTACTAGGTAGGTCGGATCAAGTGTCTATCCCGTTCACGTAGTTCCGTATTAAGCCAGAAAACTTCATTATGATACCATTCGATTCGTTCCTAGAGGAATAGAGCATTAGGTCTAGGTCTTTCGATTCCTTAGGTGTCGGTTGTCTACGATCTATCCTACCTCTACGTGACCGTAAAACCCTACTGTCTTAAGGCCGGGAGAATCGAAACTAGCAGTATATATCCTCTTGCCATGTCCTATTTGGCGAGACCTGTCTCTAGGTCTATAGTGACCAGTTCGGAGTACGGTACTTGTTCGTCTTTACCATTATCGTCATATCCAAGACTATCTATATTACTACCCCTGTCTTTGTAGCTTGTAGCCGCTACTTTGATGACGTCCTTAATGGTTTCGTCGATGGCCGTAATTTCCTTCTTAGGGGTTAGTTTCTATTCTTTCTTCGGGCTCTGGCATTCTCGCTTATAGTGCCCTTTCTTTCTATAGTTATAGTAGGTAGTATTAGACTTGTCTTTGGTTGTCTTCTTCTAGTCCTGCTTTTACGTTATATCTATATCTATGGCTCTTAGGTACGTCCTATACGAGGTACTAACATATACTTGCTTTTTCTTATTATTAGCCTTAACTGCGGTTCTATTTATTTGTCCTCGTTTTTGCTATTCTCATGTATAGAGTCGATTATTGATTCTAATAGCCTATATAATATATTCGTCTAGGGTCTTAGGCTAATCGTATTTGTATAGCTCGTCTTTAACCTTTTCCTTTAAGCCATTATAGAATAGTTACATTAACGCCTTATTATTAAGCTAAGACTTAAATATGTCCTGTCTAAACTATATAGCGTAGGAGGCTACTAACTTGGTCTGTTAGAGATTAGCGAGTCTTTCTTATATATAAATCTTCTTATCTTTGTCGCTAAAAACCTTCTAAAGCTCTTCTTCGAAACGGTCATAAGATTAGAAGACTACCTATATAAACACGTCTTAGTCGTCTTTGTCTTCCTTAGTAAGATAGTCGTTCTACATAGGCTCGAACTATCTAAGTGCCTTGCCCTCTAATCTCGTAGCTATATAGAGAACTTTGGCTTTGTCGTCCGGAAACTTGTTATTATTAAGCCGGAAGTAGGATTAGAGGTTTATTAGGAATCCTATAAGATCCTCCTTAGTTCCTCTATATTTGCTAGGTAGTTCGATCTTAATGTAGCTTGCTTTAGTAGTCTCGAGCGCTTCGATTTTGGTATAGGCCTCGTTAACCAGTTTCTACAAGTACTTTTCGCCGTTCTCGAGTTCCTTAATTCGGGCTTAAGTAACCTTATCTCTCTAGTCTAACTCCTAGATCCGCTGCTAGAGTTGACCGAGCTAGGCAAGTAGCTATTCGGCCGTGACGTTAGTAGCCATATTAATGTCAAGGTCGAGGTCACCTCTATTCTAAACCATAATAGAACAAAGGGAGTAGTAATAACGTGTGACGAACCTAGCTTAGACTTCTTCTAAAAGGGTTTAGACAAGGTAGATTGAGCGGGATAGGTAGGCAGGTCATTTAAGGGATTTGGTAAAGCTAAAGGGTTTATAATAACACTTAGAGTTATTTCTTATAGTAATTAGCAATGCTTGGTATAAGTACTGTGATTATAATTATTACCACTAGTGAACTCCTAGAGTCCATTATAACGAGTGACTATCTATATATATATATAATCCTAGGATCACTAGCGGTCGTGGTAATCCTCTGTACTGACTTACCTAGATCACGTCATGAGCTAGTGATCCTTTGCTGGGATCGTTTCTTGCCAAGTGTGATCCTGTCCTGATTGGTCTATCATTTTTCAGCTTGATTGGCCTGTTTGTGTTGGTGGCCTAGGCGGCAGCTATATGTATATTTCTGTAATAAAAAGGAACTTGAGTTTGTTAGAACTAGAATAAAGAACTATTATGATAAACATAGGCTTAAGGGACCTTACCTAGAGAGGGGAGACAAAGTCTACCTAATTATACGAAACTTACGAACTAAACGACTAAGTATAAAGCTAGACTTTAAGAAGGTCAGACCCTTCGTTATCAAAGAACAAATCTTGACATCTAACTATCGACTATCGTTACCGTTATCTATATGACTATAGATAGACATTTTTCATATTTTACTTCTTAAACTAGCGCCAAAGAACGCCAAAATCGCTATAAACATCGAAGTAGAGGACAAAGAGGAAGAATAGGACGTCGAAGAAATTCTAGATTTACGTATCATTAATAGGGAACTATAGTATCTAGTTAAATAGCTTGACTTTAGATTAGAAGATAACTTATAGGAACTAGTTAAGAACTTAAACTACCCTAAGAAACTAAAATAGTTCTATTAGCAGAACCTAGATTAGCTAAAGGTAAACCTAGGACAGAACCGAAAATAGCGCTCTAGTTAATAACGTTAATGCTACCATTAAGTTATATACCTAGAACGGCCCCCAATTCCTGCTATTCTACTGCCTCTAATTCGTCTAGATTTGATAAACCCTATATAACTATATCTGCCCCCTTCTCTACTAAGAACTCTTATTATTTACAAACCTAAGTCAGATAGGCTAATGCCTTAGAAGCTTTATATTAATATTCTCGAAGCAAGGCTTCGGCCTCTTTCTCTTTAGCCTTCAAACGACGTTACTTACGTATAATATAATCTATTACATTACAATTAGCGACGTACTTTCGTAAGGTAACGAGAACCTACAAGAAGAAATCGGAACGCTAGAACCATTGTAAGCACGACTACAACGTACGTAAGCCTTGTAGCGACGAGATTTTTCAATCATTTTACACACTTGGTTATACTCTACACAATAGGAACACGCTATCACTACAAACCCATGATTAGAAATAAACTAAGCTAGATGCTTATAACGAATAGACACTTAGGATCTATATACATTAGATGGCATAATTAACAGTATAAAGGATAATAAGAGGCTAAGGAGAAAAATATATATAAGGAGCATAAGGGATGTTAGCGCTATTTAAAATGGCCTAAAGAGGGCTTTTAGGTCAAAAGCCTCAGAGAGAGGGCATCGTATCACGGAAATATATATACAGATACCGCCTAGGCTAATAGCACAGACAGACCAATTAACCAAAGGAATAGAAGGACCAATTACAACATAGGAAGCATTGTAATCACTATATTTACCAATAATCAGGGTAATCACTACCATACGCTCACTCACGATCACTATAATCAGGAGTGATCACCAGGGTTATATATATATATAGATAGTCACTCGTTATAGTGGACTCTAGGAGTTTACTAGTGATAGCAACCCAACCTATAATCACTAGTACTCATACCAAGTATCACTGACCATTGTAGGAGATAACTCTAGTGTTGTTATAAACCCTTTGGCTTTACCGAATCCCTTAGACGACCTATACGCTTGTCCCGCTTAATTTACCTCCGTCTGAACCCTTTTAGAAGAAGTCTGAGCTAGGTTCGTCGTAAGGAGGTACTTTGGCAGGCCCTATAGGACTAGGCTAAGATCATTACGACCATAAAGACTAAGAGCTAGAGGGCTACGCTATAGGAAGTAACTAACCGGCCGGACCTGTTATAGAGGCTAGAGCGGTAGGCAAGGCTATAAAGCTACCTACTAGTCGACTCCTAAAGCTCCTAGCCTTCGAAGGAGGGCTTATAACCTACTAATAGAAGGCTAAGGCACTAGCCGATAAGTTCTTCCTAAACCTAGAAGCAGACCTTTCGGATATCGACGACCTAGAACTAAATGGCTACTAGGAGCCGAAGTTCGAGATAAGTCGGAGGGTTACGGTAGGTGACGTCAGGGTAGTACTAGCTAGAGCAGCCCTATAGAAGGCCCCGGGGGAGGACCTCCTCCCTATAGGCCTGCTAAAGGCCTATAGGCGGCCGCTTTACCGGATACTAGCTATACTAGCCTTAGAGAGCCTCTAGCTTAGCTATTGCCTAGCCTGGTTTAAAAGGGCTAAGACAGTGGTCCTCCGCAAGCCCGGCAAACCCCTATAGGCCTACTTTACCCTAGGTAGCTATAGGCCTATAGCACTCTTACTAATAGTAGGCAAGGTACTAGAAGCTATAGTCGCCCGGAAGGTAACGGCCGTCGCAGAGGCTTATAGGCTTCTACCGGCCGAATAGATAGGTAACCAGGAATATAGGTCTATAGAACTAGCTATCCGGCTTGTTACGGCTCAGGTCTAGGAGGCCTAGAGGTATAAGGCGGCTGCCTCCTTCCTCTAGCTTGACATCTTAAGGGCTTTCGATACCATTAACTATACCTAGCTACTAGCCACCTTACAGAGCCAGGGCTTCCCAAAGTGATTAGTGGTCTAGGTTAGGGAGTGGCTATAGGATAGGGTAGCTATCCTTTACTTTGATGGCTAGGAAACAGAGGATATAGTAGTAAGGGCCGGGGTCCCCTAGGGGTCGCCCCTCTCTCCTATACTATTTATCCTCTATATAGCCTCTCTTTACTAGGCCATTTGCCAGGCCTGCCCTACGGTTAGCTTGATAGGCTTCGCCGACGATACCAACCTTCTAGCCTTTAGGAGGGCCGAGGAGGCCTATAACGGTTAGCTACAGAGGGCTTGGAAGGCCTGCCTATAGTAGGCTAAGATATAGGGTATGGCTTTTGCCCTAGAAAAGTGCGAACTTATCCACTTTAATAGGGGCTGGAAATAGTGGTTACGACCGCTAGAGCTCCTACAGCCTAGAGGGGGTACTACTACTATAGCCCTGTCGAAGTCGGCCAGATTCCTAGGGGTCTGGCTAGACTAGAGGCTATAGTAGGGCCCCTACTATACGAAGGTGGCTAAGAAGCTAGAAACCTAGGAGTTTACCCTGACCAGACTTACTATAAAGACCTAGGGCCCTAGCCTCCTATAGGCCTGTAAGGTCTATACTAAGTGTATTTACAGCGCCCTAGCTTATAAGGCCTCGAACTTCTATAAGCCTACCAAGCCAGGGGGCAAGCCGGAAGGCCCTGCTAGGGAACTATCGAAGGCCTAATATAGGGCCCTTCAAGTAGTTACCAGGACCTATAAGGCTACCCCTATCTAGTGCCTCGAAACGGAAGCCTAGGTACTACCCTTTGACCTCTACCTTAATAAGAGGCTAGCCGACTTCGAAGCCAAACTTGACTAGCCACTCCTACAGACTAGGGCAGGCCTAGGGGCCCCCTGGGTCCCTGCTAGGGCTCTCATCTAATAGGCCTATAATAGGCTAGGCTAGAGGTTCTGGAAGAGAAGGGTTAGGACAAGGGGCTAGGAGCCAAGGCCTATAGCCCTAGAGGTAGCAAGATCGACAGTCTAGTAGTAGGTTTAGGAGGGCTATAGAGAGGGTCGACTCCCCCTACAGACCCTACGAAAAAGGCTACAGGCCACAGAACTAGCCATAGTGGCAAGCTAGAGCAACCGCTAGAGGGCCGACCAAGCCGGCAGGAGGATATAGCGTATATCAGACAAGGACCCCCTATACCTAGTTTTTATAGGGGAAGGCCTACAAAGGCACCAGGGCCTAACGAAGGCCTAGAGCTCCCTACTAGTACAAGCCTGTACAGGGGCTATTAGCCTCCGTGACTTCCTTTTTAGGGTTTAAGTCCCAGGGGTCAGTACCCCCTACTATGCCTACGGCCAGGGGAGGGAGACTGTCGAGCACCTAGTCGTATAGTGCCCGAACCTACTAAGAAGCTGAACATAGGAATCCTGGGAAATATAGTCGCAAAGGGACCTAGACCTCGTTTTACAAGGTATAGGGGCCCGTAACTATCGTTTGGCAAGGAGGGTTCTACAGTGGCTAATGGACCTAGGGAGGCTTCCGGAATACCGCCTTGAGAAGAAGGCTAGACCGGGAGGCAAGGCCTCTATAGGGCTGTTCTAGCCACTTCTCCTTTTCTTTGTAGTATATTAGTATTCGGGATTGGGCATTAAAAAGCGGGACAGAGGTTTTTATCCGGCCTATTAGGTATAGTTTCCTTTATATATAACTAGAGAGGCTCCGGCATGCTTATTAGCATAGCGGTGTAGGACTAATAATAATAATAATAATAATACCTCTGCTTCTCCTTATAGGAGGTTACTAAATAGCTTTTCCTTTATTTCTACCTTCTAGAAGATATATTAGCTAATCCGGACTTCGCTTAATACTCTACTCCTCTAGCCTAGCTAGGTATAATATATCGGTAGTACTGTCCCTAGCTTCTAGCTCTTCCGTTAATACACTATATGTGCTTGACTCTTCTATAGAAAGCATTTTTCCGTTAGATCCGACGGCTCCCCTACTTTCCTTAGCGTCTAGTTAGCTAGCTAGCGACTAGGAAGGCCCTGATTTAAACCTTCTTACTTCTTAGTAGATATCCCCTTTACTAGCCGGCATAGGGCAAGTTACTAAGGGCTTAGGTATATATTTAGGGGTCAAGAGTCCTCTGAAGCTCTCTATCTATTCGGTGAGTTTGTCTATTACTTATATCTCTACTATAGGAGTCTCTAGAACTAATTGCTTGCTTATAGGCTATATATTAGAGAGCTCCCTTACCCCCGAGTCTTAACCCTATTAGAGAGGTTAGTCTATTACTAGACTCTCTTGTAATAGAGGTAGCCAAGCCATTATAATAGAGTCTTCCATTGGTTATTAGGTCTATTATAACGCTTCCTAGAGAAAATCGCTATCCTAGGAATCTTTGCTAAGATCGAATTGATTAACTTCTTAGCTTATTACTACTAGTAATGACTCTATCGGCTACTCTTTACCTAGATAGTAGAAAGTCTTCTTATTAAAGTAAACGTTATAAGTTATAATAACCCTATTAAGCTTAGGTATCTAAACGCGATAGATATTAAATATATAATATTCTATAAGATATCCTATTAGCCTATATAGTAGTACCTTAAAGTCCTTTATATACTATTTAGCTTCCCTATCCTTATAGAGAATATATACCTAGTATCTATATATAAAGATACTACTCTAGTCTAGGTATAAGTCGCTAGTTAACGTAATTAATAAGCTAGGTTTATATTAGCGAAAATACCATTTAAATTAGCTATAGAGTACTTTATTAGGAGTTCTAAATAAGTAAGTATAGGTTAGGCTTATTATATATAAGTACGTCACCGCTTATATACTTTCTAACTAGAGCTTTATAGGGAGATTTACGCTATTAAGCATCTTAATTAAGTATAAGATTAGTTCTTACCCTACTTACTCTACTAGTCCGTTAGGCTCGTAGGTATACAAAGCTAAGAGTTTAAGATTAATACCGCTTTCTATAGTCTAAGTCTAATAATATATTAGTATATATCCTACTAAACTAATCGTCATAATATCGTTATCCTACTTAATCTTATAGATAGTAAGCCTATATTAGCATCTTACCTAGTTCTCAAAATTCTAGATAACTCTCATAATCTAGTCTAGCGACTTCGTCATTAAGAGGAAAGGGAAGAGCTTCCTATTATACTCGTTAACAATTATAAGCAGCTATCGCGATCTATTAATCGCTTTGGGATAATCGAATAGATCCTAGGCTACTCGCTAGAATAGGTATATAGACTTCTACTTAGGTAGCGTTTTCCTAGAGATAACCTTACTTACGTAAGTACGAGTATAGCTCTCGTACTTAATATATACTGTCCCCTTGATATAGACGTTTCTAGCGTTATTAATAAGCGCTTTTAACGCTTCTAGTCTAAGGTAGCTAGCTCTTAAGTACTAAAGATCCTTAGTATCCTCTCTTATAGTAGGTAACGCTTATATCTAGGATCTTCTACTATATGTAGTAAATACGTTCTATAAGGATATATAAATATTTATAGTACCTGCTTTACTAATTAAGACGTAGTCTAGGAAGCTTAAGTAATAGGAAAGTGGCTTATATTCGAGGAAGGTAAGATTATACTTACGTTCTAGCTTACGAAGAATAATATTATTTTCTAGTATTTTGAAACGTAGAGAGCAATCTAAGCTATAGTACCAAGTGCCTACCTTAAGTAATAGAGCTTCTAAGACAATATTAATATAGAATCCTTTGACGATAGCGATATCCTTAAATATTAGGCTCTTGGTATATAGTCTATATAGTCTATCTAGAATGTTTTTAATTACCTAAGTGCCCCTTCTACTAATAGGAAAGGTCGTTATACCTACTTTAATAAACTTAGGATCTTCTACCTTAACAAACGTCCTAGGTAAAAGGAACTTCTTATCGTTAACTAAATAGGTTATACTATATAAGTCTAGTAGAGTACTTTCTAAAAGAGGATAACGCTATAGAGCGACTATACTAAACGCCCTATAGTAATTTAAGAGCTTGCCAAGTAGCTAAAGGCTAATAATTAACGTATTAAGGGAACTAGGGTATCCTGCCCCTAATTACCTAGAATAGGATAGCTCCCCCTACTTAGCGATAAATTGATTTTTCAATCTAGCCTACTTCGGCTTATCAAGCTCCTAGTAAATCCTTTTATATTCCTTATTAGAAAGGTATAAGCGTTACTTATTACTATAGATAGCTTGCTTAAGTGTATAGTAGTCTACTAGATCCTATAGATGTCTTAGATACTTATAGGGATATCTTATATTATACCACTAAGTATACGAGTCTCTACCTCTCTCCTTACCGCTCTTTTAAGCTATAGGAAGTGTTAGTATATAAGTTATTAAGAAGATTCTATACTTCTAAGAGACTCTAGGTTATATATCATTATTAATTAAGATCTTAGCTATCGTAATAAGGGTACTAAGCTCTAGAAGTAGCTATCCTATACTATTAGTAAGCTCGATTTCTATCCTCTTGTTTGCTACCTAGGTTAGTAGGATATATATAGCAATAGCGTCAAGAAAGGTATAAGGTCCTTATATACCTTACACTTCTAGGATATCATATTAGATAGCTTACTAGAAGGTAATATTAAAGTTATAAATCTAGCACTATAGATTAACTCCTAAACGTTTAGCTATATTAAGACCAGCTATATATTACGCTATAACCATTATATAAAGCGTCATAACGGATAGTATAAGTATAGAGCAAAGCGCCTAGATAATCCCCCTAATAAGGTTAATATCTTTCTTCTTATACGCTTTTATAGCTTTGTAAAGTTTAGGATCTATAGTATATACTAGCTAGCGTTATAGCTATCCTATCCGCTTGCTAACGTCCATAGTATATACGATATCTTTATAAAAGGAGTCCTATAGTCACGTGAATTCGGCTATAACGGCTATATTAGAAGGCATCAAGTCTATAGATATCAAGGGCGATAATCCTTCTGGGAGTTGCTCCTAAGAAGCCAGGATAAGGTTATCTCTAGCTTACTTATAGGTTAGGCACTATAGAACTTCTAAATCTAGCTTATAGTTACCATCAGGGTTAACAAATCCCTATATACTAGCAAACTTAGCCTATAATTATAGTTCAATATACTACAAGTTCTAGGAACTAGGCCCTATAAGGTATATAGAAGTCTTAGTCTTAACTAGGATCTTAAATATAATAGACAGATATGTCATCGGAAGCATATTAAAGCAGGGTAAGAGAGTTTGTAATAGAAGAAGCTACTATTAATATTGAAGATACATTGGCAGAGGAGTAGTCAAGGCACCGGGCTTATAACTGCCGAACGTAGTGATGAGCTTCCGGGAGCGTTGAAAGCAGTCTATAGTGGGTGGCTGTACGAAGAAAAAGAGTGCCTTGTTGAACTATCTACAAAGGAGACAAAAAGAGTGGTATTTATAGATAAGGGGACTGGCCAATGCGTTGAACAGCCTCATATAGCTGTGGCAAACGCGTGGCTAATACTCTTGGAAGCTCTATAGCTTCCGACACTATGATAGAGGGTAGAGCCGCCAGAAACTCACGCGGGCAGCTAGTAACAAAGTCACGGTTAATTAGGTAGTAATGCTCTCATAGGGAAGCTAGACATACGTCTCCGGGTACTTTAGGTTCTTCAAAAGTGACGAGCCAAGTTTGTCACTCGATCATAGCCTTGGAATTCCCAGGTTACATATTATAGAGCCGTGATTGTTACGAGAACTTCCTTCTTAGCTCAGATATGTATGACCCCCGAAGTACCCTGGCGTCGAGACGATTTTGGTCGGCTGTCAATTCATATCTCACTCGTAGATCCTCCCCGAGGGCCAATCTTCAGGCGAGTTTGACTGATTTTACTGCTGCTTGATATATATGTTTCACCTGTAATACTTCTTCATTATCATATGGGCGCTTTGATTTGGACTCCTGACTGTGCTGTTAGCTCTGGGTTCATAAAATCTCAACTTGTCTTCAGCTCGATTGGTCTACCAATTTGCCCAAGGGTAGCTTCAGAGGTGATTTGGGATGTTTCCGGGTTCCCTTAATACCTTCTGGTTGGTATTTCCAAGTCTCCTTTTTTTGGTGAAGCAGGACCAGAACGCCCTGAATGTTGACTTAGGAACATGGCAAAAGCAGCGCACCACATGTCAATTGAGCATAACGCAACTAAACCAGTACCGTGGTGTGTCTCGAACTGCTGTTGGCTTTCCCGCGCAAAGTTGAGAATCAGAGAATGGCAGAGTTGGAACAGAGTCAAGCGACCATAATAAACACGGGCCATTACCCCTTTCCCCTGGCGGCAGTACTGGAAATGTTGGAAGGGTGCTGTCGCGGGTAGACGCAGGAGCTGTGTTCATCACGTAATTACATATTGTCACATGGACGGTTCACCTGAAAACGTTCGGCGTTTGTTACATCCAAAAAGCTGATTATCTCGTTCTGGGCGAGTCGAGAAGATGACAGGGTACTCCCGAGACAGACAGCAGAGACAGAGGGTATATGTACCTTTTATATGTACCTTTTCTAGAAGTTAACTCCATGGCCAGAATGCCAGTGATTCGCAGCTTCGAGTCTCGCTGACTGCTCCAGGCACAACTGCTAAGAAACTATAAAGTTCGTGCTGAAATCTGTAAAAAGAAGAGAAGGGGTGGGGGGGGGGGGGTGGGGGAAGCGAGGTTTCCGTGGTTCTCTTTGTTCTCCTCATCACCTGGTAAACAGAGAATGATTCATTCAGTTCGCTCCTCTGGGTAGCAACGGGGTTCCGTCTCGGCTAACAGCAGCATTCGTCTCTGTGATATTGGGAGCAAGCAGACATGATAGGTGTATGGGAGGTTTCAGCACAAAACTCGGCAAACACAAAACATCTAGTACTAATTACCGATAGGCAAGAGAAAGATCCGCGGGACTGACATATAACTACGTTGTGGTCGGGAAAGGGGAGAACGGCAGGGGTTAGAGATGCGAAAATGCCACGCTGCGGGATCTGAAGCCACTCCTCAACCGAGGTGCACGTTGTGCACTTTTTGTGGCGCTCGTCCCGGGTGTTGCGAAACCGGAGTCCTGAGAAGTTTGGGAGGAACAGACCGGATCCATATGTGACGGTGTTCGCGGAGGTGGGAACAACCACAGGTGACTTTTATCTTGGTCTCGGGAGACACAATACTGACCTTTACTATACTACACACTTATATAATACGCCACTGGGAGTACTGAATACAACAGTTAATTCATCTAGGATGCTGATTGCTGCCGTTGCAGTACATTTGCCCGGTAGTGTCCTTTTGCGTGTTCTCAGCACCCCATAGCCTGGAACCCTGTGACGGAACCAAAACGGAGAACCGGCTCCCGTTAGGGACCCTTCCCGATCGAGCAGACCTCCGTGCTCGGATCCCTCAGTTTCTGGTTTCTCGAGCCCTGAGAAATATCTGACCCAATAGCAGGCTGAAGCCATCAAGTCACACCACCGTATAATACTAACTATGTATGTACCTGCGAGATCCCGTTTAGGCCAGGGCTGTCGAGAGTCCCGACCACAGGTGTTCGGATTCGGGCCAGTGGTGTTCCGTGGCCCAGGATCGTCTGGAACATTGATTCTTTCTGTTTGATGTACTCCGTACCAGGGGTTTGGACCCGGAAGGTGCCAGGCTGAGGGAATAGCACTATTATGCATGGATAGGAGAACATCCCACTTAATGTGGGGGACGCTGTACTCTTACTGTCGTAGAGAATCCAGGTACTGCCTACGGAGAGACCAAAGACGCGAAGTGAGATAATTAGGTATCATTCCAAACGCGGGTAGTTGCCATATTGATTCAATTAGCCCCAAGCACACCTGCATTGAGTAAGGTACCTACCATCTTATTAAAGTCTATTTGGAGTAACTAGTGCTCCCCAGTTTTGGGCTGTTAGTCGAGCTGTCTTCAACTTGATCACTTAGACTTGTGAGTATACTGCCTACACAAGGGGCCCGACATGATATGAAGGTTTATCATCTCGAATGCCTGGGGAACTAGGGAATCGGAGGCGCCGGAATTAGATTGCCCAATGGAAAGTTAGCTCTTGTGCCGTGTTTCTTCGGGTCACCGTGCATCCGAAACTCGAATCAGGAGTGGACACAGTGGCTGCCACCCGCACAAAACCGAGCGAGAGCTGAGACGAGGCTCGTTTGGCAGTCCACGGATCCGACTTGTGTTTCGTTTCAAGGCCCTTGTAGTATACTTCGTGACGTGTTGTCACCAGAAAGGCCCTCCGTCGTCGGGCTAAAAAAGCAGAGTATTGAGATAGGGAGATTTGGATGACAAGCGAGTAAAAAGGACAACTGACAGAACGAAAGTGCGGACGTAGACATTGAACGTTTCTTGACTAACAATATTGCAGTAAATTAATGCATTACTCCATCTTTGTGAGAAGCGAGATTTGGACGCGCAACTCAGAGGTGGAGTGATCTCAACCGAGGCGGTTAACATTTCCAAGTATGAACAAAACCTTCAAAAAGACCGGCTTTCCCGGAAGACCATTTTGTGCTCTGTTACCACGGCCCTCCGGCCGGAGGAGGCTGCGCAATTGGGGAGGTTGTTGATACTGGAAGTCGCCGACTTAATTAGTTGTAGTGCCGAGCGCCGCGCTCCGGGACGGGGTGACATCGCGCCGGGGCAGAGTACCGAAAAAAGGGCCCGCATTAACGATCGAGGAGATTGGCAACGGCCAGCGTTGCTTTCGCTTCCCGGCAATCTCTGTTCTTCACTTTCTCTTTTCTTGACACGTGCCAGTGGATCTCGGTTCCGACTGGATTCTGGAGAGTAGGATCTTGAACTAAGAGAATGTGGCCCGAGGAGGGGTGGATGTGGGGGGGGGGGGGGGGATAGACATTGAGAACAGTGACTACCTTACCTACCTTCTTAGAAGGGCGCGTATAAGTGTGTAGATGAGCAGCAGCAGTTGCGGGGTGGAATTTTCGTCGCCCAGGTCAACATCCGTCACTGACCACTGGACGGTCTATACTCACCGCGGCCAGCCTCCCAAGATGAAGCCGTCGCGAAGACTGAACGCCGCTCTTGGTGCGGCATTCCTGGTTGACCGATGTCTGGCTGCTGCTACTTCCGGTGTATTTAACGTCCTGTCCATCAACGTCGCGGGCCTCCCGGCGTTCCTGAACAACAATGACGTGCCCGGGGACAAGGCGACAAACGCGGCGACCCTCGGATCCAAGTTTGCCCAGTATGACCTCGACGTCGTCCATGTGCAGGAGGTAAGAACATTCCTTCCCTGTTTGGCTGTGTTTCTTTGGCTGGTTGGTCAGGAATAGCTCGACATTATTGCCAGGGGACCGCTCAAGAACTGACCATTCGCACGACAGGACTTCAATTACCACGCCTACATCTACAGCACCGACACACACCCGTACCGGACCGCCACGTCCGGGGGCGTCCCTATCGGGTCGGGCCTCAACACGCTGTCCAACTTCCCCTGGGCCGACTTCCGGCGGATCAAGTGGGACAAGTGCTCGGACGCGTCCCAGTTCGACTGTCTGACGCCCAAGGGCTTCACCTTCATGCGGGTGGCCATCTCCAACTCGACGACAACAGCAGGCAGCAGCAGCAGCAGCAGCAGCAGCAGCATCAGCAGCAGCAGCAACAACTCGACCGCGGTGTACGTCGACTTTTACAACCTGCACGCGGACGCCGGCACCGAGGAGCAGGACCTCGTCGCCCGCCAGGACAACATCAACCAGGTGGCCGCGCACATCGCGCAGTGGAGCGCCGGCAACGCCGTGGTCGTGTACGGCGACACCAACAGCCGGTACAGCCGGGCGGGCGACACGGGGATCCGGGCGCTGCTGGCGGCGAGCGGGAACGCGGGGGGGCCGGGCATGACGGACGCCTGGGTCGAGCTGGAGCACGGCGGCGTGGTGCCGGCGGCGGAGAGCGCGTGCGGCAACCCGGCCGAGAGCGACACGTGCGAGGTGGTCGACAAGGTGTTTTACCGCTCGAGCCCGCTGGTGGCGCTGCGGGCGACGACCTTCCGCTACGACGGCGCGCGGTTCCTGCAGCCGGACGGGAAAAACGTCCTCTCGGACCACAACCCCGTCTTTGTCGAGTTCTCGTGGGCCGCCGGTGCGGCGCTCCGGCAGAGCGACTTCTCCGGCGGGGCGGCGTACGGTACTTGGTTCAGCGACGTGCCGACGCTCGCGGCCATCAGCAAGCCCAAGCCGCAGCTGCTGAGGTTCAGGGGCGGGTCGAGACTGGACGGCGTGGCCCTGACGCTGACGGACGGCACGCAATTGAGCCACGGCGGCACGGGAGGGACCGAGGTATCCCTCGAGCTGGGCCCGGCAGAGTACTGGGTCGAGGCGGAGCTCTGCCGGGGGGAGAAGGACGGCAAGACGCGAAACTTCTACATCCGGGCGGCCACCTCGGCGGGACGCACCCTCGCGGCCGGCACCCGCACCACAGATTGCACGTCCTCTGCGGCGGAGGATGGCTGGCAGATCGTGGGCTTTGTCGGACAGGACGGCGACGAGATTGACCTGCTCGCTTTCGTGTACGCCCCCAGGTGATGACGAAAGGCGCCACCCGACCAGCGGTTACGTCCGTCCGTTACACTACACCGTGGACATTGTAAATACTGCTTACTGCGCTAAAGGGACTTAGGTTGTTCGTCGGTCAGCTGGACGGTGGAGGTTGTCTGTTAGCGGTGTCGGTCTCGCCGAGCTCTCAGGTTTTGTCTCGACACTGTTGACCTCATCATGCCTACCCTCGGCAAGCGGTTGGGAGAAAGAGGGGGAGAGGGGCCTGAAACAATAACTCAGGTACGGAGTAAGTTGAGAGGGGAATTGTTGAGAGGGAACTTCTGAGACATGGCGGTTTGACGATGAAAGAGGATGGGAAAGGAAGCCAAACTTGGTCAAAATCTGACGGCCGCTTCTCACAACACACTCTGTGGACTCCGTAGTGTTAGTGCATGTTGCGTCCACTCCCTGCTCAGACAGAGCCCACGTGCGGGCGAGCTTCAGACCCTTGTAATTTCGAGGGCAACGCATGGGAAGTGATTGATGGGTCGGTTGCCTCAGTGCGGTGCCTCCGCCTTGCCGCCATGCCCTTGAGAGCAAGTCCAAAAAAGCAACCCCATCGCATGGGCAAAGCTGGACTGACCCACGCCCACGCTAGTTAGCGTAGTGCCCACTACACTAGTGTACACTAGTTAGCGGCCAAGTGCGCACATTGTGTTTTGGAGATCACCCCACAGGCGGGCACGGCGGGGCAATGGGGATTGCCGGAGGGTTTCTGCGCCCCTCGTTACGCCTCCACACTGCTCCACACTGCTCGACTGGACCGCCGCAGCGTGCTTATCGTGGTATGTACAGAGTAGTTCCGTGAAGACCCTGATTTTCTTTCCCCCTGGCCACACCCTCGCAGAACAAAATCGCCTCTACACTGCGGTATTGCACGTGCTTGGGCGCGTCTTTGAGGCTTGTTGGTGACTGACGCGCGGCCCCCGAAAGGTGGTGGTAGCACGAGAAACTGGAAGAGAGCACTTGTCGTCAATCCCAGAAGCGGAAAGAAAATGCAAGAAAGGTAAAAAAAAGCAAAAAAAAAAAAAAATCGCTGATTGGTTGCGCCGCATCTGAATGCTTGGAGCAACGGTCGCGATCAGGTGAGTGTGCTGTGCTTTCAGCAAGAGAACATCGAATGGGTGTAGTGACAAAATCTTGCAAGTGCTGAAGAACAGCTAAGTCCGGGTATAGCTGTCCCGAGTCCCAATTCAATTGGTTTTTTTGGTAGAAAGCCAACCAACCTTCTCCCAAACGTGAATTAGCTCTCTGAGCAAACAGCTTGAATCGGCCTCGTAGCAAGGCGAACTGGGTGTTTTGCTTTCTGATCTTCTCGAGTCTGACTGGCCGAGCAATCACTTGCCGCGCAACTGCCTTGTTCGGAACATGTGAGAATTACTTGGCTCCTTCGTTTCTTCCGGACCAGAGAAGGCGACGATCGTCCATTTCTTCTTTCTGTTCCAGTAGTAGTGTACGCGTCGTCTTAGGCGGAGTGGGTGGTGACTGCAACAGCCGACACGCGCTCTGGGAAGCGAGCCGCGGTCTCGTCTCACGATTGCCGCCGATGATCTGCCTTGTAACATGACCGATTCTTGTACGGATTACACTATAACGAATGGTGGCACGTACCGTAAAGGAACAAGGACCACCAAGCTTGCAGTACGTCCGTACACTACACTAGCGTCATGTACGATTTTGTGGTATGGAGTAGTTGTGTGGGTTATGTGACGATCCTGCGATGGTGGATCGAAACCCCCTTGCTAGGCCAATGGCCAAGAAGTGAGCTCCACCACGAGGTCGTCAAGGTTCTTGGGCTCCAGCTATCTGGAGGAACCAGCAGCAAGAAGATCGTCAGGTAGCAAGGAAAAAAGCACGAGGGATATTGTATGGAGTACCAAGGAGCTCCAGAGCAGCAGAGCGGGGAGAGGGTTCGAGCCTTGGCCTCCCCGTCAGAAAAGCGCGGAAAACAGCATGAACGCAGGTCTGCACCCGTGGGGGGCAGAGAATTATCGGCCAAAAAAAAAAAAAAAAACATCAAAACCCGAAGTGATGTTTCTGACTGTGGCCAATCACTCTGTGTTGCACGCTTTGCCCTCTTTTTTTTTTTTTTTTTTTTTTTTTTTTTTTTTTTTTTTTTTTTTTTTTTTTTTTCCTTCACAATTGCTGCGCGCCACCTTCCATGCTGAAGCCGCCTCTCTTGGGCATTTTTCAAGGTTTCAGTGGACAGTGGGTTGCGAACAGGACATGAACTTCGCGACCGACAGACGGCAAAAAGCGTTGGGAGGGACTCGCAACCACACCCGGACTTCTCGGATCCCTCCACCTTTATGGACCCGGTCCATCACTTTTCAAGTTCCATGTGTTTTAGTCGTGTAGCGTAGCGTACACTACGGACGTAGTTACACACTAGGTATCTACCTAGTGTAGTTACGTACCTAAGGCGGTTACACGGTACGGAGCACGTTGCCCAGTAACCTGGGCAACTGCACGTGTAGTGGCACAGGAGCGAAGCCGAAATTGAGTGGCGACACCGGATTGTACTGTATGTACATACATACAATACTGTGTACACGGCAATCGATAGTAAAGAGCCCTGGGGCCTCGTACTGTACAGTACCCTACATAGTAAACATCGGATAATGATGTCCAAAGATTTTGTCTGTTTTTGATCCCCTTATCAATGATGCACTAGCAAACCTAAGAGTGTATGCATGTATGAACTTCAGAAAGAATGTTGGGACAATTTTTTTTTTTGAAAGTTGCAGTAGTGTACTTTTAGGCTTTGTGGTCGGAGGCTCGTGTCTGCGCAGGCGCGCAATAGTAGTGTACTATGTAGCCTGCACTACCAAAACTAGTGTACAGTACCACCTTCAGGCGAAAGGCCCCTCCACCGTAGCGTGACTATCCTCGCTTCATGCAAATCCTCTACGCTATTTGGCACCGAACAGGCGCTTACTACATAGTGTGCAATGTCGGCAGATGACGGCTCTGCAAGCTACACCATGCTGCACGACACCGACTCAATAAACTGAAAGATTCCTTTGCCCTCGGAGACTGGTGATACCCATGATTGACGATGCCAAGCCGTCGAAGTTTGGGGGGTTGAACTTGGCACTGTGGGGGTATGTGTACACGTGCAATCCGTACTCCAAAATCCGTACGGTATACTTTTGTTGACATATCCCGCGGAATCTGGCGACGGCTCGCTCCAGCAACCAGGGGTCTTATCAGACTTGGCCAGGCCATGCTGCAGCTTGGGCAGTACGGAGTAGTGGGGTAAGGAAGTCTCCCAGCTCCGGTTCCCGTTCCAGCTGCAGACGGGAGAGTTGCCCGGCAATGGCTGTCCCATGCGAAGAAGGAATGCATAATATGGATCTAACCGCGCTACGCAGGAACTATCTGATCAACACGAACCCGTACTACACATACTGGCAGTTGGAGTGTAGTACGGAGCACGTATGGGTGTAAGCTTTGCAGCGCCGCGACGGGTTCTTCCCCGGTGCCAAGGCGGCAGCCACTTTGCCGCTGCGACGGTGTTCACGCTGCCTCGCGGGATAAGGTAGGCTGCTAGTCCGACTGCAGTAAGTGCAGGATGTGATATCAAATGCAGGATCCCATGCTGCGACGCTCAGCTTGAGCGCTACACGACGCTGATGTTGCAGTTGACTGCCACTCGGAGGGGCCGATCACGGGTTGTATGGCCATGTCTCGTTGCTCATGATCCGACTAAAGTGTCGAATTCTGCGACGAGGAACATTGGCTGATAGTTGGGGGACTGCCTTGCGAGGTAGGTGGCCAGAAGAGACTGCAACTACACTAGTCCTGGACTGTCGGCAGATGAGGTAGCTCTTTGTATGATATCTGCAGCTACGATCCCAAGGGCTTGGTGAGGCTTCACGACTTGTACAGTAAAGACGGACAGTGAGGCACTGCTCATGCTGTATCGGGAGTGATAAGCCGCAGAGCCCGAAGATAACGTGATCGCAGCGAAGAAGGGGGGTCCACATTGAAAAGTCCTGTGGCCGGCAAGGCGCTCCGGCGATAACTACGGAGTAGCCCCTCTGTCGAGCTCGAGAGATGCCACCCGCATTTGGAAGTTAGCGGTTCGTCCGCCGCCCATTGCGCCACTCTTTTCACTGTTGCGATTTGATGAGCACGGACGGTGCGCGTATCCGAAGCCGGTTCGAGGCGGCCAGTGCTCGTTACTGAACTGTATGTATACGGATTAGCTACGGACTATAAGCATAGGTATAAGGTACTCCTGCTTTGTAGAGTTTCGTGTAACTTGTAGTGTGTATACGGAGAATCGGGATGCCGGCTTACGCAGTGGTTGAGCCAAGTTCTGCCGCCATAGGACCCAACTCCGGTAGAGCAACTTTCGTAACGCTCTGTTGCTGGCACGCCTCTGAGCATCAATAAAAGCACACTGGATGGGGCGAGTTTTTTTTTTGGATAACAGTATCACAGTAGTACGGATTACACTAGGCTGTTACCCCACTCGCCAGGGGAAGCAGAGGTCTTGGCCTAGTGTACCCGAGCTTGCCCCTGAGCCCTGGTTGGCTGCGGCTGGCCCATGCCGAGATTCAACCTGCCAGACCCACATCAACTGCACCCAACAGGCAATTGACGAAAAATCATTGCAGCCGGACCGTGTCCCGCAGAGAGCGGTGGGGAACTTTTTGTGGCCAGGGGCGGCAGGTGCAATTGGGCAATGAGAACCAAGAGCAACATCGAAGGAGCGCGAGCAATCCAGATCACACCTTGCGAGGTCCCCTGTTCTTGGGTTCCTTCGTCTTCTCTTCATCCCAGACAGGATCCAATTCCAGATTTACCACCCCAGCTTGCCCTCGATTTCCTTTCTTTATTCTCGTCTGAAGTGCAGAGCACCAGTCGTTCCCCGGGTTTTGCTCACCCCTCGGCAACCTTGTCGCACAGGGCGCGACCCAGACAGTTCGAGGTTACTCAATAACTATCTCGCATTGAATTTCGAGATCCCACCACCGTTCGCCGTTCGCCGGGTGCGCAGCATGGCAGCTTGACGATACGGCTTTGTCGGCGATCGCAGTTTCACCATATCATTCTACGCGAAAGGCGTCATCAGTTGCTTGATCTTTTCGCTTCGGCGATTGACTCGCTCGAAACGTCTTTTTCCCTGGCATATCCTACCGCCCCTCAACACCTCCCGACTTTCGGGCCTCAGACCGTGATCCACCAAAACATCTCTTCGCCAAATATCGGAAAGCCAGTTCGCTACACCGAAAGTTGTTGACCCAACAATCTCGAAACAACAAGGTACGACATGCATCTTTTTGCTTTTGGTGGCCGTTTTGTTGTTCTCCAGGTCGTTTGAACGCTCGAGGGCAGACCATACCATGTCGTGACTTGCAAGGCCGGTAGGGCCCTCCCCTGGCATGCAAGTTCCCCCCGGTTGCCTTCTGACCCGTGCTGCGACATTCCTCAACCGCGTGCCTCCCCGCACAAGGCTCCCCCGACAGTCCTCAAACAGGCACCCCCATGATATGCGAAAAACATCCCAGCACCTGTGGCGAAGTGAGCCGTTGCATCTAACCTGTCCTCTCATGCCAGTCCCGAAACGCACTGAAAGACGTCAACAAATATTTGAACCGGATCCTACTGGCAGCGATCTTGGTAACCTTCTGCGCAGTTTTCGACACCCGTTATCCTTGTGGCGGACGTGCAAGGTGGTTTGGTCATACGGATTAGAGCTATCATCATCAGAGGGAACAGATTATCGCGGGAGGGTTGGACCAGAGCCGGTCCCGTCACTCGGCCGGGTCAACTGACCCAAGCGCAGGCCTGTGTCAGTCATCTATGTTGCGCGAAACGGGCTTTGGGCAGCAAGCGCAATGGTGAACAATCAGGGCATGCGGTCAAGCCTGCAGGTGGCTCCGTTAACGATACACAAGACGCGAGGTGGGGGGCCTGAGAAGCCCTCGGACACAATCGACCCGACCAACGATTTGTCGGACACGCAGATAACGCCGCCAGCGACTCCAAATGAGTCGCGAGAGGATTGCGATGCGCCAGCTAGCAACCCGGTTTTCTCCAACTTCTTGCGGGCTTTCTACCCATTCCACCCCGATTACGTGACGAGCGAGTCGACAGTCACATTACCGCTGAGTGAGGGGGACGTCGTTCTTGTGCACTCTATCCACACCAATGGCTGGGCCGACGGCACCCTTCTGGCTAACGGAGCGAGAGGATGGCTGCCGACGAACTACTGCGAACCGTACGAACCGGAGGAGATGAGGAGCCTGCTGAAGGCGCTTCTCAACTTCTGGGACCTGATGCGCAGCGCCCTGGTAAACGACAATGAGATGTTTGGCAACCAGGACTTCATGAAGGGGATCATTGCCGGTGTGCGGTACCTCTTGGTAGGTGAATGGGTGTCATAAAGGTCGACCTTGAGTGGTCTGGTTATCTCACAAGTTACGCAGGAACGGACGCACTGCTTGACAAAAGAATCCCCACTGGTCCAGAGACACGAAGGACTACGCCGGAGCCGAAGGTCGTTGCTATCAGAACTGTCATCCTTGGTCAAGACGGCCAAACGGTTGCAGGACGCGCAAAGGATGATCGGGTCCGAAGACATCAACGACGTTGTGGACGAGATGATACTGAGAGCGTTCAAGATTATCATCAAAGGCGTGAGATTCTTGGATATTCTGGAGGATGACCGGAGATCTCGGCTGCCAGCAGTGACTATATTGACGACGCTGCAGGAGGAAGTTCCCGTTCCACTAACGCCGCCAGCCGATTCGGGCTCTTTTCATGCAGCACAAGATCACACCGGCCCTGCGGAGTCAAGTATGATCGAGCCGAGCAGGGATTCCGGGCCGACGCCATCAGCGGCAGGCCACGTAGCACGGGAGCAGACACCGAGCGGCAACCGTTTGTCATCCGGTTACGTGCAACATGTCACCAACGGGCGCCGATCATCACAGAACAGTCTGGTACAAACAAACCGTTTGTCATCCACAATCTCACACCGGGTCAGTTTGGCCGGCCTTTCTACGTGCTCGCGCCCTCAGAACCTCGTCTCGGAGCGGCTTAATTCCTGCCACGACATCTTCCTCTCGCATTTGGGATCCTTCATCGGACGCTTGCAACTTCAATCTCAGTCGCGCCCTAGCCTCGCGGTCGCGGTAAAGCAGTCCGCTACCTCCGGCGGAGAGTTGCTGGTGGTCGTGGACGTGGTTGTTGCGCAGGCTTCGATCGGCATCGACGCGCTAGAGCAGGCTCGTACTGCCATGTACAACCGGATCCACGATTTGGTGCTTACGGCGCGCGACATTCTCAGCAAGTCGGAGCCAGAGATGGAGGATGATGTGATCGTGCCACATGACAACGGCCGCCTGCTGGGGGCGGCCACCGGGTGTGTGAAGGCTACGGGAGAATGCGTCGCGAAGACAAGGTCAGTCATCGAGCGGATTGGCGACTTCGAGTTCGAGTTTGATCACGGTAGCCTTGGAATCGATTTTGGACTCTCCGACATGGCCCAAGGTTTGCATGAACAGTCGAAGCCTAGCGGCGCGGAGTTGCCGAACATTGCCGAATCGACAGTGCCAGAAGCAGGCATGGCGGACTCAACAGCAACTTCTGTGGCGGGCTCCGCGGCGGTAGCTGCACAAGCCAGGTCCCTCTCGATCGACAAGCCGCTCCCGGAACTTCCGCAGGTAGCCTCGCCCGTCTCCGAGCAGCTGATGCCACAGTCGTCATGTCCTCCACCGCATTCCGAGTCGTCTGTGCCCGAGGCCGGCAGCTCAAATGGGGCTCCTCCGGTCTCTTCGCTCCGCCCTGACCTTCCGCCGCTGCCGAGGATCTCGACCACATCGTTACCGGCTGAAAGTTACAGTCCCACGGAACCATCCGCGTCGCAGGAGGCCGAGCTCCAGTCTTTCCAGTCGGGAAGCATGACTGCCACGAGTGCTGGCTCTGGCAGCACGTACATCAGTCGTGACTCGGAGTCGAGCATCGTTTCGCAGGCGTCTACCCGCGCGACGACGCCGGATAACTCTCAAGCACCCAACCCAACACCCAAAGCTCAACCTTCGCTTTCAGACCTGAGCATTTCAGAGAGCTTGGCGCCAACAGAGGACGAGGAAGTGGAGACGAGGTTGCTGGAGAAGACGTACGCGCATGAATTGATTTTCAACAAGGAAGGACAGGTAACGGGCGGTTCGTTGCCTGCGTTGGTCGAGCGTCTCACTACCCATGAGTCAACCCCGGACGCACTGTTTGTGTCGACCTTCTACCTCACATTTCGCCTGTTTTGCACACCGGTCAAGCTTACCGAGGCACTCATTGACCGGTTTGACTACATCGGAGAAGCCCCGCATATTGCCGCACCTGTACGGCTTAGAACTTACAATGTGTTTAAGGGGTGGCTCGAGTCTCACTGGCGCGATGAGACCGACCGTGAAGCTCTTGGGCTGATCAAACAGTTTGCCGAGTTCCGACTGACCCCCGTCCTGCCATCCGCCGGGAAGCGCCTGCTCGAGCTGGCTGAGAAGGTCTCCGTGGTTGATGGTGCTCTGGTACCTCGCCTGGTCTGCTCCATGAGCAAGACTAGCTCCTCTGCTGCTCAACTTGTCCCCGCCGAGACGACGCTTCCCGCCCCTGTCATCAGCAGGAGCCAGGTGAACGCGTTGACGAGTTGGAAGGCGGGCGGCAGCTCCCCTTCAATCCTCGATTTCGATTCCCTCGAGATTGCCCGCCAGCTAACGATGAAGCAAATGGCCCTTTTCTGCTCCATCACACCGGATGAACTCCTGGGCTCGAAGTGGACCAAGTTTGGCGGTGCTGAGACACCTAATGTGAAGGCCATGTCGGCGTTCACTACCGGCTTGACCAACCTCGTTGTCGACACCATCCTGCATCATGAGGAAGTCAAGAAGCGAGCGCTTGTCATCAAGCAGTGGATCAAGATTGCCAATCAATGCTCCCAGCTTCACAACTACGATGCGCTCATGGCAATCACTTGCGCGCTCACCGACACGAGCATCAAGCGTTTGAAGATGACGTGGGATGCCGTTCCCGTCAAGCGCAAGGAGATGCTCAAGGCGCTACAAGCCATTGTCGACTTCAACCAGAACTTCAAGGTTCTCCGCGCCCGACTTCACGACCAGGTCCCGCCGTGCCTTCCCTTCCTCGGCATGTTTTTGACCGATCTCACGTTTGTGGACGTTGGGAATCCGGCCACCAAGACAAGCGACACCGGGTTGACCGTCATCAACTTTGACAAGCACACCCGCACTGCGAAGAGCATTGGGGAGCTGCAGCGCTTCCAGATTCCCTACCGCCTCACCGAGTTGCCGGATCTCCAGCAGTGGTTGACAGCGGAGATTGAGCGTGTTCGCGAGAAGGAGAAAACTGGTGCCAACACGCAGGCAGTACACTACCGCAAGAGCCTGCTTCTTGAGCCTCGCGAGGCACAACAACCACGAACAGCTATCGAGGCCCCGTCCAGCCCGGTCGGTGGCAGCATGTTCAGCTGGATGCGCGGCAACAGCACCGGACTTAATGGTCTATCGGTTCAGATCTGAGCCAAGGATGTCCTCGCGCAGCCAGCTACGTCGACTATTAGCCTATCACCGCCTCCCTCACCTTCAATCCCCCAAGGCTCTTCAATGTCTTTAGTAGTTTTTTGTGATACCCCCTATTCGCATTTTTTTTTTTTTTTTGAGATTCGTTATCGATACCTCCAAGTCAGCACGTGGTGATCTGTCATGTGCCCCAAACACCACTTTACCGCTCCTTGTCCCAAGGGGGGTGACGGCATCTCGGTCCATCCATATTATGCATTCATCTCAACTCGGGTTTAGGTTCCGGAAAATGGTGATGGTGCCGCCATGAACCCATTCTGGAATGGTTGCGTGGCAGTATTTCGCACCTAGACCCCCTACGAACAGTCGAACCCCCCCCCCCCCCCCAACGGGGTAGCTCCGAACCTGCGAGCCGCGGGCGGTTTGCGCCTCGACATTATCTCTGGTTACGGACACCCGACGTTTGAATGGCGCAGGATGGCTTTGGGAGACATGACTAGAGCTGGATTTAAAATATTTCTGTTGTTGTAGCCTTGGTATTTTCTTTGCCCATTCTCACGTGTTGGATTAAGCCTGTCGGGATAAAAAAAGGGTCGGTATGGGAATGAACAGCAGTGGCCTGGATGACTTGATGCCATGACAGTCATGAGGCTCGATCTGACCTGCTTATTTGAGTTTCTGTCTTCCCGCCGGTGGGATGTCTGTATGTATGTATGTACATTTGTTCTTTGGCCTTTCCGGGAAGGTGGAGCTAGCGCGTTCGCCGTAATGGACGGAACTTTGGGATTGGCAGGCTTAAAAGGTCGGTTTGATGTCGGTATGGAAGTCGTGAACGATGTCGTTGAATGGTCTTTTGTTCCTTTCCCATACGGGGGGGACTTTACTCCGTACGTTGCTCCGTCACTTTTGGTTCAGCATTTTCGTGTCGATAAACCCTAACCCTGATCCGTAGCGATATCTTGGCGGATTCACTTCCTCATGCCGTCCCCACTATGAAGATCCGCTTTTAAGTAATTAGCATAACAGCTCACCTCTCCGTCAGCGCCTCACGAGGATAATGCCACGCAGCGACGAAGCCCAGGCTTTCTTCCATGCCGTCTACAGCGCTGTACAAGAGATCCCACCTGGTAAAGTGACCAGCTACGGTCACATTGCCAAACTGGTCGGCACTCGTAATAACAACCCCAAATCCTTTCCCTCCCTTTCCCAAACCTCTCAAGCCTCCCCCCCCCCCCCCACCCCAAGTTCCCAACCCACGCACATGTCAATTCCCTCTCCCTTACCAGCGATACACACATACGCCGGATCATCACCTGAAGGGGGAACCCGGTAAACCCGGTAAACCCGGTCGATCCTACGGCTTTCCCCCTGCTTTTGCCGAGATCCACGCTAACCTCGACACCGCTGTCCGGCGACGGCAAAACAAACACAAAAACAGCCCAGCGTCCTCGCCAGGTCGGCGTCTGCCTCAAACACCTGCCATCGGACCCGTCGGCGCGCTTCAACCACGACAATGTGCCGTGGCAGCGGGTGATCAACGCCAAGGGCATCATCTCGCCTCGGTACGTAGCATTCTAGTTGTAGTTAGTTTTAGTTGAACTTCTGATCTTGTGGCGCCGGCTCGTTTTGCCTTACCCCCCCCCCCCCCCGGGTCCCGTCTTCCGCGCTTCCGCGCTTCCGCGCTTCCGAACCGCCCAGTAGGTAGCGGGCACAGGGAGCAAACCAGCTTTTTTTTTTTTTTTTCAAGCGTCTGGTCGTTGCTATGGTGGCGGAGGTGGTGGCCAGGGGCTGATCGATATGAGGAATGAATGGCTAGGGATGGAGAGGGACTAAGGGCACTGACGAGAGGCAGGTCTCAGCCGTCAGGGGCGCGGAACCAGGCTGCCGCGCTGGAAGCCGAGGGCGTGACTGTGACGAGGAGCGCGCTGGGAGAGTTCATGGTCGATTTTGCCGAGTATGGGTGGTTCCCCCGCATCTTGCCTTCCGAAGAGGGGCAGGGTTTAGATGTATCTGATGAGGGGGATGACGAGGACGAGGAAGCACGAGACATTTAGGAACGGCATGAGTTTACACAATGGGACCAGATAGATGTAAGGCGCTGTAGAGATTGATGGAGTGTATTCTGGATGCTGCTCAAGTAGCATCATCATAACTGGCCAAGAGAGGCAACCACCACCCCCCCCAAATAAATATGCGAACTCGATTGACCGTCCATAGCACTTCCCTTCCCAACAAGATCAGGAGAGCAAGGACTGGCAGGTAACCTGGCTTGGAAGAACTGTCAGCAGTGAACAACCAGGTCAATGCCAAAACAGAACAAAGGAATGAAGCTTCTCAGATAGCGGTTGGACAAAGTTTTTCCACATTGTGTTTCGGTACAGGTCTGTGAACATTGTTTCTCTCATCATAGAAGCGACACGCGTGATTGATAGAAAATAGAGGTCGACATACCAGATTCCATAGTGAAGACTCGTCAGAGCAGGAAGCTTGAGCGGCCGGTCGAGTTCAAGCCACGTCAGGCGCTGGTTCAACCTTAGCCTTCTTCGCCGCTGGGGCAAAGAATGAGTCCATTGTCCTCTGCCGTTTGTCAAACCGGGCACTGCCGATTCCACCTCGAGTCTTCTTCAGACCCTCAAGATGTTTCAGCACGTTGACTCCAGCCACAGACAGGGTGATGTGCGGTCCTTGTGGCGACGGGGTCGGCAAAGTCAACTTCGATGTCCTTTCACCAGACACTCCAGCTGAGCTTCCCGAACTTGCCAGACCACTACTACTTGCCACGACCGGCGAGCTCGAGACCGCGCCAACAATAAGCTCGTAATAGCCGGTGTTGCTCCACCCCGGCATCTTCCCGCCCGCCAGGCGTGCCAGCTGCCCAGGGCCATACCGGGCCAGGAGCACTCGCAAGAGCGATCCCAAGATCAGCCCGTGTGCGACAACGACGATGCAACCGCCCGAGGCCACTTGCTCGGCAGTGAGCAGCGGCACAAGATGGGTGTCCACGAACCACGCCGCCCGCTGCCTCATCTGCTCCCGAGACTCAGCACCGGCCAGGGTCAAGTCCACGCCGAACTTCTCGCCTTCTGCCGAGCCGAAGTCCCGCTCTCTCAGCTCGGGCAGCTCTACTAGCTTCAGCGACGCGGCCGGGTCTGCAGCCTTATTACTGTCCGCATCCTTCTCACCACTATCGACTCGGAAGGGGTCCGAGTCCGAGTCGGAGGTGGCCGGCTGGGAGCGGGGCTGGTTGCCGCCGACGGCAGCGGTCTGCGCGTCAACCACTGCCGCGGCCGTCTCTACGGCGCGCTTCAGGTCCGAGGCAAACACGTGTCGAACGGGGCCGATGGTCGCCGACCGAGAGGCGAGGTGTGCGCCAAGACGGCGGGCCTGGAGTACGCCGTGGGCCGTGAGCGGCGAGTCGTGGGTTCCTGCACTTTAAGGATACGCTGGTCAGTCTACTTTCGTTCCTTGTGCCAGGTTATTAAATGTTTTCGCAGAAAGGACATACTAGATTCCCGCGACGTTGTCGACAGTCTCCCCGTGTCGGACGAGGAAGAGCCGCATTGTCATTGTGTAGATTGACAAGGCATCTGCTTGCCTCGCACTATGATGCGCACATGGCTGTCTTGTAAGAATGCGTGGCACGCGTGGGCGTGTCGCGTTATTGTTGTTGCTAGAATTGACCGGAGGGTAGGAAGGAAACGAGGGAGGGTTCCTGGAGTTGGGAAATTTTCATTTTTGTAGGGCCATTCAGTGGAGTGGGGCACACGCGATTGTTGGCTGGTGGGCCACTACCACCGCAGTTGTGGAGCCCAAACGGTGAAGCTCTGGAACAACTTCTAAAATTCCACCCATTTGAGGGCAGCCAACCTGAAATGAACTGCTCTGATGGATTCCTGGATAGCTTTATTGTTATTCAATCACTTTTCGCAAACGCATACCCTCGAATTGCGGAGCTGGATTAGATCAAACCTTGACCAAGATACCAAACGTTCTCCGGATAGTCATCCGTCAATAAGGGTCCGGTCGAACTCGCCGAGGAGTATTACTTCGTATTGCTCTAAAGAAAAAAGGAAAAGAAAGAAAAAGAAAAAAAAAGAAAAAAAAAGGCTTGTATTTACATTTTCTAATATGCACAGTCTGTTCTGTTGCCTATGACGGTATCCCTTTACTCCGTTATATGTCCAGTCGTAGACGCTACCTGTCCGTCCCAGAGCCAATCCTTCACCCTCGTCCTCACAACATCAGTCCTCGAGATTGTTCGGATGCCAGGGGCAATCCTCCTTGTGTGCGCTGTTATCGGTCTCCATAATTCGTCTATGACTGGCAAGGCAGTCCCAGCAGAATTCGTACTTGCACAATGCACCTGTCGAGAGGGCATCATCAGCCAAGGGTTACATGGAACACGGCGACGGTTTGTGCCATTAGAATAACCCCGACATCAGCATCGATAAGGGCATGGCTGGCCGCACCTGATATCCAGGGCCCGTTTCTCGCCCGGATTCGCACCTGAACCCTTCATCTCCGCCCATTCGCCCCAGTGCAGAGGACACTGTGACTGCGGGTCCATTCGGCATTGCAGCCCCAACAGAACTGGTACCGGCACTTGATACCTGTGTAGAGGAGACGCACTTTTATTTTAACCATCATGTGTGTTGGAGGCGGCGGGGTAGGAAGAAGGGATTGTACTCCTCTCCACTTGGAGCAGCAGCAGGCTTCCGCATGCGCAGCTTCCTCCGGGTAGGGCGAAGCCGTGGTACAGGCAGTAGGAAAGAAGGCTTACACGTCATATGTGCACTAGAAGACGAGAGTCAGCATCATGAGCAACAAAAGCCAAACAGAGAAGGGATGGGAAGGGGAAAAGGTGAGTACGTACCACCCCGCGTTCTTCTCAATGGGCGCTCTGCACCCGGGGCATGGCTTGGTCGTGGTACCCACAGTACGGAGACTGGCCTCCTCGTCCTGCTTCCTCCTCAACGCCAGTTCCCGCATCTCGCGCTCTCTCTTCTCCCTTTTCTCCCTCTCCTCCTTTTCGCGCCGCGCCTGCTCCTCCCTCTTCCGCTCCCTCTCCTTCTCTGTCTCCCTTTCCTTCTCTCTTTCCCTTTCCCTCTCCCTCTCCCTCTCCCTTTCCCTCTCCCTTTCCCTGTCCCTCTCCTTCTCTCTCTCCTTCTCTCTCTCCTTCTCTCTCTCCTTCTCCCTTTCCTTTTCCCTTTCCTTTCCCATTTCCTTTTCCCTTTCCCTTTCACTTTCCCTTTCCTTCTCCCTCTCCCTCTCTCTCTCCCTTTCTCTTTCCCTCTCTCTCTCCCTCACTCTCTCAGCCCTCTGCCGGACCAGGGCCCTCCGCTCCTCGGCAGCGAGGGCCTGCGCAAACGCGCGGTCGGCGTCCTCCTGCGCGCGGCGGGCGGCGGCGGCCTTCTCGGCCTCCTCGTTGGCCGCGTCGAACCGGCTGCGGAAGTTGACCGGGTCGGCCAGCAGGCTGTCGTACTCGTCGCACGTCAGGTTCTCGTGCCAGGCCACCTTGTGGTGGAAGCAGGAGCGGTGCGAGCAGAGCCGGCAGGTGACGATGGGCGACGACTCCCCTCCCTCGTGGATCTGGCCGTAGCCGCAGCCGGCGGTGCACCAGAGGAAGTTTGGGGAGGAGGAGACGGCGGAGCGGAAGGAGAGTGTTTGATAGCTGCAGAAGGGTTGTTGGGTTGGGGGGAGTGTCCGGTTAGTTTGTGAGAATGAGGATTGAGTTGAAGGAAGTTGAAGGCAGGGGAGAGCTTAATTACCGCTCTTTTGTCTCCTCGTCGGCAAAGCGCTGGACGTCGTCATACTCTAGCGTTTCTCGGCACTCCGGGCACTTGATCTCGTTCCAGAGCCGGGTGTTGAGGTCTGTCCGGATGGATGTCGCGACACAGGCGAGGCAGGTCGCTGGCTCGTGATTGCATGCCTTGGTGATGCCTACCGTGGGAAACTCCGACACCGGCTTGGTGTCGGTGCAAACAATGCACTCACGTTCGCCGACGAGAATGTCGGGTAGTCTGCGTTGGTTGCTAATGACCACCGAAGACGTCTCGGCGGCGATTTTGTATCGCTGCCCAGAGCTAAACATGTCAGCAAGGAGGTTGTGGTCTGCGTTACCCAGCACATACCCAAGGTCATCGGGAGTCGGGATAGGGGAGGCGTCGCCAGGTCGAATTCCCGCGGTGCTGCGGAGGAACTCGACAGTCATGGCATTTTGCTTCTCCTCAATGGCCGCAGTGTATGGGTTGGTCGGCCGGTCGGGCTCCGATCGATTCGCGCTCGTGTCTCTGGACCGCGCGACTCTCCTTGACCATGATCTGCTCTCCTCCGTCTCCGGGCGCTTGTTTCGGGTTGCTGGAGCGGCAGAGCCCACATTGGAATCCCGGACGAGCTGTGTCGGATGAGGCTCCAAGTTTCCATCTCCAGTTGAGGCCTCATCTCCCGCGACGCTCCCTCCGTCCGTGGCCATCCCTGACAGCTCACTAGCCCCATCGTCGAAGAAATCATCGAGCAGGGCAGCGTTGAACCCCCAAAAATCCAGCACCAATGATCTCAGGCTCGCCGTAGTGATTTTAGACTGCTGTCTGAATTGCTGCTGCTGCTGCTGCTGCTGCTGCTGCTGCTGTAGTTGTGATTGTGGTTGTGGTTGTGCCTGTGGCTGTGTTTGCGATTCTCCTGGTGGTTGTTGCCGGTTCTGGACCTCAATTCCTTTCCCGTTGTCCACACTTTCGATGGCCGGCGCTGCAATCACCTCCCCTTCCACCTCGTCCCAATCAGATCCTAGAATCGCGGGGCTGATCGGGCCATAGAAGCTCGTCGTTGGCGGCCAGGCAGCGGACGCCATCGTTTCCGTTGGCAAAGTTGGCGGGAACCGGGAAGTAAACAAAGATGAAGACGAACTCCCCGAAACTTTTTTTTGTTCTTTTTTGGGGAACGGAAACTGACCACGCACTCCCGTTGTTCAGTTTCATCTGGCACTCCTTTTATCAGACGGCCTTGTCGAATCGTGGTCAGCCACATGGATACTTTTGAAAAGACGGAGGTTTGCCAGCGTGGGGGGGGGGGAGGTCACGGGAGAAGGTGAGGCAACGTGTGCTTCTTGCCAACAAGACACGATCGGTAGCTCATTGCAGGGAACTAAGAATCAAGTTCTCTTACAAAATTGACAGATCCGCGCGTGTTGTTCGATCCACGCGGGTTAACCTGAGCATGACGTGGGTACGAAGTCAAGGACATTGATACATAAAGGCTTGCTAGCAACGATAAGAAAGTCATTTTTGATCTGCCTAGTGTCCTTGCATTGTGTCTCTCGCAAATTGGCTGTTCGTCGGCATCCCGTTATGCACTCCGTTTAATTATCTGTATGCACCCTGGGCGAGAGTGCAAAACACGATGGTTGTGATGGGTGCCGACGAAGCCTAAGGATATCGCTAACGAAACAAAGAACCAGGGATGCCGCGTCCCGTTCACCGCCTTGTGCCTAACTAGATGGTGCCAGGATGCTGTGATTGACTGCCCCGCGGACCACTGGGTCCCCCGCCAAGATAGCTGGCAGCAGCAAGGAATGGAAGGAAGCCACGGTCGGCCCGGGGAAGGTGAGCGCCTTAGTGAGCGCCTTAGGCGGAGAAGCTGAGCGCGAGGGTGGGCCTGGGCATCTCTCTTTGTCATTTTGACTATCGTAATCAGTCTTGAAAACTCTCCCACCTCCGTGAGGATCGGTACCCAACGTGGCTCGGCTCTTTTCGTGTCAGGTAGGTAACGGTTGTCAACCTAACCCTGGTGCGCTGGCAGCCCAGATTGGACGAGGCTCTGTCCAGTGCCTGATCGCCAAGCGGCGAGTGCGCTAGTGGGGGGGGGAATGGGGTTCTGACGTTCAGGCCCAGGATTTACCAGATTCGGGAACGAGTCCCCATTTCTTGGCTGGTGTGTTGTCCCAAGGCCTTTAGTCAGCTAACGGTTGCGATGCGCCAACCAGTACCTAACACAAACTGTGTGCACACCACACTGTTCCATTCTGGTTCTCTTACGGACTACTCCCGCTGAGATGCTCTCTGGATTTCAACGCCTTGAATAATCAACAGGAGTGGGAGGCAGTACAAGATCGCTGTGCTATTGTAAGCTGGTCCGGATTACACGAAGTAGCCTGAACTAATTAACTCCTCCACCCGGGAGCTCTTCTGTACTATTTTGTCTATAGCTTAAAGCGAGAAAGAGTCGCTCTGCTTTCGATATGGCAGGAAGCGAGTGGGACGACAAATTTCTTCCACTTTTGGACATCCCATTACGTATTCCAACATTCGACCTAGAAGACGCTCCTTTCAACCTTGAGATAACGAGCGGTCACTCTACTCCACCAGGAGACTAATTAATTATAATTAATCCGCGCGGAGATCAGTCGAATCAGTCCTTCCAGAGTGGGCCTTGCAAGCTCACCAAGATACCTCCTTCTAACTTCACCAGGTGCTTCGACGATAATTATTACATCTTTCCAGCTCCATTCCACCAAGTCAGACTGGTCCTCCAACGACCAATTTCCTCAACTCCATTCCTCTAACTTCACCAGCCTGTTAGGGGACCAGTTAATAAGCTAATTCTTCAAGACTACTAAGATTACTGACTCGGACCTCCCTAGCCCGTCAGGCAACCTCACTAGGCCGCCTCGTTCTGACCTCCTTCACCCATCAGGAGACTGGTCAAACATATCTAATGGAAGATTAGTTTTAGTGAGATGGTGCCAACTCTCCACGACACCACTCAGCACCTCCAGAACCAAACCTCCGTCTGGTCAGATGGGGAGGAGCTTCGGCTCAAAATGTCCAGGGTGTCCGAGTATTCTCGATCACAGCAGACAAGTCCGGCCGTTCGGACGGCAACGACGGCGGAAGCGAAGGTGGCGATAGTGATGTCCCTCTGGACAGACGTAAAAGAGTCCACTTACGTGGAAACAAAGATATCCCAACTCACAAAAGAAAGAAGAACCACATCTCGTCACCCAGATCCATCAGGGTAAACGGGTGTTGAAAGCCACTTCTTGATCCTCTGTTGTTCCTGTCTATCTGTCCTTCTTGTTGTTGGTGCCCCTGGATGGGCAACCCCTATTTATGTCTAGCGTACATAACAAAGCTCCACGGAGCCGGAAAAACAAAACTGCACCCTGTGCCCCTCTGGTCACATCGAGAGCTTCCAGCCCCAGTCTATTAGTAAAATCAAGATGATTTAAAGTTCGATATCTCTTCTTCTGTTTGATCCTGTATACTAGCTCCAATGTAAGTAGAGGGTAGAACAAAGAAGGCTCTACCCCACTAAACCAGGACCTACAGGGGTTTATCTAATCTAACCTTACATAATAGACGCGCTTGTAGACAACGTACATACTACATTAAGTCCCTTGCCTAGAAGGAAAAACGCAGTGCCTACACTATAGCTACAAATAGCTCTCAAACGCACTTTCTTTTTATAATAATATTATAATAGAAAGTAGTAGCATTATCTTACTATTATATTGTCCTGTATGTCTTCCTGTTGGCTACCTACGGCTAGGCTTAAAACTGGAATCGAGTCCAGGAAAGAGGCGAGACTCGATTGAAATGCCGAGGTGGGCGGTGCACTCAGAAGCTCTTGCAGGTGGATGCGCGGATAGAACTGACGATCTTCGTATCTCTGCTAGTCTGATGGTTGGCGATGGTTCTGGAGGAAGAAGGACGGAGGCGTCCAGAGCCAACCTGCAGGAAGATGTGGATGGCTGCAACCTCGGTAGGGCTGGGGCCCTGGTGGGCCCAGTCCACCACAGAAGCTAATCGAACTCCACAGCCACGTGATGTGTGGCATGTGGAGCCTCAGAGGGTCCATGTGATTCACCAGACAGGTCTTTCTAACGTCATACTTAGTCAGGTAGCTTCACAGAAGCAATCTACACTATTGTATGGATTTGCGTCAACATCAGTACCAGGGCAGTTCAACCACAAGTCCACCACAGATCGACACGATGGCGCAGCACTCGCCATCCTCGCCTCACTACAGGCACCAATCTTCGCTAGAGAACATCATTGAACTTCAACCCGAATTGCCATTAAGCCCAGATGCGCGCGACCGGGCCAGGCGCAGATTCTACCATATCGTGGACCATTTTGAGGCGACCGCTGAGAATGGGAACAGCAACAGAGACAACGGGGGGAACAACGGGGCCGGCGGCGGCAGCAACAAGCCTCCATACAATCGCTCGCGGCTGATTCGTCTTACATACGACCATGCTCGCTCGCCACTCTCACAGGATAACTTCCTACGAGCTTTCTTTGGCTTCCTCGAATTATCTATGGACGGCAACGAAGCGCTGGACGAGCAGATTTCGGAGAAGTTTTTTAGCTTTGCAGATTACCTCTTCTACAACTTCTTCCTACCCCGTAAGTTGCATTGTCCATCCCTTGCCTCACACCTTCATGCACGTAGCTAACTCCTATTAGTCAAGGCATCTGCCAGGAAGACTCCCCAGCCCTCGCCAGCAAGCCATTCCGCCATTCAACGATTGCAGGGAGAACGGGAATCTGTGGGGACCCCCCATAGAATATCTGCCCTGCGCGCTAGATGCCTCATCCGCGACCGCCATCGTTGCGTCGTGACACGAAGATTCGACAGCAGCGAAGCACTGAGACGCTTTGCGAGCGCCGGCGATGACGCCCGAGATGACGACGGTAACTTGCTCAACGAGGAGCAACCTGGGTCGTTTGAACCCCTGGAAGTCGCCCATATCCTGCCGCACTCATTGACAAGGCTTGGACACGGCGAAGAACTGGTATTTAGCCCCAGCAGTTTGCGAACGCAGGCGTTTGTTTAACCAAAACTCCTTTCGTTTTTAGAATTCCGCCAAGCAAGCGGCCTTGACTATTCTCAATATGTTCGACCACGGAGTCGGGCACTTGATCGAAGGCGTCGAGATTGATCGGCCGCGCAACGCCTTGACCCTCACCCACTATATGCACGACCTGTTTGGCAATTTTCATATATACTTCGAGCCCGTGCCCGACGCAGAACCTCACACCTATCGAATCGAATCGTTTCTCCGGCCCGCTTTCGTGCGGGGGCTTCTTCCCGTGACCCGGACGCTCTTCCTGACAGACAGCCGCACGATTGATCCACCCTCGGCCCGGCTCCTAGCCATCCACCGTGCTATTGCGCGCATCCTCCACCTGTCAGCAGCAGGCGCCTACATCGATAACATCCTCAGAGACATGGAAGACGCCGAAACACAGGGCGTGCAGGCGGACGGCTCTACAGACCTGGGCCTTCTCGTCCACCTTGGCTTGTGGAGGGACGGCGTAGACTCCTACGTCTACTGACATGGTCGATTTTCCTCGGTAAACGCTGGGGGAAGGGACCCGGTCCGGTGCTACTGTTCCTGTCCTGCCTCGTGCAACACCAACACACGGCCTGTCACTGTTCTCCTTCGCCGGCCACAGGCATTATCTCAGTCTCCACCGTAACGTCGAAGCGCTATAGGAAGAAGTCAAGTCCATTGCACTGCTCCAAGAACTTAGAATAGATAGAATTTATAACTAATGTCAACTAAATACGCCCAGGACCGTAATTCAACGCCATAGACCCTATCTACGTAGTTCTTGAAGTGGTTCAAGTGCTTGTAACTCTCAACGCCTTCCCTCTACACTTCGCGTGGTTGCACGATATCTGCTTCACCGCACCAAGCTGCCGCGCGTGCTTCCTCTCGGCATAATCGTATATCACCGCCGGTCGACAATACCTAAGCGTCCTTTCTCTATAGGACCGGGTTTCATCCCCGATGCGCGGGGGCCATTGCTTCCTGTCCATCAGGAGCGGGAAGGGGTCCGGCACTGGAGACTCTTCCTTCACAGTGATATCGGCCGGCGCCCTACGTCGGATGCGGTTCCGCTCCGCGGTCTCTCGTTGTCCGCACAGGGCGACCATGAGCTCGGCCTATGGTTAGCGATGGAGTTGCTCGACAGTTTCCCGGATCTGTCTTGCCCGACGCTGTCGGAGGGGAATGGGCGTGTGGAGCAGGTGGTCTTCGAACAAGAGCCCGCCGTTCTCGCGACAATGGTCGATGTAATAACTGGCTGTGACCAAGCGCACCGCACTGTCGAGACTCACCCAAACATGGCGCTCAGAACAGGAAGTTCAGCACTTGATAATTATGTAAACAAAGTCCAGAGTTCCGGAGTCTGACTATTCCAGGGCAGATTTAATCCACGGCGTTCAGCCGTCTCCCTCCTGTGCTCGCTCCTGCCTGTTGCGCCGTGTGAAGCACAACTGGTGCAACAGGGTGCGCTCCCCGTTGGCCAAGAACCTCTTCCTCTTTTCCTCCGGTCCCCAGGCGACCAAGACGTGCTGCATCCTCACCACTGTGGGCTCCTTGATATTGTCACCCTTGCCAACCTTCCTCATGTACAGCGCCGGCACGACCGTGGCGACGTTGAGTAGCTCTTTGTATAGTTGCTGTTTGCTCGGCCGGGGCTCCAGCTTGGCTACGCCGAACGGCCTGCGGTTCTGCAGAATGTTCTCGCACTTGAGCTTGGGCAGGTCCTGCAGGAACTCCGGGCTCATCTCGAGCTCTTGCTGGCTGTTCCACACGATATATGGGTTCAGGTCGAGGTAGAAGTGATGCGTCGAGGTCATCAGTTTTTCATGGAGCTTCAAAGCGGGCTTGATGATGCTCTCTTGGCACGCATGGCAGAGCCTGTTCCAGTCTTTGTCGTGGTTGAACACTTTGAACAGGGATGCGACGTCGGCTGTCAGTTCTCGGATTCGTCCAAGTCGTGCTTGCTGATAGTCAGGTGAACAGATGAGGGCGTTGAGCGCCTCGGCCCTCCATGTGCGCAGCGCGAAGAGGTCTTGGGAAGTGGCCAGTCAGTAATTACCAAGGCAATTGCACTCTGTTTTGCCACATGAGAAACAGCTCGGCGACCACCCACCTCGTTTGGGTTCTACGTTGGTCTGCATCGACCCCTCCACGAAACTGATGATCTCGACGGCCTCAGGGACCAGACCGAAGAGGATCCTCTGGAAGATTTGGTCTTGCAGCCAGCGCATCGTAACCGCAATCAGGATGTCGACGTCTGTCTCGGGGAACATACACCCATAGGCCAAATCGGCTTCGCTGCGCAGATACATTCTCAGCTTTTGAATGTCTGCTGGCCGTTTCTTAGCCGCCTCCACGACGCCGTTTCTCTTGTTTTCGTCATCAAGGATTGGATCCATGAAGCTTGAGATCCAGTCGGTAATGCCATGTACTAGGTCATCAAAGTCCTGCATCCAAATGTTCAGCCGCGCTCTTGGCCTTTAAAAACGGTGGTGGTTTGTGTACCTGGCCAACCTCCTTCGGCGTCAGGTCCTTCCGGTAGGGCTGGAGGCTGAAGATGTGGGATCGTGCTTCGTCGAGCTCTCTCTTGAGGCCCTTGTTCTCTGTCTTCAGAGCGTCAATCATTTCCGCCAAGTTACCGCCAACGGTGGCTGTTATCTCGTTGGATTTGACGGCGAGTTCTCGTGCCAGTTGATCAACTGCGCGCTCTGCCTGCTTGGCACGATGGTTGGCTTCTCGAAGCTGAGCCCGTAGCTCATCCATTTCCCGCTGATACCTCTGCTCCAGCTCCTTCTCTTTGCTCCGTTGCAGCTGGGAAAGGACCAAGTCGTCTCGCGATTGTGATGGCCTGGGGACAAGGAAATGTTGGTAAGTTGTTCGATGTGTTGAGCCGCGGGTGGTTTGGGCCGAATTAGATGCCGAAGCACCAGAACAGCCGATGCAAAGACGGGAGGACTTGGCGATTGAAGAACTAGATAGAACTAGAAGTGCACTTACCTTAGATGTTGGCTGCCGACATTCTCGACATTTCCACGGTTATGCAATGCGGACAAAGACCCGCGTGCGTCAATGCTTGACAGCCCTCGGCTACAAGACTGCGTTGATCGATCTGTTGGCTGCCAGAGCATCTCAAAGTGCTCGTTTAGTGGGAGGTCTCCAGGACGCTTTCGCAACGGAGCTTCGTGGGTCGATAGTTCCTTTACAGGCTCGCCGTTGAACTCGCGGTTGAGACCTTCCATGCCGCTGCACTTACGCGTCGTCCGGTTGGATAAACGTAGCAAGATACCGCAGTTCCGCCTTTCTTTTTACAGCTCGCGGACGGTCGAGCTAACGTATGGACGAGCTGAAAGGTATGCCTGTAGACATTGCACCTTTCGTAGCAAAATCAATGTTGGGCTGGATAAGGCTGAAGGCGGGCCAACCAGACTTGGGAGTACGGATCCGTAATATGACAACCCGGAACAGAACTGTAAGGTACATAAGCTACGTACTTAGGTACCTATGTATGTATGTATATACATCCATTCGAGTACTGTCACTTGTTACAGGTTGCAAGATTGGCCCTGTGCGTGCCCAATCGCGGCCAAAGCAACTTAGCATGGCTCTAAGCAGGAGTGTCGTATTAACGTCACCCTCCATTGAGAGATGAGTATCGCCGTCACCGTCTCGATCATGCAGCTTGGCTGTGCCATTTTTTTTTTTTTTTTTTTTTGCGAGCACCAGGAAATGGCAGGGAAACTCGCGGCGAGAAGAGAATGACTTGATTGGTTGTGGGCATGGCAGGCTCAGATGGCTAAGGTATATACCTATATGTTTGGAAAGAAACGGTGCCCAATGCCTGAGGAAGAAAAGAGATAATTACATACATGTTCTCGGCCACTCAGGCGCCAATTTTATACCCAGTTGCACCCTAGGGGTGCTCGTTCCCAGGCAAACAAACCACACCATCCTGCCCTGCGTAAGGTGGGATACCCCTCAGCCATTGCGATGCACCGACATCGCGGGTCCTTGAATTGCCAACGTGCGATCGTCTCGCGCATCCCATTTGCAGTATACCCGAAGAATGCTGCGCTTCCAACAACTGCGGACTAATCAGTCTACTTCCTCCCACCATGGATGCGCCAAGACTTCATCTATCGTCATTCTAGCCATCGGATCCATTTTTGTCATTCCAGATATCATGTTTTGTGCCTCGGGACCAAGCTCCTTCCCCCACCACTCGAATCTAAGTTCCGGCTGTTCCTTCACTGCCACCTCGGCCATTTCTGACGCTCCCTTTAAAGCGTTACACCAATCCTCACTATCAACTTGCCTGAGGAGCCCTTCGGTCACAGGTCCGAAATAAGAAAAGTGTCGAACCAAGATCTCTTGTTCTGGGCTTATACCATGCTTCGCCAGCTCCTGGTAATCGTCTAAGAGCAGCAAGTCCGCACCCCCAAGGACATATATGCACTATAAACGGGGTTCAGCGTTAGTTCTCGGAAGTCAATATGGCCCACTTACCACTAGGCCAAATGAGAATATGTCGGATGCCTTCGTCACACCCCTTCCTGTCTGGCCCTCTGGGCTCCGCCACGTGACATTCCCTATTGCATAAGGGGTTTGACGTGGCCGTCCATCTTCTGATTTGAAAGCGATATCAAAGTCACCTAGGACCACTTCAGAAACTGTTTTGTTCCCATTGTGGTCGCAAGCCCAGTTGACCAAAACATTATCGGGTTTCACGTCTACCGAGGGTAATTAATTAGTTAAATCGGATGTTTGGAAGTTTGAGTGCCAATTCTGAGACGATATGGGTTTACCGATATGGATCCAGTTTTTGTTATGAAGTTCTTGTAATGCCTCTCCTACGCGTCGGAGGATTTTCTTTCGTTCTATTACGGGAAAATCCGGATCTCTCTGGATCAACGAGAGTAGGGTGTCTCTGAAGTAGGGATAGAAGAGAATGCCTTCTTCCTGGTTGGAATCGACATGTATTCGAAGCCGACGAGAGCCAGCAAATTCGGCTGCCAAGCGTTGCGATAGATCGTAGAATGGCCGAGATACGCGCTTAAGAACAAAAGACTCATTTCCGGATCTGAATAAGATAGTTAGAAAGTGCAAACTGTTAGGTGAAGTTATGGAGATTGAGACGCACTCGGCTTTGAAGATGCTGAACTTGGGGTCCTCGCAGTGGCGACGAAGCGACTCGCCTTGGACGTACACGCGCCCGGACGCGCCTGCTATGGTGGATGCCATTCTGATGCTTGTACGGAAGACAAGCCGATCGGCGGGTGGACGGCATGAAAATACAAGACGATGAAGAGACATCGAGGGAGAAACGAGTGGACCGAGAATTACGGATTACGCGACGGGAAATGTGGTCATCAAAGGGTAGAAGCAACAGCTCTATCTTAATTATTGTCGGGGAACATTGAAAAAAGGCTAGGCGGTCAGTCAAGTCTCAGCCCAACTTCTCGTTTCCCGGATTAACCTTAATCCTACGGTAGCCTCCCAGCCCAGTTCACTGGATCTCTCACCCACGAGAAGCAACTTTCCCCCCGGGGCTACGGGGCTGGATTGAGTCACGGCCAGATGAGGGCAATCAGGATCTTGGTCTTGTATGGTGTCAGAAGCTGTGGAGCTTCTAAGAGTATTAGCCACATACGTGCCACAGCGTATAAGGCGTCGTTGCCAACGCATTGGCCAGTTCCTTTGTCTATAAATATCAGTCGTTTTGTCTCCTTTGTAGATAGTTTAACAAGGCACTATCTCCTTCGTATAGCCACCTACTACAGACTGCTTTCAACGCTCCCGGAGCTCCTACTACGTTCGGTAGTTATAAGCCTGGCGCCTTGACTACTCCTCTGCCGACGTATCTTTAATATTAGTAGTAGCTTCTTTCTTTGGTTACGAACTCTCTTACCCTGCTTTAATACGCTTTTGATGACGTGTCTATTATGCTTAAGATCCTAGTTAAGACTTCTATATACCTTATAGGGCCTAGTTCCTAAAACTTATAGTATATTGAACTATAGTTATAGGTTAAATTTGCTAGTATATAGGGATTTATTAACCTTGATAGTGACTATAAGCTAGATCTAGAAGTTCTATAGTATCTAACCTATAAGTAAGCTAGAGATAACCTTATCCTAGCTTCCTAGGAGTAACTCTAAGAAGGATTATTACCTTTGATATCTATAGATTTAATGCCTTCTAATATAGCTATTATAGCCGAATTTATATAATTATAAGACTCCTTTTATAAGGATATTATATATATTATAGACGTTAGTAAGTAGATAGGATAGCTATAATGCTAGCTAGTATATACTATAGATCCTAAACTTTATAAAGCTACTAAAGTATATAGGAAGAAGGATATTAACCTTATTAAAGGGATTATCTAGGCGCTTTGCTCTATACTTATACTATTTATTATAATACTTTATATAATAGTTACTATATAATATATAACTAGTCTTAATATAGCTAAGCGTTTAGGAGTTAATCTATAGCGCTGGATTTATAACTTTAATATTACCTTCTAGCAAGCTATCTAATATAATATTCTAGAAGTATAAGGTATATAAGGACTTTATACCTTTCTTAATACTATTATTATATATATCCTACTAATTTAGGTAGCAAATAAAAGGATAGAAATCAAGCTTACTAATAGTATAAGATAGCTACTTCTAGAGCTTAGTACCTTTGTTATAATAGCTAAGATCCTAATTAATAATAACGTATAACCTAGAGTCTCTTAGAAGTATAGAATCTTCTTGATAACTTATATACTAATACTTCCTATAGCTTAGAAGAGCGGTAAGGAGAGAGGCGGAGACTTGTGTAGAGACTCTTATAGCGGTTAGTAGTATAATACGAGATGTCCCTATAAGCGTCTAAGATATCTATAAGATCTAATAGACTACTATATACTTAAGTAAGCTGTCTATAGTAACAAGTAACGCTTGTACCTTTTTAATAAAGAGTATAAGAGGATTTGCTAGGAGCTTGATAAGCCGAAGTAGGCCAGACTAAAAAGCTAACTTATCGCTAAGTAGGGGGAGCTATCTTATTCTAGGTAATCAAAGGCAGGATACCCTAGTTCCCTTAATATATCAATTATTAGCCCTTAACTACTTAGTAAGCTTTCGACTTACTATAGGGCGTTTAGTACCGTCGCTCTATAGTATCATCCTCTTTCGAAAAGTACTTTACTAGACTTATATAGCGCGACCTACTTGGTTAACGATAAGAAGTTCCTTTTACCTAGGACGTTCGTCAAGGTAGAAGATCCTAAGTTCGTTAAAGCAGGTACGACGACCTTCCCTATTAGTAAGAGGGGCACTTAGGTGATCGAGAACGTTCTAGATAGACTACGTAGACCGTATACCAAGAGCCTAACGTTTAAGGATATCACTATTATTAAAGGATTCTATATTAATATTATTTTAGAAGCTCTATTACTTAAGGTAGGCATTTAGTATTATAGCTTACACTACTTATTACGTTTTAGAATACTAGGAAATAATATTATCCTCCATAAGTTAGAACGTAAGTACAATCTTACCTTCCTCGAAAATAAGCTACTTTTCTATTACTTGAGCTTCCTAGACTATATCTTAATTAGTAAAGCAGGTATTATAAACGTTTATATGTTCTTATAGAATGTATTTACTATATACGGTAAAAGGTCCTAGACGTAAGTATTACCTACTATAAGAGAGGATACTAAAGATCTTTAGCACTTAAGAGCTAGCTACCTTAGACTAGAAGCGTTAAAAGCGCTTGTTAATAACGCTAGAAACGTCTATATTAAGGGGATGGTATATATTAAGTACAAGAGTTACGTTTGTACTTACGTAAGTAAGGTAATCCCTAGGAAAACACTACCTAAGTAGAAGTCTACGTGCCTATTCTAGCAAGTAGCCTAGGATCTATTTAACTATCTTAAAGCGATTAATAGATCGCGATAGCTACTTGTAATTATTAACGAGTATAGTAGGAAGCTCTTCCCTTTCCTCCTAATAACAAAGTCGTTAGACTAGATTATAGGAGTTATCTAGAATTTCAAGAGCTAGGTAAGACGCTAATATAGGCTTGCTATCTACAAGATTAAGTAGGATAACGATACTATGACGGTTAGTTTAGTAAGGCAGGTACTAACATGCTACTAGACTTAGGCTATAGAAAGTGGTATTAATCTTAAACTCTTATCTTTGTATACCTATAAGCCTAATAGTCTAGTAGAGCAAGTAGGGCAAGAACTGATCTTACGCTTAATTAAGATGCTTAATAGTATAAATCTATCCATAAAGCTCTAGTTAGAAAGCGTATAAGCGGTAGCGTACTTATACGCGATAAGCCTAAGCCGTACTTACTTATTTGGAACTCCTAACAAAGTGCTCTATAGCTAGTTTAGATAGTATTTTCGCTAGTATAAACCTAGCTTGATAATTACGTTAACTAGCGACTTATACCTAGATTAGAGTAGCATCTTTATATATAGATACTAGGTATATATCCTCTATAAGGATAAGGAAGCTAAGTAGCATATAAAGGACTTTAAGATACTACTATATAGGCTAATAGGGTATCTTATAAGATATTACGTATCTAATATCCATTATATTTAGATACCTAAGCTCGATAGGGTCATTATAACTTGTAACGTTCGCTTTAATAAGAAGACTTTCCACTATCTAGGTAAAGAGTAGCCAATAGAGTCGTTGCTAGTAGTAATAAGCTAGGAAGTCAATTAATTCAATCTTAGCAAAAATTCCTAGGATACCAACTTTCTCTAGGAAGCGTTATAATAGACCTAACAACTAGTAGAAGACTCTATTATAGTAGCTTGGCTACCTCTATTATAAGAGAGTCTGGCGATAGGCTAACCTCTCTAATAAGGTCAAGACTTAGGGGTAAGGGAGCTCTCTAATACGTAGCCTATAAGTAAATAATTAGTTCTAGAGACTCTTATAGTAGAGATATAAGTAATAGATAAACTTACCAAATGGATAGAGAGCTTTAGAGGACTCTTGACCCCTAAATATATGCCTAAGCCCTTGGTAACTTGCCCTATGCCGGCTAGTAAAGGGGATATCTACTAGGAAGTAAGAGGGTTTAAATTAGGGCCTTCCTAGTCGCTAGCTAGTTAACTAGACGCTAAGGAAAGTAGGGAAGCTATCGAATCTAACAGAGGAATACCTTCTATAAAAGAATCTAGTGTATATAACGAGTAGATAGAAGAGCTAGAAGCTAGGGACGGTACTACCGATATATCGTACCTAGCTAGGCTAGAGGAGTAGAGCGTTAAGCGAAGTCCGGATTAGCTAATATATCCTATAGAAGGTAGAAACGAAGGAAAAGCTACTTAGTAACCTCCTACAAGGAGAGGCAGAGGTAGGAGGAGGGCTTGTAAGCCTAGGGACCCTATCTAGTCAAGCGAAAGGCTATAAAATAAGGAGAAGGTCAATTACTACTACTCCTTTATCTACGTAATAAAGGAACTCTAGCGACAGTTCTATAAGACTTACCTACCTAATTAATAGGAAGCTTACTTAGAAGATTAGAGCATTCGAACGGTATATATAGTATTTACCACCACTATACGATAGAAGGATGCTATATATCTTAAAGTAGCCTTAAATAAGCTACGTTAGTATATTAACGATCTTATCCGTGTTCCTACTAACTAGCGAGACCTATATAATTACTTGTTAGGACAATAGTTTAGAGATATAGCTTGTGAGGAGATACGTAACTTAGAGAGCAGGGGAACGTAAAAGATCGTACTACATAAGTAGGCAAAAGCGTAACCTATACCATTAAAATAGGTCTTTATATATAAGTTTAATAAGAACGGTTTCTTAGAGAAGTATAAGGTAAGGATCTATATATAAGGAGATCTATGAGATATTAGCTTAGTGGAAAGTACATATATAGCTACTCTAGTAGCGTAGTCGTTTTATATAATAATAGCGATTACTACGTATTTCGACTTGGAAGTCAAGCAGTTTAATGTAGTATAAGTGTTCCTTAATGCCGAACGACCGGAAGACGATCCTATCGTCTACGAATTGCTAGAAGGATTCAAGTAGCTAGGGAAATGTATAGAGTTATAAAGAGCTCTATACGGCTTAAGAGACTTGTTACTCTTATAGTATAAAGAGTTCTATAAAATGTTGTCAGATCTAGGTATAGAACTATTAGGCGAAGAGAAGTGCCTCTTCCTAAGCTATGACAAACAAGTTATCCTGATCTTCTATATCAATAACTTCTTGGTCTTCTTTTATAAAAGTAACGCTATAGCGGCCGAGCGGGTGATAGAAAGAATTAAAGCTTGATACGACGTCTACGAGCAGGGTAATGTCAGTTAGTTCCTTAGTATTAGGGTGATTCAAGACTGACCTACGTATAAGATATGGTTAGTCTATAACTAATATATTAGAAAGGTAGTAAGAAGATATAGACTAAACGTGCCTAGTATATATAAGCTAACTCCCTTAAGCTATAAAGAACTTAAGAAGTTTAAAGGGAGCGTTACTAATATATAGATTAAAGAGTATTAGAAGCTTGTCGGATCGATCCTATACTATATAGTTATACTATGTCTAGATGTTATATATGCCTATTTAGTACTCTCTTAATACCTAACTAACCTAGGACCAGACCACTTGTCAGAGGCACGGTAAGTAGTAAGATATCTATTTAGGAGCCCTTGCCTGTCAATCTAATATAAAGGTAAGCGAGCGCTAGATAGGTTAACGCTTATAATCGCTAGGGACGCGTTATACGTAGATGATCTAGATACACGGTATTCGTTATAGAGATATATTTTCTTCCCATTCGGAGGTCCTATTACGTAAAAGGCGTCGTACTAGGATACTATTATAACGTCAAGTACTAAAGTAGAACTTCTAACGCTCTCCCTTATAGCAAGAGAGGCTATAGTACTTAAAAGGCTATTTACAGATATCGATCTTAAGCTCGGGGAACCCTAGAACATCTATTATAACAATTAGTAAACTATTTGACTAGTAATAGCCAAGAACGAATGTATTAATACTTGCCTATAGTATATAGATATCTATAATATATGGTTATACTAGGAAGCGGCGAAAGGAACGTTTAAAGCTATATATCTATTAACTAGTTAGATGCTAGTAGATAGGCTTACTAAATAACTTAGCTGGTAAGCCTTTAAGCGCTAGAGGGCTCTCCTTAATCTTTAAGATGTTAGTCACAGGCTTATATAACTAGGGGGTAGAAAATAAGTCAAATTCGTTAACTAAAATACCGCCTAATACTCCTTATCTACTACTATTAGCCGTCGCCGAGATTAATAGCCTTGCCTTTGCCTTTATCTTGGCTAGGCGACAATATAGCGCCTGACGTGTTATCAGATGTGCTAACGCGAGTATTACGAGCCTCCTTAATCTTAGCTAACTAGTAGAAGATGTCGTATATAGAGTAGGCGATCTTTGTAAAACGTACGAGTTTAGCCTTATTAAGCTTGTACTCCTCTGTATCGTCTACACTAGCGCGTTTTAAGTCACTCTAAAGGACTATATATAACTTCTTAAGATCCCATATATAACTATTAGCGATTTGCCTATACGTTAGGGGTAGAGGTTTAGGATCTAGAGACTTATAGAAGCCTTAGCTCTATCTAATAGGGCCTTTGTCAAATTCTTTGCCGACCTAACGTAAGAAGTAGGACTACTAATATAGTTGGTATAGGTATTATAAAAGCTATTAGATATATAGGCAATTAGCGTATATCTTCTTATACTTATAGGAACTATAGGTATAATAGTAGTAGTAGGAGCTAGTACTAGAATGATCGCGACATTTGCCGAAAGAACATCCTACTAAAGCTAACTATATATATATTCTATAGGGCACCTTATAAAGCTTACTAGCTTCGATATCGCTATATTTAGTTAGCCTAAATGATCTAGACGTGACTAGTAGAGCGCTAGAAACTATAATAGAGTCGCTATTAAATCAACCAGAAGAAACTAAACTACACGAACCCGCTTAAATCACTAGAATCGCTAGAAAACCACAAAACCGGTATAAAATCAATCAAATGGAAATAATAGAAACACTTATAGTTTAGAAGCTAGTTTAGAAGCTTTAGCGTGCTTATACTTTCGAGGTATTATAGAAGCAAGAGTCGACCTACTAGCAGTTATAGTACTTATAACAAGCATACCCGACAAGTCATCTATTTATTCAAGCATAAGAGGTATTATCTTATTATTATTACAATTAAAACTAATAATACTATTAATACTACGACTATAATAGCTATATTTAATCTATAGCTTTAAAGGAATCGCTCTATTATACTCGACTCTTTTAGACTTCTTATTATAGGCCTAGGCTACACCCGGGCTAGACAATGCCCAGGCTTTACCCAGGCACAGAACAGACCTACCCTACCCTACTCACCCACGCCCCACAGGTCCGTAGAGCGTTTGTTGCTCGTTCGTAACTCGTCCGGTAGACACGCGGCCAAGGCCCAGTTAGGGCCCAACCCGGAGCCTAACCGGGCCCTACCTAGGTTACAACGTATATACTTAAAAGGCGCCCCTCTGTACAACTCTTATATTCTTTCTCTTTTTCCTCCCTAAGGTAGTTAAATAGAATATTATACGCTTATCTATAGTTGCTATAAGGCTAGTACATTACATTTTGACTACCTTCTACTGGTAGTAACTCCCTAAGGGAGTTATTAATAATGTAGTCATGACGGATTCAATGGCATATAGGCCCTTGGGCTTAGCGGAATTATAGGAGCTTGTCTACTCCCTTTAAGTAGTAGTAGAACAGTAGAACGTGACGATCGATACTCTCTAAGCATCCTAAACCTAACCTATCCTAACCCCTAAGTCGGCTAGGGTGCCCCTTAAAGCTTAGCAGCTATAGTAGAAGCGTCTCCTAACTAGTTAACCTTTCGACGGTAAAAAGGAACTCTTTATAGTATAGAAGAGTATAATAGAATATATCCTTATAGCTAATAGAGATTTTATTAGCTTTAATTATAACTAATAGGTCTTTATCTAGGGAAACCTTATATGCTAGGTATAGACTCGGGTTACGGCCTACTATAAATCTATAGGCCTAAAAGTTAGGTATAACCTAACTAAGTTCCTTTAATATCTCGAGAGCATCTTCTCTAACCCTTATAAGAAGATAGTAGCTCTATTAGAACTAGAATTCCTTTGATAGAGAGATAATGAACCGTTTACTACCTTTATTGTTCGGTTTAAGGCCAAGCTATCGAAGGCAGGTAGTCTCCTTTAGAGTAACGAGCTACGCCTAATCAAATTATAATAATATCTCTCTCTGAAACTTAAATATATAGCGGTCAGACGAGGGATTCCCTAGGATAATTATATAATGGCGGTCGAGAAATATTATAAAATTGCTATAGATCTTAAGGCTCTTTAGCTTAGTGACAAGTATTAGTAGATATAGAGGTAGTAGGCAATACCCGAACTGTAGAGAGAGAAGGATATAGAAGGAGATATACCGATAACTGGAATTAACTTATTATATACTAACCTATAGAGGAAGGGACCTAATAAGGACAGGGCAGGAAAACGTAAAGGTAATGCCCTATAGGCGAAATAGGTTAGTCTAGAAGTACGTATAGCCCGATAGGTAGCTAGAGTATATATCTAGTATAGGTAGAAAGGTCACTTTATTACTAAGTGTCACTTTGCCTCTACTTTAAGGCCGGTATAGTAGAACTAGCCAAGAACTGATATTAATGCCTTAGAGGCTAAGGATTAGAAGGAAGACGACGACCTGTCTAACGAAGAAGACGGTAAGTAGGGAAAAGAGTAGCCCCTAAGCAAAGTCTTACGAGGGGGCTAGAAGACTACGACCACCTAGAAGACGAGTTTATAGAGATTAGTAAAAGAATGGATAGACTTCCTTTTCTCATTCTAATCTTCCTTAACTCTACCGGCTTTATAAATACTTAAGTAGATAATAGATATTCTAGCTATAGTATTATTAGCAAGAGAATGTACTAGAAGCTCGGAATCGAGTAGATTAGTTTGCCTACTATATATACCCTTAGGACTATAACTAGGCTATAACAGGACTAGAAGATTACTTGGATAGCCTGTATTACGATAGATATCGATGGCTAGGAGAGTTAGGCCGCGTTTTATATAGTCCTAGGACTTGTATATAACATTATACTAGGTCTTCTATAGATAAAATACTAGGAGGTTAGATTAGATATATATATAGGCATTCTTAAAATCAGGATATAACTAGGATTACTTATCTATAAGATCTCTTTATAAATAAGATAGATAGGAATCTCCCAAATTATAGGTATAGTCTTTATAAGCATAGTTTAAAGGGTATAGAAAAAGAAGACTTCCGACACCTTCCTAGTTACTAGTATCTAGGAAATAATAACTATTCTAGAATCAAGATACCAATTTGACAGAGAAAATATAGGGAATAGGGGTACCTAACTAGGGCCTAGTATAGAGTCAGAGGTTACCTTACTAGACGAACTTCGTAACTTTGCCGACCTCTTTAACAAGGAGAAAGCTAGCAGACTTCCCCCATATTATAGCGCGGCCAATCATTACATCAAATTAAAGGAGGGCCTAGACAGAAAGATCCTTAAACTCCCTTAGGGACCTCTCTACAACATGCTATAGGATCATTTATTAGAAGTCCAAAAGCAAGTCGTTAACTTACTAGATAAGGGATAGATCTAAGCTAGCTTCTCTTCGGCCGCTGCCCCTATCCTCTTAGTAAAGAAAGCAGATAGAGGTTAAAGGTTCTATATTAACTATCAAGCGCTAAACAAGATTATAAGGTAAGACCGATACCCCCTCCTGCTTATTAAGGAAACGCTTCGCTCCCTAGCCGGAGCTAAGTGGTTTATAAAGTTAGATATCTAGGCAGCCTTCTACTATATCCGGATTATAGAGGGCTACGAACATTTGATAGCATTCTAGACCTGGTTTGGCCTCTTTAAGTGGCTTATCTATCCCTTTAGACTTATAGGTATACCTGTAATCTTCTAATAATATATTAATAACGCTCTTGGTCTAATGCTTAGAGACTTTATAACGGTATATCTTAATAATATCTTAGTTTATACTTCGGGTAGTAGGAAAGATTATATAAGGTAAGTAAAGGATATATTCTAAGAGTTATAAAAAGTAAGACTTATACTAGACCTTAAGAAGTACGCGTTTACTATAAAAGAAGTCAAATACCTTAGCTATATTATAAAGGTAGGGGCCTAGGTCTGTCTAGACCCTGAAAAGCTAGCTACTATCTGTAAGTAGGAGGTACTATAGAAGGTTTAGGGAGTATAAAGCTTCCTAGGATTTGCTAATTTCTATTAAGACTTTATCCCTAACTTTTCCAGGCTGATAGAACCCTTAATATAGTTAACCTATAAGAATACCCCATTCCAGTAAGAGATTAAGGAACAGAAGGCCTTCGACGCCTTTAAGATAGCCTTTATATTAGAACCTATCCTCGTATAATAGGACCCTAAATGGGAGACGGTACTTAAGGCAGATTACTCTAGGATAGCGCTAGGAAGGTGCCTATCCTAGTAGGAAGAAGATAGGGTTCTATACCTTATAGCCTACCACTCTATAAAACTAACCCTGGCTAAATAGAACTATATAATCTATAATAAGGAGTTACTTATAATTATCTTGTACCTAAAGGCCTAGTTAGCCAAGCTCTATAGTATTATAGCTCCCTTTTAGATCTTAACTAACTATAAAAACCTTAAATACTTTTCCTAGCCTCGTTTAATCAATAAGTAACAAGCTCGCTAGGCTAAGATACTCTCCCTCTTCCACTTTAAGCTCTATTACCGACCTAGGTCGTAAGTATCCCGCCCTAACGCCCTGTCCTGTCGTAAACAAGACTTTCCCGAAGACGTATAACGTATAGTATAACTTCTCCCTACTATCTAGATAAATATAACAGATTCCTCGATGTCATCTAAAGCATCCTACCTACCAAAGGGGAGCACCATTTTTATAGACAAATAGCTAGTAGCCTTATAAGATAAGGGAGTTGTCAAGGATAAACATTATATATACTAGCTCTAGGCTATCTAGGATAGGGCCTGAAAATTTCTAAAGGAAGCAAATATAGTATAGACCTAGATTATGGACTACTCCCTTAATACGTAGGGTGCTTTCTAGTTCTAGGGTAGACTTTAGCTCCCTATATAGGAACTACTTACTACTACTATCCTTTAATGTATCTATAACTCCCTTATATTAGGCTATCTAGGGAGGAATAGGTTATTTAAAATACTCTAATAGGACTATTACTAGGACTTTATATCTCTAGACGTAAAGAGATTTACAAGGAACTATTATATATATTAGAAGGCTAAGGTTTCGCGTTAACTATAACAAGGACTCCTCTAGCCCCTACCTATCACCAACCGCTTCTAGAAATAGATTTCTATCGATTTTATGGTCGATCTCCCTGCACAAGACAAGAATTCTCCCCGGTACCTTATAGTAATCACCGACCAGCTGTCAAAGTACGTCTAACTCGAAGCTATATCCTCGATAGGAGCCGAGGCGTGCGCGCTCCGGTTCTAGGATGTATAATGGCGGTTTTACAGATTTCCGATACAAATTATCACTAATCACGGTTCGGACTAGCTTAGCCAGTTTTAGACCACTTTCTATAAGACTGTTGGGATCGAGCAGCTACTATTAATAGCCTATTATCTATAGATAGATAGAGGCACAGAACGTGTAAATTAGGAGGTATAGACTATCCTATAGACTATAGTTTCCTTTATATAGTATGACTAGCCTAAACATCTACCTATATACTAGCTTACAATTAATAACCGTGACTCGATAGTAACTAGGACAAGCGTAAGCTACCTCCTCTATAGTTATAATATAAGCCTAATATAGTTCATCGACCTATTAGACGCTCCTGCCTCGACCTTACAAGGAAGAGCTACTAATTTCTTATACTACCTAAGAGAAGGTATAGAATGGATCTAGGCCGCCATCGTGTATATATAGTAGCGCTAGCAAAAAAACGCTAATCGTTCTCGACGCCTAGCTAAGAGATTTAAGGTAGGGGATAAAGTATAGCTATCCTTATATAATATTAAAACTAATCGCCCTAGCTGTAAACTCGATTAGGTTAACGCTAAGTATAAGGTAATCACGGTACCGACATTACTAATAGTGACTCTAAATGTTCCCTAGGGCCTCTACCCTACCTTCTATATTGATCTTGTCAAGCGTACTATATCTAACCTATTACCTTTATAATATATATCAGATTTCTAACTAGACCTAGTATTAGAACTCTCCTAGGAAGGACTACTATAGGAAAAATATAAAGTAGAAGCGATCCTTATAGCTAGAAACGTAAGGGGGAGAGGAAACCGATATAATATATTAGTAAAATAGAAGGGATATAATACCCTAACTTAAGAACTATTAGAAAATCTAGAAAATACTAAGGCACTTAATACGTTTAAATAGGAATAGGGAGACATATATTACAATAATAGACTAGTTATAAACAAGAGGTAGGGAAGGGTATAAAAATAAATAATTTAGAATTTACACGTAGGCAGGCAAACCTAAGGCAAACGAGCGGCAGACACGTTACAGACGCGTCGCGAACGTATTATAGACGCGTTATAGAGATAATCTAATTATAAAAACAAAAACAAATACACTAACTAGAGTATAACGCGCTTACTTTGTAACATCCTCCTCCTTATCCTCCTCCTCTAAAACAATAGTTACAGTGGTAAGGGTAGGGTTATTGTAGTTACGGACTAGGTATACTATACGCTTAGCAGGCAAGGAAGAGTAGTAGGCATAGGAATGGCTAAAGTCGATCGGCATAGGTATAGGGCATATAGAGGCACTTATATAGGCATAAGAGGCAAGCAATAGGGTGCCTAAGATATAGATAACAAGGGTAACATTAGTATTAACCAAAGTTAATATATTCTTATTTATATACTATATCTAGTATAATATACTATTATTCTATACTATAATATAGTATATAAGCTGCCTAGTAGCTTATAGGGTAAGGTTAGGGCTAGTAGTAGGCTAGACAATATTACTACAATAGGTAGGGGTATTAGGGGCGGCGGTAGTAGCAACTAGGGCAAAGTCGTTACTAGAACGACGAGAACTTACAGCCAGGGCAGGGGCGAAGGTAGCCTATCTAGGCGAATAGTTAGACTAGGCAGCCTCGAAGAGCACAGAGAACAAACGCACCAGCGCGGAGAACTTAGGCGTCAGGACGGCGTGACAGGCGCCCTAGTTAGCGGTCTTATAATAGGCAGGGGAGGCAAGGGCGGTGCTAGCATCGTAATAACCTACAATTTTCTTGATGCCTACATGTAGGTAGGGGTTGTTAGCCTAGAGCTATAGATCCTAAATATAGCTCCTATAGTTCTTGTAGCACGTCGTATAGGAGGCGCCCTAACCCTAGACGTATTTGACCTTATTGCCTTTTAGAAGTTAGTTAATATATAATAGGTAATATTACTACTTCTTAGGCTATAGTTCTAATTCCTTATTAAAGGAGTCGCCCTTAATAGCGTACCTACCAAGGGAGAGGTTAGCATTCTTATGCTATAAAATAAGGAATTAGTCCATGCCCTATATATATATATAATAGCTAAAATTAGTATAGGTAAGAGAAAAATTTATATAGTAATCTTTATTCTTATTACTACTAGAGTAGCGACTATTACTACTACTACTAAGTAAACCGATAGCTATTAATATATTAGATAGATACTAATTAAAAAAAAAAGAACTTAAGGGTATAACAAGGGCATAGGTAGTAAGTATAGTTATAGGAGGCAGAGGTAGTTAGAAGGTATAGAGGAAGAGAGTTAGTTATAAATAAGGAAAAATTAAGAGGAGGAGGGAAAAAGAAGGTATATTTATAGGTATAAGAGGAGGGTAATAAAGGAGTATACTAGGCCTAGGCAGACTACTTATTATATATATAACTTACTACTATATATATAGGTCGCATTATTCTAATAATAAAGATAAGGAGGTATAGGTTTTATCTAAACTTAAATAGCTACCTATTTATATATAATATACTATTATATACGCAAGTTACATTATTATAGCAACAAAGGAAGGAAGGTATAGGGCCTGCTTATAGGACTAATATATAAAGCACGATATAGGGCAGGTCGGCCCAGCAACCGCGAAAAAAGAGGGGGGGTATATTATAGGCCCAGGCTATACCCGGGCTAGACAATGCCCAGGCTTTACCCAGGCACAGAACAGACCCACCCTGCCCCACTTACCTACGCCCCACAGGTCCGTAGAGCGTTCGTTGCTCGTTCGTAACTCGTCCGGTGGACACGCGGCCAAGGCCCGGTTAGGGCCCGACCCGGAGCCTAACCGGGCCCTACCTAGGTTACAACGTATATACTTAAAAGGCGCCCCTCCGTATAACTCTTGTGTTCTTTCTCTTTTTCCTCCCTAAGGTAGTCGAATAGAATATTGTGCGCTTATCTGCAGTTGCCATAAGGCTAGCACATTACACTTCTAAATATAGAAGGCAGGCCCCCTGAAGGAGCTATCGAGGTAAGAGTGACAAAGGATATAATACTAAGAACAGTATTACTATAAAGTGTAGTTAAACGACTATTGCCTTTAACTAGGGGGTATATCAGAAGCTATAGAGCTTTTAAGAGTATTAGCTATATACGTGCTATAACGTATAAGGCGTCATTGCTAACGCATTGGCCAGTTCCTTTGTCTATAAATATTAGTCGTTTTGTCTCCTTTATAGATAGTTTAATAAGGTACTGTCTCCTTTATATAGCTACCTACTATAGACTGCTTTTAATGCTCCCGGAGCTCCTACTGCGTTTGGCATATGGTAATAGCATGTGGAGTAGGCACTTAAGCAATACTGCCATACTTAGGTTTATATAATTAAGTTCTGTGTAATTTCTCTGCTGTGGCTCGGTAGAGAAGCATGATGATGAAGAATGCGCCGTCTCGGGACGTGATGAGACGCTGGCGTCTTGGGTGTTGACTCAAGCCATCCTGAAGAACTCGGCCCCGCCCGTAGTGTAATTTACCGTATCGTTTGCAGACGACTCGGCGTGGAGGACCAAGCCCCCGCCAACCGCACCAGGCTCCCAGTAGATTCCGAGGGCATGGGTTCTCCGAGACACCACGCCGAACCCGGCGCTACCCAAGGAACCATAGACTGGGGGCCTGGCGATGGCCCCCCTCGTGACGGAATTGAAAACAACTTGATTTCCACAGCAGCTCGCGTGCCCAGAGAGGCTGTTCCCGGCATTGCTCAGGCGTATGATCCTGGGCCGTCCTATGAACCAGCAACCGAATAAAGTTAAGCCGACAGAGAAGACCGTTCCAAACACGGCGCCGGCAACTAGTGCAGGCCTGAGTGGGCAAATAGGGTGGCCTATTAATATGGATTGTGGGTTGTGGTTAGCTTCGATTTTTTTTTTCTTTCTTTTTTCCCTCTCTATTCCAGTTGCTTTTTCTTCAAGGATAGCCAAGGTCGCGATGGTGAACCAGAGTCTCTCACCGCACCAAGGGGGGGAAGAACCAAATGGGAAAGAGGTGTGTAGGTAATTAATTAATAGGTAATGTCTTACCCAAGTTGTCGGCCATTTTCACAAACGTATATGCCCCGAGAACGTCGAATGGGATTGATGTAAACGTGATCGGGACTCGAAACGCTAGATCGTGATGGATTTCGTGTGAGAGTCGGGCTGGCTGGCCCTACCGGTTCCGGAACATGATTGCATCAAGGGGCTCTCACCTCCATAATAGTATACCGGGCAAAAGCCGAGCGGAATGCCGGCCACGACGGCGGCTACGAGGAGCTGGGTTGGCGCTGGGTGAAAGGCAATTAAGAGATGCCAGCTCAGCAACCCCCCGGTTTATAAAGACAGCGGATTGCATGATGATGAGAAAAAAACTTGGGTGATTATGCTCACCGTATCCGAGCGTTCGGTTTGCTAGTGCTGCCACCAACAGAACGTTTGTCGCCATGGTTGTTCCCAGGAGCATCGGGATGACGATGAAGGGTGTATTAAGCCGCGCCAGCATGAAGAGACCGGCAACGGCCATGGCTCCGGATTTGAGGGCTCCGCCAACGGCGGCATCCCGCAGTATCTCGGTAGTCAGGGGGACTCCGGCTGCATGTGCGCCTGCTGCTCCAGCTGCCGCTGCTGCAGCAGTGGCAAGACCAACATCAAAGAGGCGAGTCATTATGAATATGGCCACTTTTTTTATGAAAAGTCTGTCAGGTCCCCAGGGAACGCCGCTAACTGGTGCTGCAGCGAGAACTTACGTTGGTCCGCGAACTCGCGCGGGCTCTGGGTGGTTAGCGCAACCCTTTGGAGCTGGATGTAGACGCACTGGCTGGCCGCTTGAGAGGGTCGAGGTTGTTCAGCAAGGCTTCGAGTTTTCCCCTCCCCAACCAGAAAAAAAGAAAGAAAGAAAGAAAAAGAAAAAAAAATCAGTCCGAGCTGGTGACTTCTTACCCAGACTCATCTTCCTTGGTTGAATTCACGGGATGGACTGGACTACTATCGCAGCGGGAGTGGTCTGATTTGGCTTTGGATCTTGGTGACAACTTTGGGAAAGGGACAGAAGGACTTCGGGCTCATATTGATGAAATGCCAGAGAGGGCGGGGTTGATGGCACGGGCACACCCTTTTGAGCTCCATGGACCATGGCAAGGCTGAGAGGCCTCTGCAGGGTGAAGGGCGGATGTGATCTGCACGAACACTTACATGCACCATTCCGTATTTATTAGCAGTGTGACACCGTCCCTTGCTCTGCACCGCCACCGCCTTGGTGCGCTAGTTCGTTGCCTTTAACCACAATGAGCAGTTTCGTGATTCTGGTGCCCTGTAACGGCTCTATTCCGTACTTCAGGAGGGGCTGGGTAGGGTGGGTATACTTGGGTGACTATTATTACCTGGTATACAGGTGTCGGAAGCTATAGAGCTTCCAAGAGTATTAGCCACGCGTTTGCCACAGCTATATGAGGCTGTTCAACGCATTGGCCAGTCCCCTTATCTATAAATACCACTCTTTTTGTCTCCTTTATAGATAGTTCAACAAGGCACTCTTTCCTTCGTACAGCTACCCACTACAGACACTGCTTTTAACGCTCTAGGAAGCTCATTACTAGGTTTAGCAGTTATAAGCCCGGCGCCTTGACTACTCCTCTACTAACGTATCTTTAATATTAATAGTAGCTTCTTCTATTATAAACTCTTTTACCCTGCTTTAATACGCTTTTGACGATATGTCTATTATACCTAAGATCCTAGTTAAGACTTTTATATGCCTTATAGGGCCTAGTTCCTAGAACTTGTAGTATATTAAACTATAGTTATAGGTTAAATTCGCTAATATATAGGGATTTATCGACCTTAATAGTGACTATAAGCTAGATCTAGAAGTTTTATAGTGCCTAACCTATAAGTAAGCTAGAGATAACCTTATCTTAGCTTTTTAAGAGTAACTTTTAGAAGGATTATTACCTTTAATACCTATAGATTTGATATCTTCTAATATAGCTATTATAGCCGAATTCATATAACTATAAGACTCCTTTTATAAAGATATTATATATATTATAGATATTAGTAAGTAGATAGAATAGCTATAACGTTAGCTAGTATATATTATAGATCCTAAACTCTATAAAGTTATAAAAGTATATAGGAAGAAAGATATTAACCTTATTAGGGGAATTATCTAGGTACTTTGCTCTATACTTATACTATCTATTATAATGCTCTATATAATAGTTACTATATAATATATAACTAGTTTTAATATAGTTAAGCGTTTAGGAGTTAATCTATAGCGTTAGATTTATGACTTTAATATTACCTTCTAATAAGCTATCTAATATAATATCTTAGAAATATAAGGTATATAAGGACTTTATACCTTTTTTAATATTATCATTATATATATCTTACTAACCTAAGTGGTAAATAAGAGGATAGAAATTAAGCTTATTAATAGTATAGGATAGCTACTTCTAGAGCTTAATACCCTTATTATAATAGCTAAGATCCTAATTAATAATGATATATAACCTAGAGTCTCTTAGAAGTATAGAATCTTATTAATACCTTATATACTAATACTTCCTATAGTTTAAAAGAGTAGTAAGGAAAGAGGTAGAGACTTATATACTTAATAATATAATATAAGATATCCCTATAAATATCTAAGATATCTATAGGACCTAATAGACTGTTATATACTTAAGTAAGCTATCTATAGTGATAAGTAATACTTATACCTTTCTAATAAGGAGTATAAGAGGATTTACTAGGAGCTTAATAAGCCGAAGTAGGCTAGACTAAAGGATTAACTTATCGCTAAATAGAGGGAGCTATCCTATTCTAGGTAGTCAGGGGTAGGATACCCTAGTTCCCTTAATATATTAATCATTAGCCTTTAACTACTTAGTGAGCTCTTAACTTACTATAGGGCGTTTAGTATAGTTACTCTATGGCATTATCCTCTTTTGGAAAGTACTCTACTAGACTTATATAGTATAACCTACTTAGTTAACGATAAGAAGTTCCTTTTACCTAGAATGTTTGTTAAGGTAGAAGATCCTAAGTTTATTAAAGCAGGTATAACAACCTTTCCTATTAGTAAGAGGGGTACTCGGGTAATTAAGAACGTTCTAGATAGACTATATAGACTATATACCGAGAGCCTAACGCTTAAAGATATTACTATCATCAAAGAATTCTATATTGATATTATCTTGGAAGCTCTATTACTTGAGATAGGCACTTAGTACTATAGGTTAGATTACTTACTATGTTTTAGAATACTAGAAAAAACGTTATACTTTATAAGTTAGAATATAAGTATAATCTTACCTTCCTCGAATATAAGCTACTTTCTTACTACCCAAGCTTCCTAGACTACGTCTTAATTAGTAAAGCGGATATTATAAACGTTTATATATCCTTATAGAACGTGTTCACTACGTATGGTAAAAGGTCCTAGATATAAGCATTACCTACTATAAGAGAGGATACTAAGGATCTTTAGCACTTAAGAGCTAGCTACCTCGGACTAGAAGCGTTAAAAGCGCTTATCAATAATGCTAGAAACGTCTATATCAAGGGGACGGTATATATTAAGTACGAGAGCTACGCTTATACTTACATAAGTAAGGTTATCTCTAGGAAAATACTACCTAAGTAGAAGTCTATATACCTATTCTAGCAAGTAGCCTAGGATCTGTTTGACTATCCTAAAGCGATTAATGGATCGTAATAGCTACTTATAATTGTTGATAAGTATAATAAGAAGCTCTTCCCTTTCTTCCTAACGACGAAGTCACTAGACTAGATTATAGGAATTATTTAGAACTTCGAGAGCTAGGTAAGACGTTAATACGGGCTTACTATTTGTAAGATTAAATAGGATAACGATATTATAACGATTAGTTTAATAAGGTATATACTAACGTACTATTAGACTTAGGCTATAGAAAGTAGTATTAATCTTAAGCTCTTACCTTTATATACCTATAAGCCTAATAGACTAGTAAAGTAAGTAAGGTAAGAACTAACCTTATACTTAATTAAGATGCTTAATAGTATAAATCTATTTATAAAGCTCTAATTAAAAAGTATATAAGTAGTAATATACTTATATATAATAAGCCTAAGCCGTATTTACTTATTTAAAACTCCTAATAAAGTGCTCTATAGCTAGTTTAAATAGTATTTTCGCTAATACAAACCTAGCTTAATAATTACATTAACTAGCGACTTATACCTAAATTAGAATAGCATCTTTACCTATAGATACTAGGTACATATTAAGCTAGTGCCAACCCTCTAGGGCACCACTTAGCACCTCTAGAACTAAACCTCTATCTAGTCAGATAAGGAGGAGCGTCGGCTTAAAATGTCCAGGGCATCCGAATATTCGCGGTCACAGTAGGCAAGTCTAACCATCTAGATGGCAACGACGATAGGGGCAAAGGTAGCGACAACGATATCCCTCTAGACAGATGTAGAAGAGTCCACTTACGTAGAAAAAGATACTCTAACTTATAAAAGAAAGAAGAACTATATCCTATCGCTTTAATCTATTAGAGCAAACAAGTATTAAAAGCTATCTATTGTCCTTGTCTTTCTATCTAGAGCCCCTAGATGGGTACCCCCTATTTATACCTATTATATATAATAAAGCTCTATAGAACCGGAAAAACAAAACTATATCTTATGTCCTTCTAGTTATATTAAGAACTTCTAGCCCTAGTCTATACTTCCCTTTCGAATTCGCCTTAAGGCTCTTACTAGCGAATTCGGGCCTAAAACTTTACTTATATTCCTTATAATGCCTAGCCTGTTTAGCTCTACTATTACCTTTAGATAAGGGCCATTTTTTAGATATCTAATGCCTTTACTGGGCTTTTACTTTGATATTTAGCGTATCTTAGCCTATAAACTATAAAGGGTACTTAGGAACTAGCTTTAGATCTTTAGGCCTTTGTCACGAGCTAACTATATACCGTAACCTGGTAGGGTATAGCAGGCTAAATAAGCCACCAATCAAGAAAGGCACGAAGCGAGGCTAACACGGGATCGCTAGGGAGCACGGGCTACTATAGGCGAACAATTGCCAAAAGGGAAAGATAGTAGAGGATAGCTAGCTACCAAAGGCAATCCAAGGACAAGATAAAAGGGGACTATAAGCGATCGACAGAAGTATATATATATATAAATAGTCACTTATTATAATAGACTCTAGGAGTTTACTAGTAATAGTAACCTATAATTATAGTACTTATACTAAGTATTACTAATTACTATAAGAGATAACTCTAGTGTTATTATAAACCCTTTAGCTTTACCAAATCCCTTAGACAACCTGCTTACTTGTTCTGCTTAATCTACCTTCGTCTAAACCCTTTTAGAAGAAGTCTGAGTTAGGTTTGTTACATGTTACTATTACTTCCTTTATTCTCTTATGGTTTAGAACGGAGGTAACTTTGACCTCGATATCGATATAGCTACTAACGTTACGGCCGAATAGCTGCTTGCTTAGCTTAGTTAACTCTATTAGTAGATCTAGGAGTTGGACTAGAGAGATAAGGCTACTTAAGCCTAAATTAAAAAACTCGAGAACGGCGAAAAGTACTTATAGAAGTTAGTTAACAAGGCCTATACCAAAATCAAGGCGCTCGAAACCGCTAAAAGCGAGCTATATTAAGATCGAACTACCTAATAAATATAGAGGAACTAAGGAGGATCTTATAGGATTCCTAATAAACCTTCGATCCTACTTCTAGCTTAATAATAACAAGTTTCTAGACAATAAAGCTAAAGTCCTCTATATAGCTATAAGATTAGAGGGTAAGGCACTTAGATAGTTCGAGCCTATGTAGAATGACTACCTTACTAAGGAAGATAAAGACGACCGAGACGCGTTTACGTAGGTAGTCTTTTGATCTTATGACTATTTTAAAGAAGAGCTTTAGAAGGTTTTTAGTGACAAAGACAAGAAGATTTATATATAAGAAAGACTTACTAATCTCTAATAGACTAAGTTAGTAGCCTCCTATACTATATAGTTTAGATAGGATATACTTAAGTCTTAGCTTAATAACGAGGTATTAATATAATTATTCTATAACGGCTTAAAGGAAAAGGTTAAAGACAAGCTATATAAGTATAATCGGCCTAAGACTCTAGATAAATATATTATATAGGCTATTAGAATCGATAATCGACTCTATATATAGGAGTAGTAGAAACAAGGTCGAATAATAGAACTATAGTTAAGGCTAATGATAAGAAAAAGCGAGCGTATATTAATACCTTATATAGGACGTACCCTAGAGCTATAGATATAGATATAGCATAGAAGTAAGACCGGAAGAAGATAACCAAAGATAAGTCTAATATTACCTACTATAACTATAGAAAGAAAGGGCACTATAAGCGAGAATGTCGAAGCCCGAAGAAAGAGTAGAAGACAGTCCCTAGAAAGGAAATTACGGTTATCGACGAAACTACCAAGGACATTATCGAAGTAGCAGCTACAAGCTACGAAGATAGGGGTAGTAATATAGATAGTCTTGGACACGATAGTAATGGTAAAGACGAACAAGTACTGTACTCTAAACTAGTTACTATAGACCTAGAGATAGGTCTTGCCGAATAGGATATGGTAAGAGAATACACACCGCTAATTTCGATTCTCCTAGCCTTAAGGTAGTAAGGTTTTATAGTTATATAGAGGTAGGATAGATTATAGATAACCGATACCTAAGGAATCGAAAGACCCGGACCTAATGTTCTATTCCTCTAGGAACAAATCAAATAGTATTATAATAAAGTTTTCCGACTTAATATAGAACTATATAAATAGGATAGACGCTTAACTTGACTTACCTAGTAGAGCGATAAGATAAGGGACGAAATAAGGAAACTCTAATATATTATAGAAGCTATTAAAGGAAGACAGCCTATAATATATAATAGGCCTAATAGCTACGCTAAGTACCTTGACAACTAGTAACTTAGTAACGATATATGGAACCTAGAGTACTAGTTTATACACACGAACCGTGGAAAAGACAAATATATATAGGAAAACTACTAGAAGAAACATTCCTACCTTAGCGTCAGGGTATCTATAGTCTATATATAGTAAGAAGGATTCGGGAAAGAGTTTTAATACCTCCTAGGCAACGCTACGTGACTATACCCTCGACACGAGGCATATACGTAAGTGACCTAATTCTAGTATATAGTATACAAATGCCAATATTACTTCCGTGACAAATTCGAAAACAATCATTAGCCGACCTAATAAGGAAATAAGGACGAAAGCCTCTACCCTATAGAATAGGTTCACAATATAGGAAATAGAGCGGCCAAATTGCTCTAGAAGATCGAAGCCTATAATCTAAAAGGCATTACGGTAGTTCTAAAACAAGCCTAGCCTAAGTACTACAGAATAGGACGAGATATATAGGACTTATACTAGAGTAACGATTGTCTCTATTACGTAGACAAAAAGAAATCGCGAATTTAGGAGCTTCAGATAAAGATATGGTATATACGACGAAAAGCAGAACGGACTTAATAGTAGAAGCTGTAAGCACTTAATGGCTTACAGAAATGAGCACGATCGACGAAGCCGCTATTAGCCAAATAACCGAAGAGGTTAGCACTGACCTAGGAAACGGGTCAGGGCCCTTTAAGGGGCCCGGAAACCATTAACGCCCACGTAGCGGCGAGTAGTAGCGTAATATAAGAGGAACTAGCGTAAGAGACCACTATATTGAGAACTCCTAGTACAAATATAGGAAATCGCTATAATCTTTAGACGATAGTAGTAAGATAAGCGACTATAAATAACGGTATAATGGAAATAGTATAAAATGCTTATACTAGTAGATAGTAGAGTAGAGATAAACCTGATTTCGCTAATACTTGTAAATTAGCTATAGATACCCTAGAGAATAAAGTAGAAGTATAGTATAGTTAAAGGGCTATTTCTAATATAATAGGTATATAAGGAGACCGAACCAATTGATATTACTATAGTAGGCAAGACTATGGTAATTATATTTAATATTATGGATATAAGTAATAATAAAGATATAATATTAGGGTTACTATAGTATGAAGATTATAACCTAGACATTAGCTAGAAGAATAGTAGCTACCTATAACCCTAAATAGAGTTATATTTAACTAGCAAGATAGGGAGCATATAAGGATCGCAAACAGACAATACTTAAGGGAAGGCATGTCCTATAGATCTACCGTAAGAGATAGATAGTAGTAGACAGACTACTATAGACTCTAGAAGAAGTAGTATAATGATATCAATATCGTAATAGGAGGAACGAGCTAAACCGCTAATAGCTATTCTCTCTATTAATAAATGTAAAGCACTATAATTAGAGTAGTAGGTTAAGATAGGAGAAATCGCTAGTATCGCTATAGACAGAACCAAGTTTATATACTATCAGAAAACCGAGAGATAAGACAAGACTAGGGAAGTACCGAAGGAATATAAAGGACACCTAGCATTCGAACCAAAGCATCTAGAAGGATTATTAGAACACGGCCTATAGGATTACGAGATCAAGCTTAAGGAAGGAGTATAACTAAAGTTCTTTAAGATTTACTATACGAGCTAGATATAGAATAAAGAACTTAAGCGATATTTAGAGGAGAACCTTCGAAGAGGATATATCCGCCTATCGATATTGCTAGTAGGCTACCTAATCCTGTTTATACCTAAGAAAGACGGAAAGCTATAGTTATACGTTAACTATTGGTAACTTAATGAATAGACTATGAAAAACCGATACCTGTTACTGCTAATCTTACGGCTCTAAGATTAGTTAGTAGGAGCCTAATATTTTATACGTCTTGACTTGCTATTGGCCTATAACTATATATAGATTAAAGAAGGCGACGAGTAGAAAATGGCCTTTAGGATACCCTATAGCTATTATAAGTACCTCGTTATACTATTTAGACTCACGAACGCGCTAGTAACGTTCTAAGCCCTAATTGATTAAGCTATCTGACCCTTTCTCGACAAATTTACAGTATATTATCTCGACGATATACTTATCTTCTCTAAGATAATAGATAAACACTAGAAGCATATAAAAGTAGTACTAGACGTGTTATATGTATATAAACTATTAATTAATAAGGAAAAGGGCAAATTCTACGTTAGGAAGACGGTGTTTTTAGGATATAAAATATTCCTAGGATAAATTCGGATAGAACCTTTAAAGGTTAAAGCTATCAAGGAATAGCTATAACTAATATTAGTTATAGAAATACAAAGCTTTATCGGATTTACGAACTTCTACCGAATATTTATTAGGAACTTTAGAGCAATCGTATAACCTTTATACGAACTTATAAAGAAGAACGCTAAATTCTAATAGGAAGAATAGCATAAGTAAGCATTTATATAGATCTATAATACTATTACTAAAGATCTAGTACTAGTACTACTAGACCCTAAGAAGCTATTCGAGGTAGAAATAGACGCTTTAGACTACGCCATTAGAGGATAATTAGGATAACGAGACGAACAAGGAAAGCTATATCTTATAGCCTTTTTTTCAAAGAAGCTTAATAGACCACGTCTTAATTATCCGATCTACGATAAGGAATTACTTATGATTATCAAAGCTTTCAAGGAATAGCGACTATACCTTAGTAGTACGATTAAACCGGTATAAGTATATACGGATTATAAGAATTTGCGATACTTTATAACGATAAAGGAGCTTAACAGACGATAAATACAATAGGCAGAATTCCTTACGGAATTTAACTTCGAGATCTGCTATAAGAAGGGTAAAGAGAATATACGAGCGGATATCTTAAGCTGACGAACGGATTATATAGAAGGACGAACGGAAATAACACTACCGTTATTTAAAGAACGAACAGATAGAATACTATATTCCGAAATATAGATACCTATAGAAGATAATCTACTTGACTCGTTCCTAGAATGTTATATAATCTTTCAAGAAGAAAGGATTAACGAGATATAGTATTAAGTAGTACCTAGACTAGTAGTACCTAACGGAGTAGAAGAAAGAGATAGGAAACTCTAGTATCGAGGTAAAGCATATATCTACGACTAGGATTAATAGCTATAGATGATTTGAGAACTCTATAAGTCGAAACTTAGAAGATATAAAGGAGTTACGAAGACTATTATATAAGTTAAGAAACATTACGACTTTCTATAGTTAATGGTATAAGTTAAAGAAGTCGTATAGAACTACGACATTTATAATTAAAGTAAAACGGTATAATATAAGCTGTATAGATTACTTTAGCCATTACTAATAGCTGACAAACTATAGAGTTTAGTTATAATAGACCTTATTATAAAGCTACTAGAATCTAAAGACATAGCTATAAGAGTAATCTATAATAGTATTCTTACTATAGTGGATTACCTAACTAAATAGATATACTTCTTTCCCTATAAGAAATCTTAGATAGCTAAATAGCTAGTAGATATAATCTATTAGCAAGTTATATTAGTATATACTTAGCTATAAAAATAGATTACTAATAGAGATACTAAGATCATATTAAAATTCTAGTAAGCGTTAATATAACGATTAGGCGTTAATAGTAAGCTATCAATAGTATATTACCTATAGACTAACAGATAAACGGAGTAACTAAACCAAGTTATTAAGTAGTACCTCCGCTCTTACGTTAACTATTAGCAAGATAACTAGGTTATACTATTACTAATAGTATAACTCGCTTATAATATAACGCTAATAGAAATGACCAAAGTCATACCGTTCTTCGCGAACTATAGATATAAAGTAGACCTTAGGTAAAGACTAGAGGTTACAGTGCCAAGAGTAGTAGTTAAAGTAAAACAAATGTACGTACTATATAAGAAACTTAAAAAGGAACTCGAGTTTGTCAAGACTAGAATGAAAAATTACTATAACAAATACAGGCTTAAGGGACCTTACCTAGAGAGAGGAGACAAAGTCTACTTAATTATATAAAACTTACGAACCAAACGACCAAGTACGAAGCTAGACTTTAAAAAGGTCAGACCTTTCATTATTAAAGAACGAATTTCGATATCTAACTATTAATTATTATTACTATTATCTATATAACTATAGATAGATGTTTTTTATATTTCACTTCTCGAACTAGTACTAAAGAATGCTAAGGTTACTACATATATTAAAGCAGAGGATAAAGAGGAAGAATAGGATATTAAAGAAATTCTAGATTTACATATTATTAACAGAGAACTATAGTACCTAGTTAAATAGCTTGATTTTGGACTAGAAGATAACTTATAGGAACCTATTAAGAACCTAAATTGCCCTAAGAAACTAGAGTAGTTCTACTAGCGGAATCCTAACCGGCTATAAGAACCGGTTCTAAAGCCTATTCCCCGATAGAAAAAGAGGGGAACCTACTAGAATTAGGACTAGGATCTAACCCGATCGACTCCTAATCAAGCACATTAAAAGCACCTAACGCCTAAGCCTAACCCGCGAGGGTCTACGTCTCTAATATTAGCGGAGGAGTATCTGGTTCTTCCTCCTCCTCCAGACAAGCTACGCTACGACGAAAAACTTCGGTACTATAATTGTATAGGGATTGTTATAAACGACGTAATTGACTTAAATGGCTTAGTATCCAAGTAAGTAATGCCTCGGTCTTAGCAATCTCCCTCAAAACCTCCTCCTGCTCTGATAAATTCGAAAGGACTAAGATAGTTAGTAACCTAAGACTACAAAGGAAAATAACGAGGAACCTATAGGCATCTATAATGTTTAGACTACTATACTTCTTACCTATATAAATATAGTTTTAATACTTATTTAAACCTTCTATTATTATATAACGCTTTTATAGCTTTGTATTCTAATAACGCTTATAAGGTATAGCGACTTTGTAACCCTCTCACTTAATCTTAATCGTAATAGCGTATCGTTCGCGTTTAAGATTATAATAATTCCTAGGAATACAATTAGCTATAGCAAAAGAAAGTTAGCAGAAGAAGGACATTACTTACTAGGGAAAAGGGGGGTATTAGTAGTACTTAAAATAAGTCATAAGAAGCTTTTAGGTCAAAAGCCCTAAAGAGGGGGCATTGTATTACAAGCTAACCATATACCACAACCCGGTAGGGTGTAGTAGGCTAAATGAGCCACTAATCAAGAAGGGCACGAAGCGAGGCTGATATGGAATCGCTAGGGAGCGCAGGCTACTACAGGTAAACAATTGCTAAAAGGGAAAGATAGTAGAGGATAGCTAGCTATTAAAGGCGATCCAAGGATAGAATAGAAGGGGACTATAAGCGATCGACAGAAGTATATATATATGTAAATAGTCACTCGTTATAGTAGACTCTAGGAGTTTACTAGTGATAGTAACCTATAATTATAGTACTTATACCAAGCATTGCTGATTACTATAAGAGATAACTCTAGTGTTGTTATAAACCCTTTGGCTTTACCGAATCCCTTAGACGACCTGCTTGCTTGTCCTGCTTAATCTACCTTTGTCTAAACCCTTTTAGAAGAAGTCTAAGTTAGGTTTGTCATAGCCTTAAATGTTTAAATAGTAAGGGCTAAGTCTATTTGGCTAGATTATTATTAGGATGACATTAATAAGCCTATCCTTTCTTAGTAGCTTAGGTTAAATATATCTCTTATATTTATACTAGCTTACTTAGCCTTATCTTGGTCTAACCTAGTGGCTATTATATTACTAAAGGCGCCTATTTAACTAGTTACTACTACTACGACTCCAAAAATTTTCCTTATCCTTCTATAGCTATAAGTTATTCCTTTACCTGCTTTACTATACGCTAGTAGATAGCTATCCTTGGTTTATAGGGATATTCGAGTGCCTATTAGAGTAACTAAGGCAGCCTAAGTCCCTTAGGTACCTTACTAAGGAACTGCTAGATAGTATTGTCTATAGGAACCTAGCGATCCTTCTTTATAACTAATTACTCTTTTGTTAGTAGTAGGTTATCTTCTCCTTCCTTTATCTAGATAGTGTTACAAGCCAACCATATACCGCAACCCGGTAGGGCGTAGCAGGCTAAACGAGCCACCAATCAAGAAGGGCACGGAGCGAGGCTAACACGGGATCGCTAGGGAGCGTAGGCTACTATAAGCAAACAATTGCCAAAAGGGAAAGATAGCAGAGGATAGCTAGCTACTAAAGGCAATCCTAGGGCAGGCTAGAAGGGGACTATAAACGACTAATAGAAGTATATATACATATAAATAATTATTCGTTATAGTAGACTCTAGGAGTTTACTAGTAATAGTAACCTATAATCATAGTACTTATACTAAGCATCGCTAACTACTGTAAGAGACAACTCTAGTGTTATTATAAACCCTTTAGCTTTACCAAATCCCTTAGACGACCTATATGCTTGTCCTGTTTAATTTACCTCTGTCTGAACCCTTTTAGAAGAAGTCTGAGTTAGGTTTGTTATACGTTGTTATTACTCCCTTTATTCTGTTATAGCTTAGAACGGAGGTAATTTCGACCTTAATATCGATATAGTTACTAACATTATAGCTAAATAGCTACTTACCTAGCTTAGTTAACTCTAGTAGCAGATCTAGGAGTTAGACTAGAGAGATAAGGTTACTTAAGCTTAGATCAAGGAACTCGAGAACGGCGAAAAGCATTTATAGAAGCTAGTTAACGAGGCCTATACCAAAATTAAGGCACTTGAAGGTGCTAAAGCGAGCCGTATCAAGATCAAACTACCTAGTAAATATAGAGGAACCAAGGAGGATCTTGTAGGATTCCTGACAAACCTCTGATCTTCTAGCTTAATAATGATAAGTTTTTAGACGATAAAGCTAAAGTCCTCTATATAGCTACGAGACTAGAGGGCAAGGTACTTAGATAGTTCGAGCCTATGTAGAATGACTATCTTACTAAGGAAGACAAAGACGACCGAGATATATTTATATAGGTAGTCTTTCGATCCTATGACCGGTTTAAAGAAGAGCTTCGGAAGGTTTTTAGTAATAAAGATAAGAAGATTTATATGTAAGAAAGACTTACTAATCTCTGATGGACTAAGTTAGTAGCCTCTTATATTATATAGTTTAGACAGAATATACTTAAGTCTTAGCTTAATAATAAGGTATTAATATAACTATTCTATAATGGCTTAAAGGAAAAGGTTAAAGACAAGCTATATAAGTATAACCGGCCTAAGACCCTAGATAAATATATTATATAGGCTATTAGGATCGATAATCGACTTTATATACAAGAGTAGTAGAAACGAGGTTAGATAAATAGAACCACGGTTAAGGCTAACGATAAGAAAAAATAAGTATATATTAGTACCTTATATAGGATATATCCTAGAGCTATAGATATAGATATAGTATAGAAGCAAGATAAAAAGAAGATAACTAAAGACAAGTCTAACGTTATCTATTATAACTATAGAAAGAAAGGATACTATAAATAAGAATATCGAAGCCCGAAGAAAGACTAGAAACTAGTCCCTAGAAAGGAAATTATAGCTATTAACGAAACTACCAAGGATATCATCGAAGTAGCGGCCACAAGCTACGAAAACAGGGACAGCGATACGGATAGTCTCGGACGTAATAGCGACGGTAAAGACGAATAAGCACTATACTCCGAACTGGTTACTATAGACCTAGAAATAGGTCTTGCCGAATAGGACACGGCAGGAGAATATATACTACCAATTTCGATTCTCCTAGCCTTAAGGCAGTAGGGTTTTATAGTTACCTAGAGGCAGGATAGATTATGGACGACCGATACCTAAGGAATCGAAAGACCTGGACCTAATGTTCTATTCCTCTAGGAACAAATCGAATAGTACTATAACGAAGTTTTCTAACTTAACACGGAACTATATAAACGGGATAGATGCTTGATTTGACTTGCCTAGTAGAGCGATGAGATAAGGGACGAGATAAGGGAACTCTAATATATTATAGAAATTATTAAAGGGGAATAGCCTGTGATATATAATGGGCCTAATAGCTATACTAAGTATTTTGACGATTAGTAACTTAGCTACGACGTATAGAACCTAGAGTACTAGTTTATATATATAAACTATGGAAAAGACAAATATATATAGAAAAACTACTAGAAGAAACACTCTTACCTTAGCATTAGAGTACCTATAGTCTATATATAGTAGGAAGGATTTAAAAAAGAATTCCAATACCTTCTAGGCGACGCTATACGGCTATACCTATAATACAAGGCATATATATAAGTGCCCTAGTTCTAGTATGTGTTATACGAATGCCGATACTACTTTCGTGACAAATTCGAAAACAATTACTAGCTAACCCGACAAGGAAATAAAGACGGAAGCCTTTACCCTATGGAATAGGTCTATGATATAGGAAACAGAGCAGCCAAATTGCTCTAGAAGATCGAAGCCTGCGATCTAGAAGGCATTATGGTAGTACCAAAACGAGCCTAGCCTAGGTACTATAGAATAAGACGAGACATATAGGACTTATGCCGGAGTAACGACTACCTCTACCACGTAGATGAAAAGAAATCGTAGATCTAGGAGCTTTAGATAAAGCTATAGTATATATAATAGAAAGCAGAACAGACCTAATAGTAGGAAGCTACTAGCACTTAATGGCTTATAGAAATGAGTATGATCGACGAAGCTGCTATTAGCTAAACAACCGAAGAGGTTAATACTGACCTAGGAAACGGGTAGGGGCCCTCTAAGGGGCCCGAAAACAATTAACGCCCGTATAGCAGCAAGTAGTAGCGTAGTATAGGAGGAACTAGTATAAGAGACCACTATATCGAAACCTCCCGGCAGAAATATAAGAAATCGCTATAGTCTTTAGGCAATGGTGGCAAGATAAGCGATTATAGATAATAGCATAATGGAAACAGCATAAAATGCTTGTACTAGTAGATAGTAGAGCAGAGATAAACCTGATTTTGCCGACACTTGTAAATTAGCTATAAATACCCTAGAGAATGAAGTAGAAGCATAGTATAGTCAAAGGGCCATTTCCGACGTAATAGGTACGTAGGGAGACTAAACTAATCGATATTACTATAGTAAGAAAGACTATAATAGTTATATTTAGTATTATAGATATAGGTAATAACAAAGATATAATATTAGGGTTACTATAGTATAAAGATTATAACCTAGACATTAGCTAGAGGAATAGTAGCTACCTATAACCTTAAATAGAGTCGTATTCGACTAGCAAGATAGGGAGTATACAAGGATTATAAGCGGACGATACTTAGGGGAAGGCATATCCTATAGATCTACTATAAGACACAGACAGTAGTATATAGACTACTACAGACTCTAGAAGAAGCGGTATAACGATATTAACATTACGATAAGAGGAACAAGCTAAACCGCCAATAGCTATTCTCTCTATTAACAAATACAGAGTATTATAACTAGAGTAGTAGGTTAAGATAGAAGAAATCGCTAGTATCACTATAGACGGAACCAAGTTCGTATACTATTAGAAAGCTAAGAGACGAGACAAGACTAGGGAAGTATTAAAGGAATACAAAGGATACCTAGCATTCGAACCAAAGTATCTAGAAGGATTACCAGAACACGGCCTATAGGATTATAAGATCAAGCTTAAGGAAGGAGTATAACTAAAGTTCTTTAAGATTTACTATATAAGCTAGATATGGAATAAAGAACTTAAGCGATATTTAGAGGAGAATCTTTAAAGAGGATATATCTGCCCATCGATATTACTAGTAGGCTACCTAATCCTATTTATGCCTAAGAAAGATAGAAAGCTATAGTTATACGTTGACTATTAGTAATTTAATGAATAGACCGTGAAAAACCGATACCTGTTACTACTAATCTTACGGCTCTAAGATTAGTTAGCAGGAGCCTAATATTTTATATATCTTGACTTGCTATTAGCCTATAACTATATACAAATCAAAGAAGGCGACGAGTAGAAAACGGCCTTTAGGATACCCTATAGCTATTACAAGTACCTCGTCATGCCATTTAGACTTATAAACGCGCCGGTAACGTTCTAAGCCCTGATCGATTAAGCTATCTAACCCTTTCTCGACAAATTTATAGTATATTATCTTGACGATATACTTATCTTCTCTAAAACAATAGACGAACATTAGAAGTATATAAGAGTAGTACTAGATATATTATATATATATAAGCTATTAGTTAATAAGGAAAAGAGCGAATTCCACGTTAGGAAGATAGTATTTTTAGGATATAAGATATCCCTAGGATAAATTTAGATAGAACCTTTAAAGGTTAAAGCTATCAAGAATTAGCTACGACCGACATTAGTTATAGAAGTACAAAGTTTCATTAGATTTACAAACTTCTACCAGATATTCATTAGGAACTTCGGAGCGATCGTATAACCTTTATATAAACTTACCAAGAAGAACGCTAAATTCCAATGGGAAGAGTAATACAAGTAAGCATTTACGTAGATCTACGACGCCATTACCGAAGATCTAGTACTAGTGCTACCAGACCCTAAGAAGCCATTTAAGGTAGAAACAGACGCTTTAGACTACGCTATCAGAGGACAATTAGAATAACGAAACGAATAAGGGAAGCTATATCCTATAGCTTTCTTTTTAAAGAAGCTTAATAGACTATGTCTTAATTATCTAATCTATAATAAGGAACTACTTACGATTATTGAAGCTTTTAAGGAATAGTGACTATACCTTAGTAATACAATTAAACTAGTATAAGTATATATAGATTATAAGAATTTGTAATACTTTACAATAACAAAGGAGCTTAACAGACAATAAATACAATAGGCAGAATTCCTTATAGAATTTAATTTTGAGATCTGCTATAAGAAGGGTAAAGAGAACGTATAAGCGGACACCTTAAGCCGACGAACGGATCATATAGAAGGACAAATAGAAACAATACTACCGTTATTTAAGGAACGAATAGACAGAACGCTACATTATAAAACGTAGATACCTGTGGAAAATAATCTACTCGACTTATTCCTAGAATATTATATAATCTTTTGAGAAGAAAGGATTAATAAGATATAGTATTAAGTAACACCTGGACTAGTAGTACCTAACGGAGTAGAAGAAAAAGATAAGAAACTCTAGTACCGAGGCAAAGTATATATCTATAATAAAGATTAATAGCTACGAATGATTTAAGAACTCTACAAGTCGAAACTCGGAGGATATAAAAGAGTTACAAAGACTATCGTATAAGTTAAGAAACACTATAACTTTCTATAGTTAATGGTACGAGTTAAGGAAGTCATATAGAACTACGATATTTATAATCGAAGCAAAACGGCACGATATAAGCTATATAGGCTACTTTAGCTACTACTAATAGTTAACAAACTATAGAATTTAGTTACGATAGACTTTATTATAAAACTATTAGAATCTAAAGACATGGCTACAGGGGTAATCTATAATAGTATTCTTACTATAGTAGACTGCCTAACTAAATAGGTATACTTCTTTCCCTACAAGGAGTCCTAGACAGTAAAATAGTTAGTAGATATAATCTATTAGCAAGTCACATCAGTATACGCTTAGCCATAGGAATAGATCACCGACAGAGACACTAAGTTCGTATCGAAGTTCTAACAAGCGTTAATATAACGATTAGGCGTTAATAGCAAGCTGTCAACGGCATACTACCTACAGACTGATAGACAAACAGAGCGACTAAACTAAGTTGTCGAGTAATACCTCTATTCTTATATTAACTACTAGCAAGATAACTAGGTCATGCTATTGCTAATAATATAACTCGTTTATAACATAATGCTAACAAAAACGACCAAAGTCATACCATTCTTCGTAAACTATAGATATAAAGCAGATCTTAGGTAAGGATTAGAGATTATAATACCAAGAGTAGTAGTCAAAGTAGAACAAATGTATATATTATATAAGAAGCTTAAAAAGGAACTCGAGTTTATTAAAACCAGAATAAAGAACTACTATAATAAATATAGGCTTAAGGGACCTCGCCTAGAGAGGGGAGACAAAGTCTATCTAATCGTATAAAACCTACGAACCAAATGACTAAACACGAAGCTAGACTTTAAAAAGGTTAGACCCTTTGTTATTAAAGAACAAATCTTGACATCTAACTACCGACTATCGTTACTATTATCTATACGACTATAGACAGATGTTTTTTATATTTCACTTCTCGAACTAGTACTAAAGAACGCTAAGATTGCTATATATATCGAAGCAGAGAACAAAGAGAAAGAATAGGACGTCGAAGAAATCCTAGATTTATATATTATTAACAGAGAACTATAGTACCTAGTTAAATAGCTTAATTTTAGATTAGAAGATAACTTATAGGAACTAGTTAAGAACCTAAGTTATCTTAAGAAACTAGAGTAGTTCTACCAGTAGAATCCTAATTAGCTATAAGAACCGGCTCTAAAGCCTATTCCCTAATAGAAAAAGAGAGAAACCTACTAGAATTAGGACTAGGATCTAACCTGATCGACTCCTAATCAAGCACATCAAAAGTATCTAATACCTAAGCCTAACCTATAAAGGTCTACGTCTCCGACATTGGTAGAGGAGTATCTAATTCTTCCTCCTCCTCTAGACAAGCTACGCCATGACGAAAAACTTTGGCACCATAATCGCGTAAGGATTGCTATAAACGACGTAATCGACTTAAACGGCTTAGCGTCTAAGTAAGAAGCGCCTCGGTCTTAGTAATCTCCTTCAAAACCTTCTCTTGCTCTAACAAATTCGAAAGGACTAAGACAGTTAGTAACCTAGGATTACGAAGGAAAATAACAAGGAACCTATAGGTATCTGTAACGTTTACGCTACTATACTTCTTGCCTATATAAATATAGTTCTAACACTTATTCAAACCTTCTATTATTATATAACGCTTTTATAGCTTTATATTCTAACAATGCTTATAAGGTATAGCGACCTTATAACCCTCTTGCTTAATCTTGATTATAATAGTATATCGTTTATACTTAAGATTATAACAGTTCCTAGGAATATAATCAGCTATAGTAGAAGGAAGCTAGCAGAAAAAGGACATTACCTATAGGGAAAAAAGGGGTATTAGTAGTATTTAAAACAAGTCATAAGAAGCTTTCGGGTTAAAAGCCCTAAAGAGGGGGCATTATATTACGAGCCAACTATATACCGCAACCCGGTAGGGCGTAGCAGGCTAAACGAGCCACCAATCAAGAAGGGCACGGAGCGAGGCTGACACAGGATCGCTAGGGAGCACGGGCTACCACAGGTAAACAATTGCTAAAAGGAAAAGATAGTAGAGGATAGCTAACTACCAAAGGCGATCCTAGGGCAAGCTAGAAGGGGACTATAAGCAACCGACAGAAGTATATATATATATAAATAATCACTCGTTATAGTAGACTCTAGGAGTTTACTAGTGATAGTAACCTACAATTATAGTACTTATACTAAGTATCGCTAACTACTGTGAGAGACAACTCTAGTGTTGTTATAAACCCTTTGGCTTTACCGAATCCCTTAGACGACCTATACGCTTGTCTTGCTTAATTTACCTCTGTCTAAACCCTTTTAGAAGAAGTCTGAGTTAGGTTCGTTATGGATAGAGATGACTAATTTTACCTATCCTAGCTATAGCTATAGTTATAAAGCTAGCGGCCTATAAAGTGGCTTATTTATAGGCTACTTAGGTAGTTAATAGGGACTAATATCTCTTTAAGGGTTCTTTAGCTTCTCTAGCCAAAAGGAGCTATTAGGCAGATAGCCTAGAGCTATCTAGATTATTCTAAGCTAGAGTATTAATATCTTATTCTTGGCCTCTATTACTTTTAGCCCTATATATAGATAGCCCTTCTACCAGGGGAGCTTAAGCTATGCCTTATCTCCCTATCGAATCTCCTAGAAGTAGAATTAATAGAACTTAGCGACCTAGATACTATATTCCTACTAGCCTTTTTACTTTAACGTTGCCTATACTATTAGCTAGTATATATAACCTCTAGGTAGTAGAAAAAGAAAGCTAGGATAAATGACCTTATCTTATAGAGTTTTAAATAGGTTTTTTTAGCTCTGCTTATTAGAAGGATAGGAGTCTATATAATAAAGATAGGACTCTATCTAGTTATATATAGCTATAGCCTAGTATAACTATTATAAGTAGCAAAGGATTACCTAGAATCGTTTTCTAGCTACGTCGTTCTATTTTTATAAGGGTAGTACTAACTACTTAGGCTTTAAGTTACTAACAGCCTTTAGAAAGATATAAATATATAGCTTATAAGCTACTAGTATATACCAAAGCAGGTTTAGGAGGTTATAGCCATTTAGGTATTCCTTTCTTAATATAAGCCCTTTAATATTAGACTAGGGCTAGAAGTTCTTAATATAACCAGAAGGACATAAGGTATAGTTTTGTTTTTCTAGTTCTATAGAGCTTTATTATATACAATAGACATAAATAAGGGTTACCTATCCAGGGGCACCAGATAGAGAGATAAGGACAATAGATAGCTTTTAACACTCGTTCGCTCTAATAGATTAGAGTAATAGGATATAGTTCTTCTTTCTTTTATAAGTAGACTCTTTTATATCTATCTAGAGAGATATTACTATCGCTACTTTTGCCTCTATCGTCGTTACTATCTAGATGGTCGGACTTGCCTATTATGACTATAAATACTTGGACGCCCTAGACTTTCAAGCTAAAGCTCCTCCCTATCTAACTAGATAGAGGTTTGGTTCTAGAGGTACTAAGTGGTACCTTAGAAGGTTAGTATTAGCTTATATTTTCAGGGGCTTAATTAGGGAAGAGCTTAGCTCTAAGTCTAAACTAGACTACTAGACTTTGAGTGTAATAGGATAGTAGCGTTCGCGATAGAGGAGCAAGGATATATATATAGAGGCATATATAGTAAAACTATTAAGAAAGTAAAAAGAGCGAATATAGGTATTAAGAGATTGGTATATCTAGTAGTAGGCTAGGGAACTACTCTTGCCCTAATATAATAATACTACTAGTAGAGATAGTAGGAATTATAGGACGATAAGTTTAAAGGAGTTTAATGTCTATCTAGAGGGACAGAAACTCTAAAATACGGATTAGCGACGCTAGAGCTATTCGGGATTCGGAAACGAGCTTTTAGAGTTATATAAGCATTAGAGGAGAGCTTTATAGCTATCCTAGCCCTAGTTACCTTAGTACTAGCGCTTATTAGTAGGGGTATATCTATCTATATACTACTACTTTTTAATAGTCTAGTATAGATTTATCTTATTATTCTAGGAATTCCAACTTTAGGGGTTAGAGCGTTATTATTATAGGGTATCCCCTATTAGAAGGTTTAGGAATAGCTTCACTAGGTATACTTTAAAGGAGTAAAAGCGGTAGACTAAATTTATATTTAATCTTACCGGTTATAGGAAGACTTAAAAAAGAGGAAGAAAGCTTCCTAGATTAACTATTCAAATAGAAGAGTTGTCTTTAAGGAAGTAACCTAAATAGGAAGGTATAATTAAGGATAATAACCTTAGGTACTACTCTTTTTATTAGTTTAATAAATACCTTAATTAGAATCGCTACTTTTAATACCTCTTATATCTAGGTATATTAAAACCTCGTTAGGAAGGACGCTATTAGAATTACCTTAATCACTAAAGTTTAGAAACCTTACTTTAGACTTAGAAGTCAAGTATTATACTTAAGTAGATATTATAATAGATAGACTTACTAAAGTTATTTAGGTTATATTCCCTTTACTAATAGATAAAGGATTATCTAGTCTCTTCTCTAATTATAATGCTATTAAATACCTTAAGCATTTTAAAAAAGCTTATAAGATCTTTAGCAGAAATAATAGCGATAAGATCTCCTACTTTAAGTAATAATATATAGATAACCCTTAGGAAATCCTAGACTAGTAGCTGGAGTTAAAGAAAAAGGATTAGGCTACTTTCGAAGCTACTATCAAGGAATACTAGAAGTAGAACGACTCTTGCTAGGAGACTTCTACTTAAGAGCTAGAACGTCTTCTAGATTCCTAGTATACAGATTCGGCCAAGTCTATCTATAACTACCTAAAGTACGTTAACATCCTACTTACCTAAGTACTAAAGAAGAAGAAAGCGGTCTATTAGTTATTAGCTATCTAGAAGGTATAGGATAGATTTCCTCTTACTCTCTAGACTAGTCTTTAGGTCTATAAGAAGGGTAACTTATAGGTCGATAATATAGAGTAGGAAGACTTCTATAACTTTATATAGGAGTATCCATATAAGGGAGTTAACGCTAGGTTAGTATACTATAAGCTAGATCTAAAAGGAGGAGAAGTTAAACTATAGGTAAGCTAGATTATTAAGAAAAGTCCTTCGGCTCCCTAGATATAGGAAAGTCCTTTAGGTTTATCTGCCCAGAGAGATACTACCTTTAATAAGATTATCGACGGGCTTACAAATACCTTATATAAGCTTCGGATTAATAAGGGCAAAGTTGGCTATAAATCCTTAGATAGGGGTAGGCATTCTTATAACCGGATAGATAACCTAAGTGATAATAAGATTAAGAAGATCTAGACTTACCTATTAGTTACTTAAGAGTCTTAGAGGAAGAAGAAGAGCGGTAGGTTCTAGCTAAGTTCGACCTTAACTATACCTTATAGCTATTACTATTATAGTTACCAGATATACTTTACCTATAAATGCCTAGTCCTAGTAAAGGATATTTATAATGGTCTTATCTATCAGCTTGGTTTTAAGTAAATCTTAGGTAAGAGAGATCCTAGTCTTCTAGAGAGCTAGTAAGTCGAAATCCTTAATAAGGATATAGCTACTATAGCTAAGTAGGGGACCTAGTAATATATTATTTATACTTATACCTCTCTTTGGCCAGATCTTCCTAGTTAGGAGCTATATTAATAGTTTATAGAGAGCTACTAAAAGGAATATAATTAAGAGTACTATCTAGACCTAAACCTTATTATTAATAAGGCCTTTCTTTAATATATTAAAGATTTATACCTACTAAAAGTAATTATAATCTCCCTTAATTACCTTACTAATACTAAAAGAGTTTCCCTAGAGTTAATCTATAATTATACTAAGGCTAGAGAGATTAATTTCTAGATAGATCATAAGTAAGGTAGATATACCCTTATCTAATAGGTAAAATGGATAGTATCTCGGACAGACGACCTCGTTTTTACCACTGACTATAAGGGCTTACTAACAGATATATTACGGTCTGACTAGACAGTAATATAAGCTTTTAATACTATTAAGTTAGAGGTTAATAGTAAAGATATTTCTAATAGGGATAGTAATATAGTAACTATAGTATAGAGTATTACCCTTATAAAGTACTATTTTATAGAAATAGAAGATAAGCTAATATAGGATCTTATTAGATAAGAAAAGACTAATAAAGTAAAGACTATTCAATTACTAAAAAGGAATATAAAGGTAAGAAAAGCTTATCTTCTAGCTATAAATTAAAGGGTTATAGCTATTTCTAAGAAGGCTATTAATCTGGCTAATAAGGGAGCTCTCCCCTTAGCTAGATAGAAATAAACTATTTGCTTTAAGGAATTAAAGAAATCGACTAAGGAGAATATAGCTTATAATATACTTTCTCTAGTTAGTAAGGCTCTTTAAACGAAGATACTTACTATTAACAAGGTCTTAGGGATCTCCTTAGTATTTAAGAATACGCTAATTATATTCCTTAAGTAAGATTACGAAAGTCCTTGAGAGGTAATCGAGTATAAGGGCTTGGCTATTCCTTTCCTTAATAAGCTAGCTTTATAAGTAAGAGGGAGAGCGCTATAAGAGGTTAAGATATACCTTAGCTATCTAGGTAGATAGAGTAGCGTTAAGGGAGAAGAGTCTGTAATTACGGTTCTGGCATTTCTAGGGGTTACTAGTAATAGCTAGTAGGCCGTCGTAATGGATAGGTTCTAGAGTAACTACCTTATTAAATGGCGAGATTAGCTAGACTTATGAGAGATTAAAATATCCTTCTAGGCTCTAATCTATATACTCTCTATTAACTAGAAGATCTAAATAGGTATACTTATATAGATATATATATTACTAACGCTCTATTATAACTTTAAGGATCTAAGGGGTAAAAAGGTACTTGCTCTAATTAATATTAGATCTAAGTATAATATAATTACCCTTAGCCTAATATAGAAATATTATCTCCTTATATAGATAATGACAGTAATTTCCTAAGGTCTTTATAATAGTAGGCTATTTACCAGAGAAATGGTTAGTACGATTATCTTAGGGGCTATCTCAATTCATAAGCATTTTTTTATTTTAGATAGAGATACTAGTAATTACCAAATTTTACTAGGTATACTATTTATCTGTAATATAAGCCTAATATTTAGCTATAAAGCTAACCGTCTAGTTATAGTAAACATTATTACTAAGAATAAGTTAATTAAAACGTCGATTATCTCGGATATTATAGCTAAAAGGACGTTCGAAAGAAAACATTAACTTATAAGGGACAAACTCTAGCATCTAGTTATAATAACTACTACTACCCCTATATTTACTAACATTTAGGATAGTAAAATTCTACTTGGATTTCTTAATAATTAGGCTAATAAAGCCATTTTTAATATAATACTAAGGATTTCTTACCTACCTCTTATCGATATACTTACTAAAGTTTCGACATTTTGTCTTACTAGATAAGACGCTTTAAAATAGGGACATTAGGAAACAGAGGGCGAAACGGACAAGCCTAGCTATCTAGATAGATGAAAAATGCTTAGGAAACTTATATTAGAGGTTAGAAAAGGGTTATAGGAGGTATAGACATTTACTATACGAAAGTCCGCGGCTAGAAAAGTTTACCCTATAGATATAGCCGTTAGCGATAGTTTAGTACCTAACGGTGACCCTAACTAGCGGGAACGGCGCCTAAGGGAAGCTACTAAGAAGATAAAGTTTAGGTTAGAGTAGGATAGCCTTATTATACTATGGTTTTCGGACCTAGAACCCAGGACATGGCTTATAGTTAACTAGCTTAATACGTTACTTACATCTATAGGGAGTTTCCTATCTAATTAAGAGAAGGAACTCTTTATATAGGTTCTATAGAATAGGGAGGCTACTCTAATATAAGATTTCACTAAATATAAATAGATTTACCCTGACATTATTCCCCTTTAGGTTATCTGGACCATTCCTTATATAGTATAGTAATTAAAGAGTATCCCTATCCCGAAGCCGTTAATGCTAAAGGTTATTAACCTCCTAAAGTAGCAGATCTAGCGTAGGATCATCGAGCCTAGCTATAGGAGCTACTATAACAACTAGTTCCTAATCCTTAGGAAGGATAGCGGTCTCTAGCTAATTAATAATGCCTAGAAAGCCAATGCTATAACCATACGGGATGTATTCATACTACCGGCTATAGAGGAATTTAGTAAGGACTTTAGGGGTTATAAAGTTATCTCCTTCTTAGACCTGTTTTCTAGGTATAACCAAGTCAGCCTTGACAAATAGAGCCGGGACCTTATAACCTTTTAAATGCCTATCGGCCTCTTCTAGATATATACCCTCCCTATAGGTAGAACGAACTCTATTACCTAGTTTTAACAAGCGATGACCCGGATCTTCTAGAACCTAATTCCGGATATTTGCTGTGTTTACCTAGATAATATTTATATAAAGGGGCTGTGGTCTGACTATAATAGGGAAGAAGTTACTCTTAGATTACGGAAGTTTATAGTTAAATACCTTTAAAACGTTAACGTAGTTCTCCTAAATGCTAAACTTGCTAGAGCTACTATTATAGCTAGGAAATCCTAGTAGTACCGCCTATAAGTGATATTACTTGGCTACCTCTATATACCTAAAGGGCGATTACCTAATAATATTAAAGTTATGAAAATCCTTAAGTAGACTTTCTATTTGGATTTAAAGGATATTCGTACCTTCTTAGGGATTATTAGCTACTACTAGATCTAGATAAAGTACTTTACTACTATTACTTGGCTATTATATAACCTAATAAAGAAGAATACCTATTAGGAATAAGGCCTTACTTAATAGTAGGCTATAAAGAAACTCTAAACTTGAATAATTACTACCCTAGTCCTTGTACTACTTGTTTTCGATGACCCTAGGTATAGTCAGATATACCTAATGACTAATATAAGTCTTTTTGGTTAAGGAGGAGTTATCGAATAAGTCGGCCCTAATAAGAAGAGGTACTTATACCGGTTTAAGAGTAGGATATAATCTAAGGCAGAAAAACGGTATAACCCTACTAAATAGGAGCTCTATAAACTGCTTTTCCTATTGAAATGTTTCTAATAGTACCTCTTTAGTATTTACTTTATTATAGAGATAGACGCTCTTATCCTAGTTTACTAGTTAAATAGTATAGCTAGTAATATACCTAGAGCCTTAATAATGTAGTAGATCGTATAGATTTGGCTATTTAACTTTAAGGTTAAGTACATTCTAGGTTCTAAAAACGCTATTACTAATAGGCTTTTGTAGAAGCCTCTTAGTCTGTCTGACTAGATAGAGAAAATAAACGAGGAGGATATTAACGATTAGGTTGACATATAAATCTATACTAACCGCGTTAGCGATCTTCCTAAACCTATAGACCCGAACCTCAAGGAAGGATACTCTAAACACTCTAGAGCTATCGTATAGTACTTGGCTACTCTAGAAAAACCTATAGCTATCTGACTATATTAGTGGCGACATCTATTTAAGAAGGAAGCATTCAAATATTTAATAGACAAGGGCTATCTATTCCTTTAGCTAGTAAATAATACCTAGAATCCTTACTATATAGTAGATACCTTAGAAGAAAGGCGACGAATTTTCTAAGCCTATTATAATAAGATAGGCTATAAGGGTAGAGAAGCTACTTACTAAAGGGTTACTAACTACTATTATTAGAAGGGAATATATACTAATATAGTAGAGTAGATTTATATTTACCTAAAGTATTAGGTATAGGATACTAAAAGATTTAAAGAGGTATATTTATATTCGGAACCTTCTCTAATTCTATTCGCGAAATGGTACTTTGTTACAAGCCAACCATATACCGCGACCCGGTAGGGCATAGGAGGCTAAATGAGCCACCAATCAAGAAGGGCACGAAGCGAGGCTGACACAGGATCGCTAGGGAGCGCGGGCTACTACGGGCGAACGATTACCAAAAGAGAAAGATAGCAGAGGATAGCTAGCTACCAAAGGCGATCCAAGGACAGGATAGAAGGGGACTATGAGCAATCGGCAGAAGTATATATATATATAAATAGCCACTCGTTATAGTAGACTCTAGGAGTTTACTAGTGATAGTAACTATAACCTATAATCATAGGTACTTATACCAAGCATCACTAACTATTGTAAGAGATAACCCTAGTATTATTATAAACCCTTTAGCTTTACCAAATCCCTTGGACAATTCATACGCTTATCCCGCTTAATTTATCTCTATCTAAACCCTTTTAGAAGAAGTCTAAGTTAGGTTTGTTATACGTTATTATCACTCCCTTTGTTCTATTATAGCTTAGAACGGAGGTAATTTTGACCTCGACATCGACATAGCTACTAACGTTATGGCCGAATAGCTACTTGCCTAGCTCGGTTAACTCTAGTAGCGGATCTAGGAGTTAGACTAGAGAGACAAGGTTATTTAAGCTCGGATTAAAGAACTCGAAAACGGCGAAAAGCACTCGTAGAAGCTAGTTAACGAGGCCTACGCTAAAATTAAGGTACTTAAGGGCGCCAAAGCAAACTATATTAAGATCGAACTACCTAGCAAATACGGAGGAACTAAGGAGGATCTTATAGGATTCCTAATAAACCTCTGATCCTACTTCTAGCTTAATAATAATAAGTTTCCGGATAATAAAGCTAAAGTCCTCTATATAGCTATAAGACTAGAAGGTAAGGCACTTAAATGGTTTAAGTCTATATAGAACGACTATCTTATTAAGGAAGATAAAGATGACTGAGACGTATTTATATAAGCAGTCTTTTGATCCTATGACCGGTTTAAAGAAAAGCTTCGAAAGGTTTTTAGTAATAAAGATAAAAAGATTTATATATAAGAAAGACTTACTAATCTCTGATAGACTAAGTTAGTAGCCTCCTACGCTATATAGTTTAGATAGAACATACTTAAGTCTTAGCTTAATAATAAGGTATTAATATAACTATTCTATACTAGCTTAAAGGAAAAGGTTAAGGATAAACTATATAAGTATAACTAGCCTAAGACTCTAGACGAATATATTATATAGGCTATTAGAATCGATAATCGACTCTATATATAAGAGTAGTAGAAACAAGGTCAGATAAACGGAACCGCGGTCAAGGCTAACGATAAGAAAAAACGAACATATGTCAGTATATTATATAGGACGTATCCTAGAGCTATAGATATAGACGTAGCATAGAAGCAGGATAAGAAAAAGACAGCCAAAGACAAGTCTAACGCTACCTACTATAACTATAGAAAGAAAGGACACTACAAACGAGAATATTAAAGCTCGAAGAAAGACTAGAAACTAGTCCTTAGAAAGGAAATTACGACTATTAACGAAACCGCCAAGGATATCATTAAAGTAGCGGCTACAAGCTATAAGAATAGGGACAGTAATACGGATAGTCTCGGACGTAACGGCGATAGTAAAGACAAACAAGCACCGTACTCCGAACTGGTTACTATAGACCTAGAAACGGGTCTTACTAAATAGGATACGGTAGGAGAATATATACTACTAATTTCGATTCTCCTAGCCTTAAGGCAGTAGGGTTTTATAGTTACCTAGAGGCGGGATGGATCGTAGATAACCGACACCTAAGGAAATAAAAGACCTAGACCTAATGTTCTATTCCTCTAGGAACGAATCGAATGGTACTATAACGAAGTTTTCCGGCTTAATACGGAACTATGCAAATAGGATAGACGCTTAATTTGACTTACCTAGTAGAGCGATGAAATGAGGGACGAAATAAGGGAACTCCGACGTATCGTAGAAACTATTAAAGGGGAATAGCCTATAATATATAATAGGCCTAATAGCTATGCCAAATATTTTGACGATTAGTAACTTAGCTATAGCGTATAGAACCTAGAGTACTAGTTTATACGTATAAACCGTGAAAAAGACAAACGCACGTAGGAAAACTACTAGAAGAAACACCCCTACCTTAGCATTAGAGTACCTATAATATATGTATAGTGGGAAGGATTCGGAAAAGAATTCTAATACCTTCTAGGCAATGCTACACGACTATACTTGCGACACAAGGCATATATATAAGTGCCCTAGTTCTAGTATATGTTATACGAATGCCGATACTACTTTTATAATAAGTTCGAAAATAATCACTAGCTGACCTAACGAGGAAATGAGGACGGAAGCCTCCGCCTTATAGAATAGGTCTATAATATAGGAAATAGAGTAGCCGAATTACTCTAGAAAATCGAAGCCCGCGATCTAGAAGGTATTACGGTAGTACTAAAACGAGTCTAGCCTAGATACTATAGAATAGGACGAGACATATAGGACTCGTACCGAAGTAACGACTGTCTCTACTACGCGGACGAAAAGAAATTGCGGATTTAGAAGCTTTAGATAAAGCTATAGCATATATAATGGAAAGTAGAACGGACCTAATAGTAAGAAGCTACTAGCACTTAATAGCTTATAGAAATAAGTACGATTAACGAAGCCGCTATTAGCTAAATAACTAAAGAGGTCAGCATTAACCTAGGAAACAGGTTAGGGCCCTTTAAGGGGCCCGAAAACCATTAATGCCTATATAGCGGCGAGTAGTAGCGTAGTATAAGGGGAACTAGTGTAAAAGACTACTATATCGAGACCTCCTAGTAGAAATATAGGAAATCGCCGTAATCTTTAGACGACAGCAGTAAGACAAGTAATTATAGATAATAGCATAATAGAGATAGCACAAAATGCTTATACTAGTAGATAGTAGAGTAGAGATAAACCTAATTTCACCAACACTTATAAATTAGCTATAGATACCCTAGAGAATAAAGCGGAAGCATAATATAATTAAAGGGCCATTTCCGATACAATAGGTATATAGGGAGACCAAACCGATCGATATCACTATAGCAGGGAAAACTATAGTAATTATATTCAGCATTATAGATATAGGCAATGACAAAGATATAATATTAGAATTACTATAGTATAAAGATTATAACCTAGACATTAGTTAGAAGAATAGTAGCTACCTACGACCCTAAATAGAGTTATATTTAACTAGCAAGATAGGGAGCGTATAAGGATCGCAAGCAGACGATACTTAGGGGAAGGCATATCCTACAGATCTACCGTAAGAGACGGACAGTGGTAGGCAGACTACTACGGACTCTAGAAGAAGCAGTATAATGATATCGACGTTACGACAGGAGGAACAAGCTAAACCACCGATAGCTATTCTCTCCGTTAACGAATACGGAGCACTATAACTAGAGTAGTAGGCTGAGATAGGAGAAATCGCCAGCATCACCGTAGACAGAACCAAGTTCATATACTATTAGAAAACCGAGAGACAAGACAAGACTAGGGAAGTACTAAAGGAATATAAAGGATACCTAGCATTTAAACCGAAGTATCTAGAAGGATTACTAGAATATAGCCTATAGGATTACAAGATCAAGCTTAAGGAAGGAGTATAACTAAAGTTCTTTAAGATTTATTATATGAGCTAGATATAGAACGAAGAACTTAAGTGATACTTAGAGGAGAATCTTTGAAGAGGATATATCTGCCTATCGACATCGCTAGTAAGCTACCTAATCCTGTTTGTGCCTAAGAAAGATAGAAAGCTATAGTTATACGTTAACTATTGGCAACTTAACGAATAGACTATAAAAAACTAATATTTGTTACTGCTAATCTTACGGCTCCGAGATTAGTTAATAGGAGCCTAATATTTTATATATCTTAACTTACTATCGGCCTATAACTATATATAGATTAAAGAAGGCAATAAGTAGAAAACGGCCTTTAGAATACCCTATAGCCACTATAAGTACCTTATTATGCTATTTAGACTTATAAATGCGCTAGTAACGTTCTAAGCCCTAATTAATCAAGCTATCCGACCCTTTCTCGACAAATTTACGGTATATTATCTTGACAATATACTTATCTTCTCCAAAACGATAGACGAATACCGGAAGTATATAAGAGTAATGCTAGATATATTATATACGTATAAGCTATTAGTTAATAAGGAAAAGAGCGAATTCCATATTAGGAAGACGGTGTTTTTAGAATACAAGATATCCCTAGGACAAATCTAGATAGAACCTTTAAAGGTCGAAGCTATCAAGGATTAGCTACGACCGACGTTAGTCACGGAAGTACGAAGTTTCATCGGGTTTACGAACTTCTATCAGATGTTTATTAGGAACTTTAGAGCGATTATACGACCTTTACACAAACTTACTAGGAAGAACGCTAAATTCTAATAGAAAGAGTAATATAAGTAAGCATTTATATAGATCCGCGACGCCATTACTAAAGATCTAATACTAGTATTACTAGATTCTAGGAAGCTATTTGAGGTAGAAACGGACGCTTTAGACTATGCTATCGGAGGATAGTTAGAATAACGGGACAAACAAGGGAAGCTATATCCTATAGCCTTCTTTTTAAAGAAGCTCGATAGACTACATCTTAATTATCTAATCTATAATAAGAAACTACTTACAATTATTAAAGCTTTTAAGGAATAGTAACTATACCTTAGTAGTATAATCGAACTAATATAAGTATATATAGATTATAAGAATTTACAATACTTTACAATGATAAAGGAGCTTAATAGACAATAAATATAATAAGTAAAATTCCTTATAGAATTTAATTTTGAGATCTATTATAAGAAGGGTAAAGAGAACGTATAAGTAGATGCCTTAAGCTAACGAACGGATTATACGGAAGGACAAATGGAAACAACGCTACCGTTATTTAAGGAACGAATAGACGGAACGCTATATTACGAAACGCAGACACCTGTAGGAGATAACCTACTCGACTCGTTCCTAGAATGTTACGTAATCTTTCGAGAAGAAAGGATTAACGAGGCATAGTATCAAGTAATACCCGGACTAGTAGTACCTAACAGAGTGGAAGAAAAAGATAGGAAACTCTAGTACCAAGGTAAAGCGTATATCTATGACGAAGATTAATAGCTATAAATAATTTAAGAACTCTATAAGTCGAAACTTAGAGGATATAAAGGAGTTACGAAGACTGTCGCATAAGTTAAAAAACACTACGACTTTCTATAGTTAACGACACGAGTTAAAGAAGTTATACGGAACTACGACATCTATAATCGAAGCAAAACGGTATAATATAAGCCGTATAGGCTACTTTAGCCACTACTAATAGCCGACAAACTATAGAGTTTAGTTATAATAGACTTTATTATAAAACTGCTAGAATCTAAGGATATAGCTATAGGGGTAATCTATAATAGTATTCTTACTATAGTAGACCGCCTAACTAAATAGGTATACTTCTTTCCTTATAAAGAGTCTTAGATAGCAGAACAGTTAGTAGACGTGATCTATCGATAAGTCATATTAGTATATGCTTAGCTATAGGAATAGATCACCGATAGAGACACCAAGTTCGTATCAAAGTTCTGGCAAGCGTTAATATAACGATTAGGCGTTAATAGTAAGATGTCAATAGTATATTACCTATAGACTAACAGACAAACGGAATAACTAAACCAAGTTATTAAGTAATACCTTTGTTCTTACGTCAACTACTAGTAGGACGACTAGGTTATACTATTACTAATAGTATAACTTGCCTATAATATAATGCTAACAGAAACGACCAAAGTTATACCATTCTTTATAAACTATAGATATAAAGCAGACCTTAAGCAAGGACTAGAGGTTATAGTACCAAGAGCAATAGTCAAAGTAGAACAAATGTATATACTATATAAGAAGCTTAAAAAAGAACTCGAGTTTGTCAGAACTAGAATAAAGAACTACTATAATAAATACAAGCTTAAGGGACCTTGCCTAGAGAGGGGAGATAAAGTCTACCTAATCGTACGAAACCTACGAACCAAACGACCAAGCACGAAGCTAGACTTTAAAAAGGTCAGACCCTTCGTTATCAAAGAACAAATCTTAACATCTAACTACTAATTATCGTCACCATCATCTATATAACTACGGATAGATGTTTTTCATATTTTACTTCTCGAACCAGTACCGAAGAATGCTAAGGTTACTATATATATTAAAGTAGAGGACGAAGAGGAAGAATAGGACGTCGAAGAAATCCTAGATTTATATATTATTAATAGAAAACTATAGTATTTAGTCAAATAGCTTGATTTTAGATTAGAAGATAACTTATAGGAACTAGTTAAGAACCTAAGTTACCCTAAGAAACTAGAGTAGTTCCACTAGTAGAATCTTAACTAGCTATAAGAATCGGCTCTAAAGCCTATTCCCTAATAGAAAAAGAGGGGAACCTACTAGAATTAGGACTAGAATCTAATCTAATTAACTCCTAATCAAGCACGTCAAAAGCACCTAATGCCTAAGCCTGACTTACAAAGGTCTACATCTCCGATATCGGCAAAGGAGTATCTAGTTCTTCCTCTTCCTTTAGACAAGCTACGCCATGACGAAAAACCTCGGTACCACGATCGCGTAAGGATTGCTATAAATAACGCAATCGACTCAAATAGCTTAATGTCTAAGCAAGAAGCGCCTCGGTCTTAATAATCTCTTTCAAAACCTTCTCCTGCTCTGACAAATTCGAAAGGACTAAGATAGTTAGTAACCTAAGACTATAAAGGAAAATAATAAGGAACCTATAGGCATCTGTAACGTTCGGGCTACTATACTTCTTACCTATATAAATATAGTTCTAATACTTGTTTAAACCCTCTATTATTATATAACGCTTTCGTAGCTTTATATTCTAATAATGCTTGTAAGGTATAGCGACCTTGTAACCCTCTTGCTTAATCTTAATTATAATAGTATATTGTTCGTGCTTAAGATCGCGACGGTTCCTAGGAATACAATTAGCTATAGCAAAAGGAAGCTAGCGAAAGAAGGACATTACCTATAGGGAAGAAAAGAGGGTGTTAATAGTATTTAAAACAAGTTATAAGAAGCTTTCGGGTCGAAAGCCCTAAAGAGGGGGTATCGTATTATAAGCTAACTATATACCACGACCTGGTAGGGCATAAGAGGCTAAATAAGCTACCAATCAAGAAGGGCACGAAGCGAGGCTAATATAGGATCGCTAGGGAGCGCAGGCTACCACAGGCAAACGATTACCAAAAGAGAAAGATAGCGGAGGATAGCTAGCTACTAAAGGTGATCTAAGGACAGGATAGAAGGGGACTATAAGCGATCGGCAGAAGTATATATACATATAAATAGCCACTCGTTATAGTGGACTTTGGGAGTTTACTAGTGATAGCAACCACAACCTACAATTATAGGTACTCATACCAAGTATCACTAACTATTGTGGGAGACAACCCTAGTGTTATTGTGAACCCTTTGGCTTCACCGAATCCCTTAGACGATTTGTACGCTTGTCTTGCTTAATTTACCTCTGTCTGAACCCTTTTAGAAGAAGTCTGAGTTGGGTTCGTCATATACTTAGATATCTAATTTATACCCTTTAACTAGAGGGGGAAGCCTTATTTCCTCCTTAGAGTATATAATAATCTTTTAGGATTTATAAAAGCTAAAGTCCTACCTAATAAGTTAGCTACAGTAGTAAAGAACTTTATTAACTATAATATTCTCCTTTATTAGGGGCTCCTAATAGTTATAATTGTTAATAGGGGATCTAAATTTAAAGGGGAAGCGAAAGCTATCCTAGAGGAGCTAAGGGTAAAACGTATTATTATTTCTTCTTATAACTCTAGGGCTAATAGTGTTAGTAAGGCTAGGTATATACCTATTATAGCTACCCTAATAAAGATAACTATAAGGACTAGAAAGAACTAGTAATAGCTTTTTCCCTATATCCTATATATTAACTATACCACTATTCGAAATAGCTATAGTCGCTTACCCTTTAACCTTATCTATAACTATAATCCTATTAGCCTAATTGAAAACGATGTCCCTATCTAGCGAATTCTTTACTAGGACTCTATAGCCGTCCGACTAGACAGGGAAAATTAAGTAGAAGCCTGTCTATAATTATTAGAACTCTATACTAAGGTACTACTTGATACGGAATTTAATCTAGAAGTTGCTATTAAAAAGGTTACTAAAGCTAGACGAAAAATAGCTAAACGCCGAAACGAAGCCTATTACTATAAATTTAGAGCCGAGAATGCCTAAGTCAAAGTAAGCGATCTTGTTCTAGTTTACAATAACATTTGGTAGATCGATATAAGTTTGTTTCGAAAACTCTAGTATTGGTAGTATAGCCTATACTAGGTCTAGGAAGTTAGGAATAGGAATACCTACTACCTAGAGACTCTTAATAGTATGACTATATAGATACTATATTCTATAAACTGTATTAAGAAGTTTTTTAAGCGGAATAAAGTTTAGCTTAAAGCCAATAAATCTAATAGTTTTCTAGGTAAGCAGAACCCTTAGAACTAAGTAGGTTCTTTATAACTAGAAGCGCTTAAAGAAGTAATAGTAGAAGAGGAAGCTCTTAGACGAACTAGGTAACTATAACTAAGCGACCGACTTACTAGATCTAAAGCCTAAGAGTAACGACGGTAATGGTAGGAGCTTATAGTCGAACTAACTAGAGGGAAACTACCTAGATTTTAATTTTCAAGCTATTAATGGAAGTATAAGTTAACCTTATTTGATTTTACTTCTATTTACTCTTTACTACCTAAACCCCTGATTACCCCTTTTCTATACTACCTTTGCCCCTTTTCCCCCTAAATCCCTAGTTTCCTACCTATAAATGCTGTCTACCCTGTTTATAAGCTACCTATTGATCCCTAATTACACTATCTAAATCCGTTAAAATTAAAGAGCTCTTTTTCTACGTTATTAGCTAGACATTCTTTGGCTAGCTATTAAGGTTAAATTTGGCCTGACTTATAAGTCAAAGGTTAGAATCTTAGGAGCTATCGTTAACTATATCTTCCTATAAGCACTTCTTGTCACTCTAGTAGTAGTTTCCGTATTATCCGTCCAAGATAGGACCTATTAAAATGTAGCTATAGAATGGCTATATAATGTAGATAGTGATAGGCTTCTTATTCCTTAGAAGGGTAATCTTAGTTATTAACCTTTGGTAGGACTATTTATAGGCCTAGTATAGTGCTAGATTCCTATATCTCTAATTAGCTCTTCCTCTAACTAGAAGGAGGGAGTTATTCTTATATATCCCCGAATACCTAGATAAACAAACTAAGAACTCAGGCCTAGTAGGTAACTATAGTATAGATCTACCGACTAAATAGACCACCATTATTAATTTCTATAAAAACTAGGTATAACTGCCTAGCTAGGGCTCCTTTATGGGCACTTAAGTATCCTTACAAACCAAGGATAGCTATTCATTAATATATAGTAGAATAGGTAAAGGAGCAACTTATAGCTATAGAAGGACAAGGAAAACCTTTAAGGTCGTAATAATAGTAGCTAGCTAAGTAGGCGCCTTTAGCGACACGATAGCCGCCTAGTCAGACTAAGACAAAGCCGAGTAAGCCAGTATAGATATAGGAGATATACTCGACCTAAGCTACTAAGAAAGGACAGGCTTATTAGTATTGTCCTAACGATAATCTAGCCGAATAGACTCGGCCCTTACTATTTAAACGTTTAGGGCCTAAAGACCTGGAGCTAGTTCCTAAGTACCTTCTATAGTTTATAGGCTAGGATACACTAGATACTAAAGTAAAAGCCTAGCAAAGGCATTAGGTATCTAAGAAATAGCCCTCGCCCGAAGGTAATAGTAAAGCTAAATAGGCTAGATATCGTAAAGAACGCGAATGAAGTTTTAGGTCTAAATTTACTAGTAAGAGCCTTGAAGCAAATTTGAAGGGAAAGTATAGACTAGGGCTAGAAGTTCTTAATATAACTAGAGGGATATAAGGTATAGTTTCATTTTTCCGGTTCTATAGAGCTTTATTATATATAATAGGTATAAATAGGGGTTACCTATCCAGGGGCACTAGACAGAGAGACAAGGACAATAGATAGCTTTTAACACTCGTTCGCTCTAATAGATTAGAGTAATAAGATATAGTTCTTCTTTCTTTTGTAAGTTAGGGATATCTTTTTCTACGTAAGTAGACTCTTTTACGTCTATCTAGAGGGACATTACTATCGCCGCCTTCGCCTCTATCGTCGTTACCGTCCAGATGGTCGGACTTACCTACTATGACTACGAATACTCGGACGCCCTGGACTTTTAAGCCGAAGCTCTTCCCTATCTAACTAGACAGAGGTTTAGTTCTAGAGGTACTAAGTAGTGCCTTAGAGGGTTAGTACTAGCTTAATATTATATAGGCTTATGGTAATATTATATTAATACTAACTAAAGTATATCTTCCCTTAGCTATATAGCTTAATATATAAGGGAAATAGATAGCTAATAATCTACTTATTAGTCTTAAGGCTAGGACTTATAAGCTACTCTAGCCTTCTAGTTACCACTTCTTTAAGATAGAGAATAGGCCTAATATATAGCTTGTTAAAGAGCTTCTAGGTATTGCCACTCCCTAGGTAGTTAGCAATCTCTTCCCCTAGAACCTAAGTCGTAAAGAGGTATTAAAGAAAGAGTCTTAGAGTTTCGGGATCCTCTCCTAGAAGAAGTAAAGGTAGTCCTATACTCGGTTAGCTCGGCCCTCTAGTTAGAGGGAGAGGAACTAATCCTTCTTTTCTTTCTCAATCTAACTCTCTAATGTTATCCCTATACGTGTTTGCCGTCAGGAGACTTATATAAAGTCACTTAAAACCTAGACTACTAACATTTAGAAAACAATTACTTAGTAAAACACTTGCCTAATGGTATCTAGCTATCTAACTAGGCAGAGAAGACATTTTATTTAGTGTTTTTGTAAGTCGGTGATTTATAGTTTATAGTTATTAGTTATAGAAAAGGGAGGGGAGAAGAGGATTAAGTTAGGGGTATTTATAGACCTTCTAGTTCCTCCTAGATACCTTCCTTATCTGGCTATTCTAGGCTATATTTACTAGTTTTAATACTATCTAATAGGTAATTACGTTAGCCTCTATATAACTAGGTCATTCTTTATTATAATCTTAAGGAATAACCTTAACTTATATTTTTATCTAATGGTAATGAAGGAATATAACCTATTATATAATAGGTTATTCTAGCCTAGGTATACTTTCTTTAAATAGAAGTCTAGTAGTTCTAGTGCCCTAATTATCGAATCATTTAAAGGATAAGTATCCCTTATTTCTCTTTAAACTTCTTCTTATTTTTCCACCCTTCTAACTAACTCTTGCTTATAATTGTCTTCCTCCACTTAGACGGCTAGTATTACTTCTTCCTATATTACTTCCCCTTCGAACTTGCTATAAGCTCCTATAAGTGAGTTCGACTACTATATCTACCGAAAGAGTTAAGCGCTAGAGATATAAATCTTCTATCTAGGAAGATATAGAAATTGATAAGGATACTAAGCCTATACTTCCCTTCATAACTAACCGACTCGTAGATTTAATAACTACCTAGGATAATCGGTTCCTTATACCTCCTAAGTTTATATAGGTAGTAAGAGTAGCTTACCTAGAAGATCCCCTAATGCCTTTAGATTACCTAGAGGTAGCCTTGATATAATACTAGTATAAACTATTCCTTTTATACTATAGATTCTTCTTTATTAAGCACCCTAAGATATAAGTAGTCCTATACATTTGCTAAGAGCTAAACCCTAATCCTAATACCTTAGAGCAGATATTTAGAATCCTAAGACTTACTCTTACCTATATAGAATTCTTCTATACCTATAAAGGAGCTCTAGTAAAGCGGTTATACCCGGTTTTCGTAGAAATTAACAATAGCAGTCTATTTAGTTAGTAGATTTACACTATAGTTACCTACTAGGACTAAGTTCTCGGTTTATTTATCTAGGTGTTTAGGGACATATAAGAATAACTTTCTCCCTCTAGTTAGAGGAAGAGCTAATTAGGGATATAGGAATCTAGCACTATACTAGGCCTATGAATAATCCTACCGAAGGTCGATAACTAAGGTTATCCCTTTAAAGAATAAGAAGCCTATCACTATCTATACTATATAGCCATTCTATAGCTACGTTTCAATAGGTCCTATCTTAGACAGACAGTACGGAAATTGCTATTAGAGTGATAAGAAGTGCTTATAGGAAGATATGGTTAATAATAGCTCTTAAGATCCTAACCCTTAACTTGTAGGTCAGGCTAAATTTGACCTTAATAGCTAGCTAAAGAATATCTAGCTAGTAATATAGAAAAAGAGCTCTCTAATTTTAACGGATTTAGATAATATAGTTAGGGATTGATAGATAGCTTATAAATAGGGTAGATAGTGATTATAAGTAGAAAACTAGGGATTTAGAGAATAGGGGTAAAGGTAGTATAGAAAAGAGGTAATTAGGGATTTAGGTAGTAAAGAGTAAATAGAAGTAAAATCAAATAGGGTTAACTTATATTTCTATTAATAGTTCGAAGGTCAAAATCCGGGTAGTTTCCCTCTAGTTCGTTTGACTATAAGCTCCTACTATTACTATCGTTACTCTTAGGCTTTAGATCTAGTAAGTTGGTCGCTTGGTTATAGTTACCTAGTTTATCTAGGAGCTTCCTCTTCTATTACTACTTCTTTAAGCGCTTCCGGTAGCAAAGAACCTACTTCCTAGTTCTAGGAGTTCTACGTACCTAGAAAACTGTTAGATCTATCGGCTTTAAGCCAAACTCTATCCCGCTTAAAAAACTTCTTAACGTAGTTCGTAAAATATAGTATCTATATAGTTATACTATTAAAGGTCTCTAGGTAGTAGGTATTCCTATTCCTAATTTCCTAGACCTAGTATAGGCTATACCACTAGTATTAGAGTTTTCGAAACAAACTTATATCGATCTACCGAATGTTATCGTAAACTAGAACAAGATCGCTTACTTTGACTTAGGCATTCTTAGCTCTAAACTTATAATAATAGGCTTTATTTCGGCGTTTAACTATCTTGTATCTAGCTTTGGTAACCTTTTTAATAGTAACTTCTAGGTCGAATTCCGTATTAAATAGTACCTTAGTATAGAGTTCTAATAATCGTAGATAGGCTTCTACTTAATTCTCCTTATTTAGTTAGATAGCTATAAAGTCCTAGTAAAGAATTCGCTAGGTAGGGATATCGTTTTTAATTAGGCTAATAGGATTATAGTTATAGATAAGGTTAAAGGGTAAGCGGCTATAGCTATTTCGAATAGTAGTATAGTTAATATATAAGATATAGGGAAGAAGCTATTACTAGTTCTTTCTAGTCCCTATAATTATCTTTACTAGGGTAGCTATAATAGGTATATACCTAGCCTTATTAATACCATTAGCCTTAAAGTTACTAGGAGAAATAATAATACATTTCACCCCTAGTTCCTCTAGGATAGCTTTCACTTCCCCTTTAAATTTAGATCCCCTATTAACGATTATAACTATTAGGAGCCTCTAATGAAGGAGAATGTTATAGTTAATAAAGTTCTTTACTACTCTAGCTAACTTGTTAGGTAGGACTTCGGCTTCTATAAATCCTAAGAGATCATTACGTACTTCGAGGAGGAAATAAGGCTTCCCTCTCTAGTTAGAGGGTATAAACTAGATATCTAAGTACCATTTCGTAAATAGGATTAGAGAAGGTTCTAAATATAAATATACCTCCTTAAATCTTTTAGTATCCTATGCCTAATACTCTAGGTAGGTATAAATCTACTTTGCTATATTAGTATATATTCCCTTCTAAAAAAAGTAGTTAGTAACCCTTTGGTAAGTAGCTTTTCTACCCTTATAGCCTATCTTATTGTAGCAAGCTTAGAAAATTTATTACCTTTCTTCTAGGGTATTTATTATATAGTAAGGATTCTAGGTATTGTTTGCTAGCCAAAGGAATAGATAGCCCTTATCTACGAAATATTTAAGCACTTCCTTCTTAAACAGATGTCACTGCTAGTATGGTCGGATAGCTATAGGTTCTTCTAAAGTAGTCAAGTACCGTATAATAGCCCTAGAGTATTTAGAGTATCCTTCCTTAAGGCTTAGGTCTATAGGTTTAGGAGGATCGCTAATATAGTTAGTATAGATTTACACGTTAACCTAATCATTAATATCCTCTTCGTTTGCTTTCTCTATCTAATTAGATAGACTAGGAAGCTTCCGTAAAAGCCTATTAGTAATAGCATTTTTAGAACCTAGAATATACTTGACCTTAAAGTCAAATAGCCGAATCTAAACGATCTATTATATTATTAAAGCCCTAGGTATATTACTAGCTATACTATTTAACTAGTAAACTAGGATAAGAGCGTCTATTTCTATAATAAAGTAAATACCAAAGAGGTACTATCGGAAACGTTTCAATAGGAAAAGTAATCTATAGAGCTCCTATTTAGTAAGGTTATACTACTTCTCTGCCTTAGACTATATCCTACTCTTAAATTGGTATAGGTGCCTCTTCTTATTAAGGCTAACTTATTTAATAACTCCTCCCTAACCGAAAAGACTTATATTGGTCATTAGGTATATCTAACTATACCTAGGGTTATCGAAAATAAGCAGTATAAGAACTAAGGTAGTAGTTATTTAGGTTTAGAGTTCCTTTATAGCCTGCTATTAAGTAAGGCCTTATTCCTAATAAGCGTTCTTCTTTATCAGATTAGATAACGGCCAAGTAATAGTAGTAAAGTGCTCTATCTAAATCTAGTAATAGCTAACGATCCCTAGGAAGGTATAAATATCTTTTAAATCTAAATAGGAAGTCTACTTAAGGATTTTTATAACTTTAGCATTATTGGATGGTTACCTTTTAGGTATATAGAGGTAGCTAAGTAACACTACTTATAGCCGACATTACTAGGATTTCCCAGCTATAATAGTAGCTCTAGTAAGCTTAACGTTTAGGAAAACTATATTAACATTTTAGAGGTATTTAACTACGAACTTCTATAACCTAGGGGCAACTTCTTCCCTATTATAGTCAGACTATAGCCCCTTTATATAGATATTATCTAGGTAAACGTAGTAAACATCTAAAATTAGGTTCTAGAAGATCCAGGTCATTACTTATTAAAACTAGGTAATAGAGTTCGTTCTACCTATAAGGAAGGTATATATCTAGAAGAGGCTAATAGACATTTAAAAGGTAGTAAGATCCTAGCTCTATTCGTTAAGATTAACTTAGTCATACCTAGAAAATAGGTCTAAGAGGGAGATAACCTTATAACCCTTAAAGTCCTTATTAAATTCCTCTATAACTAGCAGCACAAATGCGTTCTATATAGTTATAGCGTTAGCTTTCTAGGTATCATTAATTAGGTAGAGACCGTCGTCCTTTTTAAGGACTAGGAACTAGTTATTATAATAGCTCCTATAGCTAGGCTTAATAATCTGTCACGGATAAGCATATAGACGGCCTGGCAGGCTATAGCCAGGACGCGGGACATTCCGACAGCCAATCACTTGACGGACCAATCAGAAGATTATCACCGCCAAGACTAAGGTCTTTACTAGTGATAATAACATGTCACCATCGACAACACGGAATCACAGAGTAAAAGGAGAAATAGTACTAGTAATAACTATTAAAGAGGGACAGACAATTATATATATATAGCTAGCTAGTCACTTGTTAGGTAGACTCTAAGAGTTTACCAATAGTAATAATTATAATTATAGTACTTATACTAAGTATTACTAATTACTATAAGAGATAACTCAAGTGTTATTATAAACCCTTTAGCTTTACTAAATCCCTTAGACGACCTGCCTACTTATCCTACTTAATCTACCTTCATCTAAACCCTTTTAGAAGAAGTCTAAGTTAGGTTCGTTATACGTTATTACCACTCCCTTTATTCTATTATAGTTTAGAATGGAGGTGACTTCGACCTTGATATCGACATAGCTACTAACGTTATAGCTAAACAGTTATTTACCTAGCTTGGTTAACTCTATTAGCGAATCTAGGAGTTAGATTAGAAAGACAAGGCTACTTAAGCTCGAATTAAGGAACTCAAGAATGGCGAAAAGCACTTGTAGAAATTGGTTAACGAGGCCTATACTAAAATCAAGGCACTCGAGAGCGCTAAAGCGAGCCGTATTAAGATTGAACTACCTAGTAAATATAGAGGAACTAAGGAGGACCTTGTAGGATTCCTAATAAACCTCTGATCCTACTTCCGGCTTAACGATAATAAGTTTCCGGACGACAAAGCCAAAGTCCTCTATATAGCTATGAGACTAGAGAGTAAGGTACTTAGATAGTTCGAGCCTATATAGAATAACTATCTTACTAAGGAAGATAAAGACGACTAAGATGCGTTTATATAGGTAGTCTTTTAATCTTATAATCGTTTCGAAGAAGAGCTTTAGAAGGTTTTTAATGATAAAGATAAGAAGATTTATATATAAGAAAGACTTGCTAATCTCTAATAGATTAAGTTAGTAGCCTCCTATATTATATAGTTTAGATAGGACATACTTAAGTCTTAGCTTAACGACGAAGCGTTAATATAACTATTCTATAATGGCTTAAAGGAAAAGGTTAAAGACAAGCTATATAAGTATAATCGGCCTAAGACTCTAGATAAATATATTATATAGGCTATTAGAATCGATAATCGACTCTATATATAGGAGTAGTAGAAACAAGGTCGAATAAATAGAACTATAGTTAAGGCTAATGATAAGAAAAAGCAAGCAAATATCAATACCTTGTATAGGATATATCCTAGAACTATAGATATAGATATAGTATAGAAGTAGGACTAGAAGAAGATAACCAAAGATAAGTCTAATATTACCTACTATAACTATAGAAAGAAAGGGCACTATAAGTAAGAATGTCAAAGCCCGAAGAAAGAGTAAAAGACGGTCCTTAGAAAGGAAATTACAGCTATCGACAAAACTACCAAAGATATTATCAAAGTAGCGGCTACAAGCTACGAAGATAGGGGTAGTAATACGGATAGTCTCGGACACGACGGTAATGGTAAAGACAAACAAGCACCGTACTCCGAACTAGTCACTATAGACCTAGAGATAGGTCTTGCTAAATAGGACACGGTAAGGGAGTATATACCGCCAATTTCGATTCTCCTAGCCTTAAGGTAATAGGGTCTTATAGTTATATAGAAGTAGGATAGATCGTAGATAACTAATACCTAAGGAATCGAAAGACCCGGACCTAATGTTTTATTCTTCTAGGAACGAATCGAATAGTACCGTAATGAAGTTTTCTAGCTTAATACGGAACTACGTAAACGGGATAGACGCTTAATTTGACTTGTCTAGTAGAGCGATAAGATAAGGGACAAGGTAAGGGAACTTTAATGTATTGTAGAAACTATTAAAGGAGAATAGCCTATGATATATAATAGGCCTGATAGCTATACTAAGTACCTTAACGACTAGTAACTTAGTAATGATATATAGAACCTAGAATACTAGTTTATATATACGAACTGTTAAAAAGACGAGTGTATATAGGGAAGCTACTAGAAGAAATACTTCTACTTTAGTATTAGAGTACCTATAGTCTATATATAGTGAGAAGGATTTAGGAAAGAATTCTAATACCTCCTAGGTAACGCTATATAACTATATCCTTGATATAAGGTATATATATAAGTGCCCTAGTTCTAGTATATAGTATATAGATGCTAATACTACTTCTATAACAAATTCGAAAATAATTATTAGCCGACCTAACAAGGAAATGAGGATAGAAGCTTACGCCCTATAGAATAGGTCTATAATATAGGAAATAGAGTAGCCGAATTGCTCTAGAAGATCGAAGCCTACGATCTAGAAGGTATTATAATAGTTCCAAGACGAGCCTAGCCTAGGTACTACGGAATAGGACGAGACATATAGGACTCGTACTAGAGTAACGATTACCTCTATTACGTAGATAAAAAGAAATCGCGAATTTGGGAGCTTTAGATGAAGCTATAGCATATATGACGAGAAGTAGAACAGACTTAATAGTAGAAAGCCGTAAGTACTTAATAGCTTACGGAAATAAGTATGATCAACGAAGCTGCTATTAGCTAAATAACTAAAGAGGTTAGCACTAACCTAGGAAATAGGTTAGGGCCCTTTAAGGGGCCTAGAAACTATTAACGCCTGTGTAACGGCAAGTGGTAGCATAGTATAGGAGGAACTGGCATAAGAGACTACTATATCGAGACCTCCTAGTAGAAATATAGGAAATCGCTGCAATCTTTAGACAATGGCGGTAAGACAAGCGACTATAGATAATAGCATAATGGAAACAGCACGAAATGCTCGTACTAGTAGACAGTAGAGCAGAGATAAACCTGATTTTGCCAATGCTTATAAATTAGCTATAGATACCCTAGAGAATAAAGCGGAAGCATAGTATAGTTAAAGGGCTATTTCCGACGTAATAGGTATATAGGGAGACCGAACTAATCGATATCACTATAATAAGAAAGACTATAATAGTCGTATTTAGTATTATAGATATAGGTAACGATAAAGATATAATATTAGGGTTACTATAGTATGAAGACTACGACCTAGACATTAGCTAGAAAAATAGTAGCTACCTATAACCCTAAACGGAGTCGTATTCGACTAGCAAGATATGGAGCGTATAAGGATCGCGAGTAGACGATGCTTAGGGGAAGGCATGTCCTATAGATCTACCGTAAGAGATAGATAGTAGTAGGCAGACTACTACAGACTCTAGAAGAAATAGTATAATGATACCAACATTATAATAGGAAGAACGAGCTAAACCGCTAATAGCTATTCTCTCTATTAACAAATACGGAGTACTATAATTAGAGTAATAGGTTAAGATAGGAGAAATCGCTAGTATTGCTATAGACAGAACTAAGTTTATATACTATTAGAAAACTGAGAGACGAGACAAGACTAGGGAAGTACTAAAGGAATACAAAGGATACCTAGCATTCGAACCGGAATATCTAGAAGGACTACTAGAATATAGCCTATAGGATTATAAGATCAAGCTTAAGAAAGGAATATAACTAAAGTTCTTTAAGATCTATTATATAAGCTAGACTTAGAACGAAGAACTTAAGCGATATTTAGAGGAGAACCTTCGAAGAGGATATATCTGCTTATCGACATCGCTAGTAGGCTACCTAGTCCTATTTATACCTAAGAAAGACAGAAAGCTATAGTTATATATCGACTATCGGCAACTTAACGAACAGACTATAAAAAACTAATACCTGTTACTACTAATCTTATAGCTCTAAGATTAGTTAGTAGGAGCCTAATATTTCACGTGTCTTGACTTACTATCGGCCTATAACTATATATAGATCAAAGAAGGCGACAAGTGGAAAACGGCCTTTAGGATACCCTATAGCTACTACGAGTACCTTATTATGCTATTCGGACTTATAAACGTGCTAGTAACGTTCTAAGCCCTAATTAATCAAGCTATCTGACCCTTTCTCGACAAATTTATAGTATATTATCTTGACGATATATTTATCTTCTCTAAGACGATAGACGAACACTAGAAGTATATAAAAGCAGTGCTAGACGCGTTATATATATACAAACTATTAGCTAATAAAGAAAAGAGCGAATTCCATATTGGGAAAACGGTGTTTTTAGGATACGAAATATCCTTAGGACAAATTCGGATAGAACCTTTAAAGGTTAAAGCTATTAAGAATTAGCTACAACTAACGTTAGTTATAGAAGTACGAAGCTTTATCGGATTTATAAACTTCTACCGAATGTTTATTAGGAACTTTAGAGCGATTATACGACCTTTATATAAACTTATAAAGAAGAATACTAAATTCTAATAGAAAGAATAGTATAAGTAAGCATTTATATAGATCTGTGACGCTATTACTAAAGATCTAGTACTAGTATTACTAAATCCTAAGAAGCTATTCGAGGTAGAAACGGACGCTTTAGACTATACTATTAGAGGATAATTAGGATAATAAGACAAACAAGGAAAGCTATATCCTATAGCCTTCTTTTTAAAGAAGCTCGATAGACTACGTCTTAATTATCTAATCTATAATAAGTCACTACTTACGATTATTAAAGCTTTTAAGGAATGGTGACTATACCTTAGTGGTATAATTAAACTAGTATAAGTATATATAGACTATAAGAATTTACGATACTTTATAATGACAAAGGAGCTTAATAGACGATAAATACAATAGGTAGAATTCCTTATAGAATTTAACTTTGAGATCCGTTATAAGAAGGGTAAAGAGAACGTATAAGCAGATATCTTAAGCCGACAAACGGATTATATAGAAGGACAAACAGAAACAATACCACCGTTATTTAAGGAACGAATAGATAGAACGCTATATTACGAAACATAGATACCTATAGAAGATAATCTACTTAACTTGTTCCTAGAATATTATATAATCTTTTAAAAAGAAAGGATTAACAAGACATAGTATCAAGTAGCACCCGGACTAGTAGTACCTAATAGAGTAGAAGAAAGAGATAGGAAACTCTAGTACCGAGGCAAAGTATATATCTATGATAGGGATTAATAGCTGCGAATGATTTGAGAACTCTATAAGTCGAAACTCGGAGGATATAAAGGAGTCACGAAGACTATCGTATAAGTTAGGAAACACTATAACTTTCTATAGTTAATAGCACGAGTTAAGGAAGTTATACAAAACTATGACATTTGTAATCGAAGCAAAATGGTATAATATAAGCCGTATAGGCTACTTTAGCTACTGCTAATAGCTGACAAACTATAGAGTTTAATTACGATAGACTTTATTATAAAGCTGCTAGAATCTAAGGATACGGCTATAGGAGTAATTCATAATAGTATTTTTATTGTAGTAGATTGCCTAACTAAATAGGTATACTTCTTTCCTTATAAGGAGTCCTAGATAGCTAAATAGCTAGTAGACGTAATCTATTAGTAAGTTACATTAGTATATGTTTAGCTATAAGAATGGATTACCGATAGAGATACTAAGTTTGTATCGAAGTTCTAGCAAGTGTTAATATAACGATTAGGTATCAATAGTAAGCTATTAATAGTATACTACCCGTAGACTAATAGACAAACAGAGTGATTAAACTAAGTTATTAAGTAATACCTCCGCTTTTACGTTAATTACTAGTAAGATAACTAGGTTATACTATTACTAATAGTATAACTTGCTTATAATATAATGCTAATAGAAACGACTAAAGTTATACTATTCTTCGCGAACTATAGATATAAAGTAGACCTTAGGCAAGGACTAGAGGTTATAGTGCCGAGAGTAATAGTTAAAGTAAAACAAATGTATATACTATATAAAAAGCTTAAAAAGGAACTTAAGTTTATCAAGACTAGAATAAAGAACTACTATAACAAATATAGGCTCGAGGGACCTTGCCTAGAAAGGGGAGACAAAGTCTACCTAATTATACGAAACTTATAAACTAAACGACCAAATATAAAGCTAAACTTTAAGAAGGTCAGACCTTTCGTTATCAAAGAACGAATTTTAACATTTAACTACTAACTATCGTTACTATTATCTATATAACTATAGATAGATATTTTTTATATTTTACTTCTCGAACTAGTACTAAAGAACGTTAAGGTTGCTACATATATCAAAGCAAAGGATAAAGAGAAAGAATAGGACGTCGAAGAAATTCTAGATTTATATACTATTAATAGGGAACTATAGTATCTAATTAAATAGCTTGATTTTAGACTAGAAGATAACTTATAGGAACCTGTTAAGAACCTAAACTGCCCTAAGAAATTGGAACAGTTCTACCAGTAGAACCCGGATCGACTAAAGGAAAACCTAGGACAGAACCAAAGATAACGCCCTAGTCAATAGCATTAATGGCATCATTAATCTCTGACAAGGGTATAATAGGCACCTCTTGCCACTCTTGCCGCTTAATCGCCTCTAACTTGTCTAAGGTCGACAGACCACATGCTACTATATCGGTACCTTTCTCTACCAAAAACTCCTTCTACTGATAAAGACGCCGGAGCCGTATAAGCTTTTTAGATAACTTGTGCTAGGCTTTTTCTAGACGGCGTTAGGATTTATTTAGCTTAAGTTTGGTATGACGTTTAGTATCCTTGATATAACGCTACTCCTAGAGAATACAATTTACTAAAACGAACATTAGGAATTATACTTAAAAAAAAAAAAAGGGAGATAAGCTTATAGGAAGAAAGTAGGATGCTAGAGCTATTATAAGAACGACCTTAATAAATATAGGCCTTATAATGCTTTATATACGTGATCATTTTGTAGATAAGGCCTTATAATGTATACTAAGAGCAAGGTATAATGATAAAACCGTTCTTAATAATATTCTAAGCAAGGGAAGTATAGTAATGTATAGAAAGCGACTTCCGTTTCTCTATTAGTATTTTATTAATATAGGGACTATAATGTAGAAATAGGAAGAATATAGTATTTATAAGCGAAGGGTATTAGCACTATTTAAAACGGCCTAAGAGGGCTTTTGGGATAAAAGCCTTAAAGGAAGGGCATTATGTTATAGATAAGTATATAGACGGCCTAGCAGGCTATAGCTAGGACATAGGACATTCTAATAGCTAATCATTTGACAGACTAATCAGAAGATTATCACCGCCAAGACTAAGGTCTTCACTAGTAATAATAATATATCACCGTCGACAACGCGGAATCACGGAGTAAAAGGAGAAATGGTACTAGTAATAACTATTGAAGAGGGACAGACAATTATATATATATAGCTAGCTAGTCACTCGTTAGGTAGACTCTAAGAGTTCACTAGTGGTAACAATCACAATTACAGTACTTATACCAAGCATTACTAATTACTGTAAGAGACAACTTAAGTGTTGTTGTGAACCCTTTGGCTTTACCGAATCCCTTAGACAACCTGCCTACTTGTCCCGCTTAATCTACCTTCGTCTGAACCCTTTTAGAAGAAGTCTGAGTTAGGTTCGTTATATAATCCTATACTAGATCCGCTACTTTAAGAGGTTAATAACCTTTAGTATTAATAGCTTTAGGATAGGGATACTCTTTAATTACTATACTATATAAGGGATAGTCTAGATAATCTAAGGGAGAATAATATTAGGGTAAATCTATCTATATTCAATGAAATCCTACGTTAGGGTAGCCTTCTAGTTCCTTAGGACCTATATAAAGAGTTCCTTCTCCTAGTTAGATAGAAAGCTTCCTATAGATATAAGTAATATATTAAGCCGTTTAGCTATAAGCCGTATCCTAGGCTCTAGGTCCGAAAACCGTAATATAATAAGGCTATCTTACTCTAACCTAAACTTTATCTTTTTAATAGCTTCCCCTAGGCATTATTCCTACTAGTTAGGGTTACTATTAGGTACTAAACTGTCACTAATAGCCGTATTTATAGGGTGAACTTTTCTAGCTATAGACTTTCGTATAGTAAACATCTATACCTCCTATAACCCTTTTCTAACCTCTAATATAAGTTTTCTAAGCGTTTTCTATCTATCTAGATAGCCGGACTCCTCTATTTTGCCTACCGTTTCCTAGTATCTCTATTTTAAAGTATCTTATCTAGTAAGACAAAATGTCGAAACTTTAGTAAGTATATCGATAAGAGGTAAGTAAGGAATCCTTAGTATTACATTAAAAATGGCTTTACTAGTCTAATTATTAAGAAATCTAAGTGGAATTTTACCATCCTAGATGTTAGCGAATATAGGGGTAGCGGTAGTCATTATAACCAGACACTAGAGTTTGTCCCCTATAAGTTAATATTTTCTTTTAAACGTTATTTTAGCTATAATGTCTAAGATAACTAACGCTTTAATTAATTTATTCCTAGTAATAATATTTACTATAACTAGATAGCTAGCTTTATAGCTAAACATTAGGCTTATATTATAGATAAATAATATACCTAGTAAGATTTAGTAGCTATTAGTATCTCCATCTAGAATAAAGAAATGCTTATGGATCGAGATAGCCCCTAGGATAATTATATTAACTGTTTCCCTAGTAAACAGCCCACTATTATAAAGACCTTAGGAAATTACTATTATCATCTATATAGGGAGACGGTATCTCTATACTAGGCTAAAGGTAATTATATTATACTTAGATCTAATATTAATTAGAGTAAGTACCTTCTTACCTCTTGGATCCTTAAAGTTATAATAGAGCGTTAATGATATATATATCTATATAAGTATACCTATCTAGATCTTTTAACTAATGGAGAGTGTATAGATTGGAGCCTAGAAGGATATTTCGATTTCTTCTAAATCTAGCTAATCTTACTATCTAATAAGGTAGTCGCTCTAGAACCTATCTATTATAATGGCTTACTAGCTATTACTAGTAACCCCTAGAAATGCTAGAACCGTAATCGTAGACTCTTCTCCCTTAACGTTACTCTATCTACCTAGATAGCTAAGGTATATCTTAACCTCTTATAGCGCTCTCCCTCTTACTTATAAAGCTAGCTTATGAGGAAAGGAATAGCTAAGCCCTTATACTTAATTACCTCCTAAGAACTTTTATAATCCTGCTTAAGGAATATAATTAGTAAGTTCTTAAACGCTAGGGAGATCCCTAAGACCTTATTAATAGTAAGTGTCTTTACTTAAAGAGCCTTACTAACTAGAGAGAATACGTTATAGGCTATATTCTCCTTAGTCGATTTCTCTAATTCCCTAAAGTAAACGGTTTATTTCTATCTAGCTAGGGGAAGAGCTCCCTTACTAATATAGTTAATAGCCCTCTTAGTAATAGCTATAACCCTTTAGCTTATAGCTAGAAGGTTAGTTCCTCTTACTTCTATATTCCTTTTTAATAATTAAATAATCTTTACTTTATTAGTCCCCTTTTACTAGATAGGATCCTATATTAGCTTATCCTCTATTTTTATAAAATAACATTTTATAAAGGTAATACTCTATACTATAGTTACTATATTACTATTCTTATTAGAAATATCTTTACCATTAACCTCTGACTTAATAGTATTAAAAGCTTACGTCGCTATCTGGTTAGACCGTAATATATCCATTAATAAGCCCTTATAGTCAGTGGTAAAAATAGGGTTATCTATCTAAGACGCTATCCGTTTTACCTACTAGATAAGAGTATATCTACCTTACTTACGATCTATCTAGAAATTGATCTCCTTAGCCTTAGTATAATTGTAAATTAACTTTAGGAAAACTCTTTTAATATTAGTAAGACAATTAAAGGAGGTTATAACTACTTTTAATAGATATAAACCTTTAATATATTAAAGGAAGGCCTTATTAATGATAAGATTTAGGTCTAAATAGTATTCCTAATTATATTCCTTTTAATAGCTCTCTATAAACCGTTAATATAGCTCCTAGCTAGGAAGATCTAACTAAAGAGAGGTATAAGTATAAATAATATATTACTAGGTCTTCTAATTAGCTATAGTAGTTATATCCTTATTAAGGATTTCGACTTACTAGCTTTCTAAAAGACTAAGATCTCTCTTACCTAAGATCTACTTAAAATTAAGCTAATAGATAAGACTATTATAGATATCCTTTACTAGAACTAGATATCTATAGATAAAGTATATCTAGTTACTACAGTAATAATAGCTATAAGGTATAGTCAAGGTCAAACTTAGCTAGAATCCGTTACTCTTCTTCTTCTACTAAGACTCTTAAGTAGCTAATAGGTAGGTCCGGATTTCCTTAATCTCGTCATTACTTAGGTTATTTATCTGGTTATAGGAATGCTTACCCCTATCCAAGGACTTATAGCTAACTTTGCCCTTATTAATCTAAAGTTTATATAAGGCGTCCACAAGCCTATTAACGATCTTATTAAAGGTAGTATCTCTTTAGGTAGATAACCCCAAGGGACTCTCCTATACCTAGGAAGCCAAAGGACTTTTCTTAACAGCCTAGCTTACCTATAGTTTAACTTCTCTTCCTTTCGGATCTAACTTATAATATACTAACCTAGCGTTAACTCCCTTATATAGATACTCCTATTTAAAGTTACAGAAGTCCTCTTACTCTATATTATTAACCTGTAAGTCACCCTTCTTATAGACCTAAAGACTAGTCTAGAGAGTAGGGGGAAATCTATCCTATACCTTCCAGATAGCTAACGACTAATAGACCGCTTTCTTCTTCTTTGGCACTTAGGTAAATAAGACGTTAATATACTCTAGGTAGTTATAGATAGACTTAGCCGAATCTACGTACTAGGAATCTAGAAGATATTCTAACTCCTAAGTAGAGATTTCCTAGCGAGAGTCGTTCTACTTCTAGCGTTTCTTAATAGTAGCTTCGAAAGTAGCCTAGTCTTTCTTCTTTAACTTCAGCCACTAGTTAAGGATTTCCTAAAGGTTATCTATATACTACTACTCGAAGTAGGAAATCTTATTAACGTTATCCCTACTAAAGATCTTATAAGCCTTTTTAAAACGTTTAAGGTACTTAGTAACATTATAACTAGAGAAGAGACTAGGTAATCCCTTATCTATTGGTAAAAGGAAATAACCTAAATAACTTTAGTAGGTCTATCTATTATAATATCTACTTAAATACGATATTTAACTTTTAAGTCTAAAATAGGGTTTCTAAACTCTAGTAATTAAGGTAATTCTAATAGTATCCTTCCTAATAAGGTTTTAATATACCTAGATATAAGAGGTATTAAGAGTAATAATTCTAATTAAGATATTTACTAAACTAATAAGAAAAGTAATACTTAAGGTTACTATCCTTAATTATACCTTCCTATTTAGGTAACTTCCTTAAAGATAACTCTTCTATCTAAGTAATTAATCTAAAAAGCCTTCTTCCTTTTCTTTAAGTCTTCCTATAACTAGTAAGATTAAACGTAAACTTAGTCTATTACTTTTACTCCTTTAGAGTATATCTAGTAAAGCTATTCCTAAACCTTCTAATAAGGGATACCCTATAATAATAACGCTCTAACCCCTAAAGTCAGAACTCTTGGAATAATAATATAAATCTATACTAGACTACTAAAGAGTAGTAGTATATAGATAGATATACCCTTACTAGTAAGCGCTAATACCAAGGTAACTAGGGCTAGGATAGTCGTAAAGCTCTCCTTCAATGCCTATATAATTCCAAAATCTCGTTTTCGAATCCCGAATAGTTCTAGCGTTGCTAATCCGCTTTTTAGAGTTTCTATCCCTCTAGATAGACGTTAAACTCCTTTAAACTTATCGTCCTATGATTCCTGCCGTCTTTACTAGTAGTGTTATTATATTAAGGCAAGAGTAGTTCCCTAGCCTACTACTAGATATACCGATCTCTTGGCACCTATATTTACTCTTCTCGCTTTCCTAACAGTTTTACTATACATGCCTCTATATATATATCTTTGCTCCTCTATTATAAACGTTACTATCTTACTATACTTAAAGTCTAGTAGTCTAGTTTAGACTTAAAGCTAAGCTCTTCCCTAATTAAGCCCCTAAAAAAATATAAGCTAGTGCTAACCCTTTAAGGTACTACTTAGTACCTTTAGAACTAAACCTCTGTCTAGTTAGATAGGGAAGAGCGTTAGCTCAAAATGTCTAGGGCATCTAAATATTTGTAGTCATAGTAGGTAAGTCTGACTATCTAGATAGTAATGACGATAGGGGCGAAGGTAGCGATAACGATATCCTTTTAGATAGATAGATATAGAAGAGTCTACTTATATAGAAAAAGATACTTTAACTTATAAAAGAAAGAAGAACTACATCCTGTCGCTTTAATCTATTAGAGTAAACGAGTGTTAAAAGCTATCTGTTGTCCTTGTCTTTCTGTCTGGAGCCCCTAGATAGGTACCCCCTATTTATACCTATTATATATAATAAAGCTCTACGGAACTAGAAAAACAAAACTATACCCTATGTCCTTCTGGTTATATTAAGGACTTCTAGCCCTAGTCTAATATCCTCTATAAGGATAGGGAAGCTAAGTAGCATATGAAGGACTTTAAGGTACTATTATATAGGCTAATAGGGTATCTTATAGGATATTATATATCTAATATCTATTATATTTAGATACCTAAGCTTAATAAGGTTATTATAACTTATAACGTTTATTTTGATAAGAAGACTTTCTACTATCTGGGCAAAGAGTAGCTAATAGAGTCGTCGCTAGTAATAGCGAGCTAGGAAGTTAATTAGTTTGATCTTAGCAAAGATTCCTAGGATAGCGATTTTGTCTAGGAAGCGTTATAATAGACCTAGTAACTAGTAGAAGACTCTATTATAATGGCTTAGCCACCTCTATCGTAAGAGAGTCTAGCGGTAGACTAACCTCTCTAATAGGGTCAAGACTCGGGGGTAAGGGAGCTTTCTAATACGTAGCCTATAAGCAAGTAATTAATTCTAGAGACTCTTATAGTAGAGACGTAAGTAATAGACGAACTTACTAAATAGATAGAGAGCTTTAGAGGACTCTTGACTCTTAAATATATACCTAAGCCCTTAGTAACTTGCCTTATACTAGCTAGTAAAGGGGATGTCTACTAGGAAGTAGGAGGGTTTGAATTAGGGCCTTTTTAGTTACTAGCTAGCTAATTAGACGCTAGGGAGAACAGGGGAGCTATCGAATCTAACGGAGGAATACCTTCTATAGAAGAATCTAGTATATATCACAAGTAGATAGAAGAGCTAGGAGCTAGGGATAGTATTACTAATATATTATACCTTACCATAGAATAGGAGGAATAGAGTGTTAAGCGAAGTCCGGATTAGCTAATATATTCTTTAGAATATAAGAGCAAAGGAAAAGCTATTTAGCAACCTCTTACAAGGAAAGGTGGAGGTAGGAAGAAGGCTTATAAGCCTAGGGACCCTATCTAGTTAAATAAAGGACTAAAAAATAAGGAGAGGGTTAATTACTACTACTCCTTTATCTATATAACTAAGGAACTCTAGTAATAGTTCTATACGACTTACCTACCTAATTAATAGGAAGCTTACCTAGAGGACTAGAGCATAAGAACAATATATATGGTATTTGCTATTACTATATAATAAAAGGATACTATATACCTTAGAGCAGCCCTAAATAAGCCGTATTGGTATATTAACGATCTTACTTACGTTCCTACTAATTAGCAAGACCTATATAACTACCTGTTAGGACAATAGTTCAAAGACACGGCTTGTAAGGAGATATATAACTTAGGGAGCAAGGAAACGTAGAAGATTGTACCATATAAGTAGGTAAAAGTACAACCTATCCCGTTAAAATAGGTCTTTACATACAAGTTTAATAAGGATAGTTTCTTAGAGAAATATAAGGTAAGGATCTATATATAAGGAGATCTATAAGATATTAACTTAGTAGAAAGTACGTATGTAGCTACTCTAGTAATATAGTCGTTCCGAATAATAATAGCGATCGCTATATACTTTGACTTAGAAGTCAAGTAGTTCGATATAGTGTAAGCGTTCCTTAACGCTAAACGACTAGAAGACGATCCTGTTATCTGCAAATTACTAGAAGGATTTAAGTAGCTAGGGAAATATATAGAGTTACAAAGAGCTCTATATAGCTTAAGAGACTCGCTACTCTTATAGTATAAGGAGTTCTATAAAATGCTATTAGATCTAGGTATAGAACTATCGGGCAAAGAGAAGTACCTCTTCTTAAGCTATAATAAATAAGTTATCCTAATCTTCTATATCGACGACTTCTTAGTCTTCTTCTATAAAAGTAATGCTATAGTAGCTAAGTATATAATAGAAGGAATTAAAGCTCGCTATAACGTCTATAAGTAAGGTAATGTTAGTTAGTTCCTTGGCATTAAGGTAATTCGAGACCGACCTATATATAAGATATAATTAGTCTATAATTAATATATTAGAAAGGTAGTAAGAAAATATAGGCTAGACGTACCTAGCGTGTACGAGCTAACTCCTTTAAGTTATAAAGAACTTAAGAAGTTCGAAGGGAGTGTTATTAGTACGTAGATTAAAGAGTATTAGGAGCTCGTTAGATTAATCCTATATTATATAGTTATATTACGTCTAAACGTCGTATATACCTATTTAGTACTCTCTTAACATCTAACTAACCTAAGACTAGATTACTTGTTAGAGGTATAGCAAGTAGTGAGATATTTATTTAGGAGCTCTTACCTATTAATCTAGTATAGAGGCAAGCGAGCTTTAGAAAGTCCGACGCTTGTAATTACTAAGGACGCTTTATATATAGATAATCTAGATATACGGTATTTATCGTAGGGATATATCTTTTTCCCATTTAGAGGTCCTATAATATAGAAGGCATCGCGCTAGGATACTATTATAACGTTAAGTACTAAAGTAGAACTTCTAATGCTCTCCCTTATAGCAAGAGAGGCTATAGCACTTAAGAGGCTATTTATAGATATCGATCTTAAGCTTAGGGAACCCTAGAATATCTACTACGATAATTAACAAACTATTTGACCAGTGATAGCTAAGAATAAACGTATTAATATTTGCCTATAGTATATAGATATCTATAATATATAGTTACGCTAGGAAGCGGTAAAAGGAACGTTTAAAGCTATATATCTACTAACTAGTTAGATATTAGTAGATAGGCTTATTAAATGACTTAGCTAATAAGCCTTCGAACGTTAAAGGGCTCTTTTTAATCTTTAAGATATTAGTTATAGGCTTATATAACTAGGGGGTAGAAGATAAGTCAAATTCGTCAAATAAAATACTACCTAATACTCCCTATCTACTACTATTAGCCGTCACCGGGATTAATAGCCTTGCCCTTGCCTTTATCCTAGCCAGGCAACGATATAATACCTAACGTGTTATTAGATACGCTAATGTAAATATTATAAGCTTCCTTAATTTTACCTAATTAATAAAAGATATTATATATAGAGTAGGCGATCTTTGTAAAACGTACGAGTTTAGCCTTATTAAGCTTATACTCCTTTATATTATCTATATTAATATATTTAAGGTCATTCTAAAGAACTATATATAACTTCTTAAGATCTTATATATAACTATTAGCGATTTGCCTATATATTAGAGGTAGAGGTTTAGGATCTAAGAACTAGAGGTTTAGGATCTAGGGACTTATAAAAGCCTTAGCTCTATCTAGTAAAGCCTTCGTTAAATCCTTCGCTAACCTAATATAAGAAGTAAGACTATTATTATAGTTAGTATAAATATTATAAGAGTTATTAGATATATAGGCGATTAATATATATATTCTTACACTTATAAAAACTATAGATATAATAATAGTAGTAAGAGCTAGCATTAGAATAATCGTAACATTCGCCAAAAGAACGTCCTACTAGAACTAACTATATATACATTCTATAAGGCACCTTATAAAGCTTACTAGCTATAATATTACTATATTTAGTTAGCTTAAATGATCTTAACACGACTAGTAAAGCACTAGAAAATAGCAAAACTAGTAGAGACAATAGGAAAACTTATAATCTAGAAGCTTTAATACGTTTACACTTTTAAGTTAACCTCCTAGTAGTTATAATATTTACAATAGGCATACCTAACAAGTCATCTATTAATTTAAGCATAGAAGGTATTATCCTATTATTATTATTATAATTAAAACTAGTAATACTATTACTACTATAGTTATAATAGCTATATTTAATCTATAGCTTTAAAGGAATCGCTCTACTATACTTAACTCTTTTAGACTTCTAAATACAGAAGGCAGGCCCCCTAAAGGAGCCATCAAGGTAAGAGCGACAAAGGATATAACACCAAGAGCAGTATTACTACAAAGCGTAGTTAAATAACTACCACGTTTAACTAGGGGGTATGTCGGAAGCTATAGAGCTTCTAAACGTATTAGCCACGCGTTTGCCATAGCTATATAAGGCTGTTTAACGCCCTGGCTAGCTCCTTTGTCTATAAATATCAGTCGTTTTGTCTCCTTTGTAGATAGTTTAACAAGGCACTCTTTCCTTTGTACAGCCACCTACTACAGACACTGCTTTCAACGCTCCAGGAAGCTCATCACTGCGTTCGGCAACAGGACACCTCGATGCTTAATATATTGCCTTTGTCAGCCATTGATTTTCGCCTCAAACAGAAGAACGCCGCACGTTTGGCGCGCAGCACCGCGACTCACTCCGCACCTCTTAATTACTCCTGTCAGCCCGCCGGCGCCGGCGACCGATAATATGGAAGCGCACTCGACCGAGGCCTGTCTTATAGAGCCCAATCCCGATGTAGTTGGAGTCGGGGTAAGATTCTTCTTTCTTTAACCTTTCTTTTTTTCTCTTATTCTTTTTTTTCCTTTCCCTTTTCTTTCCCTTTTATTTTCCCGATTTCTTTTCAATTCCTCTTTCTCTCTGATAAACTACTTCCTTCAGTCTGGTCCGGATTAGGTACTGTACATACCTAATTCGTTTCCTCTTATTAACACACTCCCGGATCCGCGTCTCACTCTACGTCCTCACCCTGTCCAACCACCTCTGCGCCTTCACCTTCAATTCGGCCGAGCTCTCCACGGCCATCGAGTCGTCCCTGGGCGTGACGGGGCTCGCCTTCTTCCTGACGACCGTCATCATCACGGCCCGCCGGTCGTTCGACCTGTTCCACGCCCTGTGCGTCTTCAACCTGCTCGCCATGGTGGGCCTCTCGGCCCGCCCCGTGGGGCGGTACCGCGCCGGCGTCGTCCGCCGCGTCGCCTTCTTGGCCTTCTACGTGCTCGCGGCGACCGGGTCGCTCGTCTACCTCATCTACGTCTTCGCCACGGCGCCGACCTTTGGCGACCGCCCCGAATGCAATAGCCGCGTCGTCTACGTCCTCTTCGGCGTCGACATCTCGGCCACCAACCCCATTCTCCGTTGGCTGTTCGTCGGCGCCCTTGCCTTCCTGCTGGTTGGTCTCGGCTGCTCCTTGCTCTTCGTCACGTGCGTGGGCGTCGACATGATATTCGGCCGTGACTTTCGCGACTTCTTCTTCGGAGGAGGAGGAGGATGGGATGAGGATGGAGCAAAGAAGAGGCCGAGCGTGTACCAGCTGGTCGGCTACGTGGCCGGCACGATATACCTCGCCGTCATGCTTGAGTTGATGATCAGAAGAAATCCGCTGGGTCCTGGGCTCGACGAGTGGACCTTTGGACAAGTCTTGGCCATGACGATGCTTATAGGCCCCCTTATCGAGCTCGGCTCCCTCTTACTGGGAAAGGTGGACGGCAGGGGGAGTAATAATGATAATAACCAACTCATATCGATAGCTCCAAGGGCGAGGCAACGAATCGAAATGGGGTCAGTTAGCTATTAATTACACGTAGATAGGACGGAGAAAGTTATTGAAACCCCAGCATAAGAAATTAAGTCATGGCATGATCTGCTTTTACCAGACGATTAATAGTTATTAAATCATTGAACCGCTTATCAAGCACTATAGCAGAACTCGAACAAGTGCCTACCTGATTAATATTAAGCAGCCTCACAAGTCATTCTTTGTGTTTGTATTCCTTCGCCGGAACATAGATCCTCATCTCGTAAAAGTCGGCTGCCTTGCACCATATCCCGCCCAGGTCAAACCCCTCGGGGATCTTGATTTTCTTATGGACCTTCACAGTCGCGAGGTCAGATGTCTTTCCATGGCCCTTGATCGGCTCGCCCACGTCGCCATCCAGCCTGGCATATTCCGTCTCGCCCACGAGCCCCTTTATGAACTCCTCATTGTATCCCATCTGCTCAAAAACGACAATCCAGATGTTTTCTCTTGTTCTAATGACCGCAGACGATATGCGCGTGTCCGTTTGACTGGAGTTAACTCTCTCCGACTTGTCGACATAGGTGTAGTCGCACTCAATGTGGAAGTTCGGGTACGACTTCTCCAGTGTGCAGGTGATGCGAAGACGCCTCCCGCGCTTCGTCTGTTCGAGCAAGGGTCCGAAGAATGTCATGTGCTGCGGCGGGAAGTCGTTGGCAGCCCTTGCCTTGCGACTAGCGACGAGCGCCCCGGAGGTCGAAGGCGCGGTAACTGGAGAAGCGGCGGAGGGGAGAGGTGCTAGAGTTCTGTTACCTGAGCGGGTCGTGCACCGGCTGCTGTCGCGAGGGGCTTTACTCCGGTCACAGCGGTAAACCTCACCGGGATCCTGCACTTGAGCGGTCCGGCCTGAGCCATTGTTATCGGACGCTGTCCGGCCATCTCGGAGGAGAGGCCGGTCATGTGTCTCCAGCGCAAGAGCACCGGCGGGGATCTCCCCCACCGCGCCTTGCTTCCTCTCTTTCCAGATCTTCAACGCTTTTTTCGCGGCCGCCGGTGCCTTGAGTTTCTCATAGAGCACCGGGTACCGTGCTGTCTTGACTGCCTGCGCCGTTGCTGAAAGTTGAACCAAGCTTGTTTAGTCTCCGTGAAGCCAGAACAAGACAAGCTCAGGGTCGGAAGCCATATTACCCGTATCGGTAGTGAGGGATCGCGAATAAGCGCCTCTAATCCCAGAACCGCTCTCGGAAAGGCTTCGCTGGTCCCGCCGCCTGTTGTTCGTGTTTCTCGAGTAGTACGGAAAGCTTTGCCGTATGCCATCCCCTGTGGGGTTGGTGTCGTCTGCTAGGCTGGGAGAATTGCCTGGATATTCGATCGGTCGGGTCAGAACCTTGCGAGTACTGGAAGAAGGATCACTCGATATCCGAGCCAAAACCGCTCGTCCAAGGCTTTGTCCAGGCCTTCCAGAAAAGAGATCGGCATCGGAGTCGTTCTCGAGAAAATTGAGCTTGCGATTCAGGGTGTCAGACACGCTGCGGGTCAATGTAGTGGAGGGTGGGAGCGGCAAGTTGGTGTGAAACGCCATGGCGAACAGTCTTGGAGCGTGAACCAAGCGATGTTGGTGATGAGAATGAGAAATTGTTTCCTATTCAAAGCCTTTCCGCCTTCTCATTCAAATTGGCCAGGGTGAAGAGCTGCGCCACCAAAACGGTGCGCACGAGCGCAGACTAGCTAACAGGTTGAAGTTCCTTTCCTGGCCAGGATAGGTAGGTACAGTACATACGGACTACATAATCACATAATACGCGTTAAGGTAGCACCTTCCACACCATTAATACAACACAGCCCCAGAGCCAGGCTCTGGCACCAGCGAGGCTCCGGGCCGAATGCAGAACACCTATGTACTGTACATACAGGGCCTCAGGTTCAATACTATGCAGAGACCTATATGTATAACTCGGTACATATCAATTTCTTGACAGGAGCAGGCGGGTGAGTTGCACAGGTCAGCTCTTACCGTTTGTTAATTGTGAATTAAGCTTCCCACATCCATTCACGAGCCTGGCTCGTGTGGAGAATATCCCGAGACAACAATGGATATACTGGACGCTGGTTCCGGTCTCTACCATACCCGAACCTTAAAGGAGAAATAAACTATTAGGTGGCAGGCGGATTTCCGCAGTTTATAGCCTCCGGAAGGACATCACAGCGCATGGCCGATGGTCGGGCACTTTCCTCTGCTTGGCGGCAGGCAGGGCTGCCACGATGGCGAGTGCCCCACGGTTCGCCCCACTTGCCAGTCCATCCCTTCGAGTTGCCTGGTGTTAATCACGGTGCCCCACCCTGCCCGCCTGTCTGGCAACCTGACGCCGTTTCCGTTCTCTGTCCCACTCTCTCTGTTTGCTGTCCATTGCTCCTGTCCACGGCAACCCAACGATGGAACCTAAGTTGGCGGACCCGATACCAGCGATGGAGTTGCCGTGTACATACACACCGGCGATCACAGACAGAAAAAAAGAGGGCAGCTCCGACAAGCAGATAACTTGCGGGTAATGGCGCTGAACTGGGCCCGGAGCCCAGTGGACGGAGCCCAGTGGACAATGCCATTGACTTTGGTGGATGCGGTTAGGCATTCGTGACACGCTGCAAGTCCGGCTCCATGCATCGTACGGCCAGTTGTTCTTCTTGGGGTTCGTATCTCCTCCAGCTGTTCGAGCAGAGAGATACACTATGAGCCTGTTTCGACTGTGCGGGCATGCTTTGGAAACTATCCGCTGCCACTGCTGCTGCCGCTTTGCCGTTCTGTCATGTAGGTAGCACACAGCAACTTCGCATCTTAAACCGGGCCAGGACTCACTTTTCCTGAAAGTAATTTATCATTCCCGTTTGAGCGGCGGTCAGTCCTGGCGGCGTGCGTGCATCTCTCACTATCCTCTCAGTTTTTGATGCGTCGCTATTTCTTCTGCCCCATCATATCGTTGTATTATACATACCTTGACAACTCACCCGAAGCATTCCCAGCTCCTGAGTGAACCCCTCAGGAGCTAGCCGCGATGGACTTCGACAGGCTCAGCATCGATGAGCGCAAGATCATTGTCGGGATCGACTTTGGCACCACATACTCCGGCGTAGCCTGGGCGGAAACGCAGCGTCCCGACCGCCGGGTTGCCATCACTGTTTGGCCCATCTCGAAAACAACCCCGGAGGGCGAGTCTTCGGATAAGGTCCCCACAAGGTTGCGCTATAACGATGGAGAGCCAGAATGGGGTTTCTCCATCCCCGTGAACACGCCCCCAGAAGAGGTGGTCGAGTGGTTCAAGCTGTGAGTTTTGTTCTCCTGGCCTTAATCTTCTGCCCCTTTTCGCGTCATGACCGTCGTGCTGACTTGTCCAGCGACCTCGACCCCTCTCTTCAGTCCATGGGGACTGCCGTCACCAGCGCTGCCAGGCGAGGCGGCCGCGATGTTGACAGGCTTGTAACCGACTACGTGTCGGCTCTTGGTAACCATCTGATGTATACCTTGCGCGAGAAGCTGGGCGAGGGCGTCGTCAAAAGCACGCCTCTTGAGTTCGTCATCACGGTTCCTGCCATATGGAGCGACCTGGCCAAGGAGAAGACGAGACAAGCATGTCAGAAAGCGGCAGGCCTATCGGCGACTAAGGCCCCGATCCACCTTATATCCGAGCCCGAGGCGGCCGCCATATACGCTCTCCACGGCCTGGATCCCCACGGCCTCGAAGTTGGCGACAGGTGAGCTCCGGGCCTTGGTATGGTTGGGTCGTTCAGCATACACTAAACCTGCATGCAGCTTCGTCATTTGTGACGCCGGGGGCGGCACGGTCGATCTCATATCTTACACCATCACCAGCCTCAGGCCGATCCTCGAAGTCCAGGAGGCGACTCCTGGCACCGGTGCACTCTGTGGTTCTACCTTCCTCAACATGAGGTTTGCCAAGTTCCTCAAAGCAAAACTGGGGAAACTAGACGGGTTCGACGACGAGGTGCTGGCTGATGCAATGGAGAGATTCGAGAAGACGGTATGTCTCCTGCTCTCGACGACGAGACATGGATGCACTGTACGTCCGTACATTTCACCTAACGCGCTGCAGGTCAAGCGTCAATTTACCCTGAACGCCAGAGACGGCGACACATACACCATCCCCGTCGGTGGGCTGGCCAACAACAAAGAACTCGGCATCAACCGCGGTCGGTACGCTCTCAAGGTGCGCTTCTCCAGCTGCCCCCCCCCCCCAACTTCTCACCCCGAACACCTCTCTCCCTTTTGTTCCTAACCAGTTATCTCAGGCCTCAGACCTTCGCGTCATCTTCGAGCCGGTCGTCCAAGAAGTCGTGAAGCTCGTCAAGGACCAGATCTCGGCCTCCAAAGTGCCCATCAAGGCCGTCCTCCTCGTCGGCGGTTTCGGCGCCTCCAACTACCTCAAGGAGCGCCTGCGCGGGGCGGTCGACCCGTCGGTGCAGATCCTGCAGCCGCCCAACGCCTGGCTGGCCGTGGTCCAGGGCGCCGTGATGAAGGGCCTGGCGCAGAGCGCGCCCGAGCGGCTGACGGCGGTGCGCGTGCAGAACCGGCGGGCGCGCAAGCACTACGGCACCGAGTGGCGCGTCCGCTACGACGAGAAGCTCCACGCCCACCTGCGCCACAAGAAGCACTGGTGCGGCCTCGACGGCTGCTGGAAGGTCTACGCCATGGAGTGGTTCATCCGCCGCGGCGACGTCGTGTCCGAGAACGAGCCCTTCTACACCCGCTTCGTCTGGACCGGCCCCGTCGCCCAGGGCCACGTCAAGAAGATCCGCATGGACATCTACGCCGACCTCACCGCCAGGGAGGCCCCCTTCGTCAGGGACGAGAACGTCTCCATGCTGTGCCACGTCGAGGCGGACGTGAGCCACATCCCCGAGGAACAGCTGAAGAAGAGGAAGGGAAGCGACGGTCAGGTAAGCTCTCCTCTCTCTCTCTCTCTCTCTCTCTCTCTCTCTCTCTCTCTCTCTCTCTCTCTCTCTCTCTCTCTCTCTCTCTCTCTCTCTCTCTTCGTTCCCTTTCCTTCTTCTTTCTCCCCTTTATTCTGCCGGGTTTAATGCGCTAATGGCGGAACAGTGGTATTACGAGTTGAACTGCAAGATCGAAGCAGTCTGTAAGTCTTGTCTTGCGTGGAGGGTCGAGACCCAGGTCTCTCTCTCGGATGCTAACGTGTTCTTGTGCGTCTAGACCTCTCCGCCTCAACGCAGTATACGCTGTTATACAATGGCGTGAGATACAACTCGGTCACGGCCGAGTATGTCTGACCGCGGCTCTGTGTGTCGCGTCGTTTTGCTTTACTCATACGACTCGGCGTTTCAGAGTTCACAGGGAAAGGCGTTGGGAGGAGTTGGGATTATCGAGTCCGCCGACTCCGTGCAGAGATGGTAAAAAAAAAGAAGAAGAAGAAGAATGAACTTGCTCCGAGGGCAGTTCCCGTCCCTCCTCGCTGTGATGCTAGTTGAGACCCTACGTCAAGTTCAAAACGCTCCTTCGCCTGCACGCCATGTAGATCCACTTCTTGATCTTCAAGTGTACCGGACGCCGCTGCTCCGAGAGGAGAATGGGGTAGTCTTCCTAACCGAATCCGTATTACAACCACATAACATAACCCAAACAGAACCCAAACAATGCTCCAATAAAACACCCACCCACCGGTAATAAAAAAAAAATAAATAAAACAGAAAATCCTGGCCAGCTGGGTCAAGACTCTTATCTAGAGGCGGGATATCTCCCAACCAACCAACACCAACCAGCCTTAACCCCGTGCGATCCGTCTCCTCTTCACCGCCCCGCCAGCTCCTTCTCCCGCCTCCGCGCCCTCGCCATCCCCTCCTCCTTCCTCGGCACCATCGGCGGCCGCGGCATCGTCCTTCCCGCCCTCCGCTTGCGCTCCTCCACCTCCTTGCCCGGCAAGCACACTGGCCTGCCTGGTATGCGTGCCCGTGCCAGCACCACCGCCAGCACCACCGCCGCTGCTACCAGCACCGGCGCCGTGGGGGCCGCCCGGCGGGACGTTGCGCCGGACCTCGGCGGAGCGCAGCTCGCTGAGCAGCTTCTCGACCTCGACGAACATGGCGCGGGCGTCGTTGACGACGCCAAACTCGTCCACCTTGTACCCCAGCACGCCGCTGTCCTGCGCGTGGGTGTGGCCGGAGCCGCCGCCGCCGCCGCCGCCACCACCACCACCACCTCCTCCTCCTCCGGCACCGTCCGCCCCGCCGCCGCCGTCCTCGTCGTCGTCGACTTCGCCGCGGAGGAAGGCGGGGCCGGGCCCGTGATGCGGATCCGGGTTGTACATGACGGCGTTGGAGAACATGTGGGCCAGCTCGCGGTCGAGCTGGGACGAGTTGATGATGGACTTGGGAGGCACCAGGTCCTCGGTGCGGGGCAGCCAGACGCTGCTGGTGCCCGGGTCGCCGTCCGGGAGGGAGGCGGCGGCCTGGGCGGCGGCGCGATTGCCGTGGTTGATGGCGGCGCGGATGGTCTTGAGGTCCTGCGCCTGCTTGACCACCTTGTGGTAGCCGGGTGCGTCCTTCTCGCGGATGGGCGCCACAAACATGTTGGCGAAGCGGTGGTGGATGATCTGTTCCATGGCGGAGCCACAGACTTTGTTGAACGAGCGGGTCCAAAGGACGAACTTGGGGCCCTCGGTGGTGGTGGTGGAGGTGGCGGGGCTGTCCGGGGGTGCGTCCTGCTGCTGGTTGGCGCGCGGAGTTTGGGCAGGAGTGGGAGTAAGGTCCTCGCGCTTGCGCTTGGTCGAGCGCGTGGGTGGAGGATGACGGCCGCTGACGCTCTCGTCGGCGGTAGTATCGCCGGCTTCGGTTGACAAACGCGGAGTATTGGCCTCGTGCTTAACTTGAGGTGGCTCACGCTCCACCGCAGCCGCCTGCTTGGCCGGGGACTCGGCTCGCTGGGCTGATGATGGCGGCCGAGGACCAGGCTGGGGGGCAGAAGCAGCCTGAGCTCTCTGGGAGGCCGGCAGCCGGCCCGGTTTCGACTTCGGCGTCTCCGCTGGGCCTTCTCGCTTTTGAGGGTCCTTGACCGCCGGGGGGGCCGAGGGATGCAGGACAGGGCTTGTCGGCTCGTAAGCCGGGCTAGGAACGTCGTCATATCCCAGGCGAAACTCGATCCCTGGTTTGGGTGTCGACGGCGTCGAGTTCGATACCCACTTTGTACCACTGCCTCCTGCCAACCTTTGGGGAACAGCCATGGAAGAAGGTGTTTGAGGAGCGGAAGGGGCAGGGCCGAACCTCGCAGCCGGCGTGGGCGTTGAAGCCGCCGCGGGATGCCGGGGATGAATGCGCTCAACGGCCGCAGGCCGGGGCGGCTGATAGGGAGGGTTGTAGCGCTGGGCCGCCTCTGACGGGCCGGGGGCCGGCGACGGAGCACCGCGCTGTGCATGTTGCTGGGTGTGCGTCGGGGGCTGGATAGCGGGAGGCTGCTGCGGGGGTTGAGGGGCAGCGAGACTAGGACTAGGCCTTGGCGGAGCAGTGACGGGAGGCACAGGTGCCGGCGGGACGACCGACGGGGCCTGCCGCGGACTAGGGGCCACATGGCTGGGTTGCGCTTGCGGAGCCGGATGTCCCGAGGCTGCCGGGCCCTGAGTTGATACGGGGTAAGCTTGGTACTGGGGGTGCGTAGGAGGCTGAGCCTGAGCCTGCGCCTGAGGGCCGCTGCCCGGAGGCTGGTTCGAAGGCACCGGCTGCTGCCTGTTTGGTCCAGATGCTGCGTCCGCTGGTGACTTGACAACAAGCGATTGGGGCGGCGGCGCGAGCTGGCCCGCAGAATGGGGAGGCGCCAAGGCCTGCCGCGGAGGCAACGGCCTGCTGCTGGCTTGTCCCTGTATCGATCCCGGGCTGGGGTGTGGAGGAGGCGGTTGCTGCTGGGACCGCTGTGACGGTGCAAGATGCGACTGCGGAGAGAACACTTGGGCGGCGTGTTGAGGGTGGGTGTTGGAGACATGTCGCGGAGGAGCATTTGGCTGATAGGGAGGTTCCCACTTCAGCTGTCCCTGAGCAGGGGGCTGCGCGTTGGTGGTCGGCGGGTGCGCTGGGGCTTGTTTAGATGCCGCGCCGTGGTCTGGTCGTTGTAGCCCTTCAGCCGTACCCGCAGGTACCGGCGACGGTGCAGCGGGTTGGAATTGTGCGACGCTTTGTGGTGCCTGGAGGACCTGATGAGGCGTTCCGTTTGGAGGCTTCGGGGCGACCGCCGGCTTGGTAGCCGGTGCCTTGGGAGCCTCTTGCCGGCCGAACTGAGGGGAGGCCACAGATTCTGGGTGAGCGGGGACGGGCGACCGAGGAACGGTAGGTGCCTTCTCCGAGGTTGTTTGGGGCAAAGGCGAGGGCGAAGGCGCAGTCTTCGCATCCTGCTGCGACCCCGTCTGGAAGGCTAATGGCTGTAGGTTCCGGTCCGGCGGTTGTTGAGATATCGAGAGCGGGGCTGCTGCTTGGGGTGGTTTCGGCGAACTTCCTGGAGACGGCCCTACCCCGTTTGCTGGTCCCGGGTCTTGCTTCGCGGGCGCCTGAGCAGCGCTCGGACTCTGCGGCTTCGCCTCGCTTTCGGGCTCGGGAGCGCCGAGCTTTTCTAATTCACGGATCTCCCCCTGAAGCCGCTCGTACTGCTGCTCGAACTGCCGTATCTCGTGTATCGCATGCCGCAGGTAGGCATTGTACAGCTTGCTGTAAGCGGCCTCGATCTTTTCGATATGCTCGCGGGCGTCCGCAAGGGTCAAGAGCGGCGGCGACTGCAGTCTTCGCTTTTTGGAGGCGGGCGACAGTGCGCCGTCGGGACCGGGCGTGTTCTCACTCTCGTTTCGCAGCTCCTCTCGCAGTAGACGCAGGAACAGCTCTCGCAGGATCTCGGGGGTCAGTCGTCGGGCGTCGTACGTAGGGCCATTTTTGATGAGCCCATTGTTTTGGAGGGCTTCCGAGACGCGGATGAAGTCGTCGTCTGTTAACCCGTATTTGGCGACTCCGCGGAACAGCAAGACGGTCTCGAGCGGCGTGTGCGGCGTCGTCGAAGTGTTCATGCCCCAGACCACACCCCGCGGAAAACCGAGGGGTCCGCCGCGGCTTTGGACAAGATGAATCGGCGCCACGATCTACGGGGTTCAACTCGGTCAGCGACTGTCTCACGGGCCGCGATGCGCGTCAGTCCAGCACCCGAGATGCATACCGGCAGGCCGAGCCCCGCGCTCCGATCAATTGAGGGGATGGAATACTATCGCTTCGATGCGTGGCAATCGGCCGCGGGGGGGCTCCTCGTCCGTGGGCGACTGATTGTAGATCTGGCGACGAATTTTTTGCGGTCACGGCGGTTATACGTCACGTGACTGGAACGGTTGTCGTCGTTGATTCGTGTTGGTGATGACGGCGTTTGAAGTTCCGAAGATTGTGTTGCTGGGTGAAAGATTAGGCGGTCGCAATGCGAAATGGCACCCGACCTGGGCTGCCAAAGCACGTGCATTACCGAAAATGGATTGGGCTACTACGAAATTACCTGTATTTCCTGCCCCGTTTCCACGTCTTCCAATACGGTCGACGACCATGCATGCTTTGCAGAACATACACACCTACACAAACGTGACGTGGGAATTGGTTTGTACGTCTTTCCGTGGCTTGGTCAACCACGATGAACGTTAGTAGCTTGTTGATCTCATTTACCTAAGCTTGGAAACAGTTAGATCCTTGAGATTCGAAGGGTTAGGGTTGTTACATTCAGGCTCGGCCGCTCCCGAGTGTAAGCGTTACGGATTACAGATGCCAAAGAAACTAAGGTTACGGAGCAAGAACCTACTAGTTATACCTGGCAACGGACCACCTTTTGAGAAAGTGGTGATGACTATAACCGATACTAATTATCTCTTTCACCGCCAAGTAACAATCAATCACACTGCTGCGCGTTCGGGGACGGGGCAATCAAAAAGAGAAAGTTGGTGTAGCATCACCACAAAACAAAAAAACCGACTTAATGGGACATCATAATATTCAATATTCGGGCGACCTGTCTTCATACAATGGCGCCTGGAGTCCGCCGACGAGCAGAGCAAAGTAAGCCTGGAACTATTAATCAGGCTATCTTCAGGTGGGAAAGGGAAAGTTGATGGTATTGATGCTGAGCGACGATAGTTTTTGCGAAGAGGACTATGTCATCTCCTTTTACATAGCCGAATTCATCAACTCATTGACCAATGTTGCATACGGTACGTTGTTGGCTGCCTTCACTTTTGTCGCCCGTGGCGGAAAACAAAAGGGCAATTAATTAATTAATTAATTACTCGGGGCAAAACAAAACAAAACTCGCTCACTCACTCACACAAAACCACACGCGCGCGCATACGCGCAGTCTACTATGCCCTCTGCGCCTTGTACCCTTCAGGAATGCGCAGCGCGCGCGGGTTCGTCCGGCCCAAGGCCGATTTCATGTTGCTGTCGCTGCTCACGCTCGGGATCGGCTCGTTCCTCTTCCACGCGACGATGCGGCAGACGCTCGAGTTCGCCGACGAGTTCTCGATGCTCGGCCTGACCTGGTCGCTGCTGCAGGCCGGTCTGACGGCGGGCCAGCCGGCCGCCCGCGCCCGCCGCATCACGGCCGCCCTGGCCGCCGCCTACCTCTCCTTCTCGGCCTTCTACCTGTGGTCGGCCGAGATCATCTACCAGGTCTTCGCCTTCACCGGCGCCCTTCTCGGCGTGCTGCTGCGCAGCCAGTACGTCTTCCACCTCGCCCGCCCCGCGCTTCCCGAGGCCAAGTGGCGAGACTGGAACCGGAGGACGTGGAAGGCGCTGGGGATCTGCGTGTTTGGCTACTTACTCTGGACGGTCGATCTCGAGCGCTGCGCCGACCTCAGGGCCCTCAGGGAGCGCGTCGGGCTACCATGGGCCTGGCTGTTCGAATTTCATGGCTGGTGGCACATCCTGACTGCTGTCGGCGCGAGCCAGGCCATGCAGGTTGCCAGGGAGGTCAGGGAGGAGCTGAAGACAGAGCGGAGGAGCTCGAGCAGGTCGAAATGATCTGGCTGGGGCCGGCTCCCTCACCACGGTCTTTAAGCCAGACGACGGTAGCAGTTCGGGGCGGACAATTTCTAATCAAAGGGTAATATCATTGCCGGTATAATACTCAAGACCGAAGCCAATCTGACAAAGCGGCGCTGCGTTCGCCAGCACAGAGGTTTCAAGTCTATCTAGTACTGAACACAAAATTAATTAACCCCTCTGCTACTTAAGCATAGCACAGGTGGATCCCCTGGAGCCTCTCTCCCTTTTTTTTCCAGTCTTCAGATCTCACTCTACTCTACAGCTAAGGGCAGGCAGGTCGGTCATTCAAAGGAACCCGGACCCGAAAGCCAAGCACGAGCCTAAGAGAGGGGAGCTTTGCAACGTTATCGAACAATTGTTTGCAACACGTGCTGGTAACCGGTAAAGCGAGGCACAATAGCTAGCAACTGGTTGACTGAGCCCTGTGAATTCGGATGGCGCAAGCAACTGTTTAAAGCTGACATCATGTCTTCAAGACGACGAACATGACAGGCACGATCATGTCATGCTCTAACGAGGGAATTCCAAAGGAAAGGCAGGAAGTTGTTCATTTCGTTTGACTTCTTCCGACATTACCAACAGTAACTACTGTCGTCGAGTCCATTCGAGCCCGACAAAATTCCCTTTAATAGCTCTGGCCGTCCATGACAGACTTGCCTGGCTAACAAGCTCTACTTTTCCCACGTCACATCCGTGATGGGAGCAACCCAGGTGTACCCTGGGTCCTCCGTGGTACAGCGCAAGCGGCCGTTGGCGGCGGTGTTGCACGTCAGCGTGGCATTGACGGTCGTCTTCGTCACGCCGCTAAAATTGACCCTGTCCGGAATTATTTTGCATCAGCACTGCCGCTCTTTTTTTTTTTTGTCCACCCTTTTACACTCCAGGTCTGTGAATTGGAATATCGGAAGAATAACAAGGCAACGGACGAGAAAGGTGAGAAATGACGAAAAGTTTCGAGAAGGAAGTAATTAGATAATAGAATGTAAAGAGAAAAACTTACGGATGCTCCCGGTCCAGATCTTGACAGGCCCAGTCGGCCTTGAGCTCCAGCTCCTGGCCGTCGGCGTCGTACCGGAAGCTGCAGCGGTACGGCCACAGCGGCAGGCCGTTGCCGCCGTCGGCGCCAATGTCGCACTCGTACCACCCTTCCTCCTCCTCCCCCTCCTTCTTTCCGCCCTGGTACACGGGGATGGGGTACTGGAACCCCCTGTCCTCGGCGGCGAGGATGATCTCGAACGAGACGGCGGCGGCGGCGGCCCTGCCCCCCTCCTTCTCGTCGTCGTCTTCGTCGTCGTCGTCGTCCGCGTACGCGGTTGTCGCGAAGTGGCTGAACTGCCAGCGCGGGTTGAAGATGGAGGTCAGCGTGCAGCCGTCGCGGGTCGGCACGACCGGGTCCTCGAGGGCATAGGGGCGCAGCGTGGTGACGGTGCCGAGGGAGCCCCCGAGCGTGACCGAGGCCTCCTCGGTGGTGCAGTAGCGGTTCGTCTGGTTGTCGGGGCCCTCGGAGGTTGTGCACTTGAGCAGCAGCTCGATGGTACCAGTGGCAGGGATTTGGAGACTGAATTTTAGATTTTTTTTAAATTGTTTTATGTATGTGTTAGCGGAGAATTTGGGTGACTTACTAAAAGGAGGAGAGCAAACAGAGAAAAGAGAAGGGAACGAGAAAAAAAAAAAAAACGGAAAGGGCGGACTTACGGCTTTGCTGCGTCGGTGTCGTCACAGTACCACGTCTGGTTGAGAGTGAAGGTGGCCGTATCCGGGTCGAAGCTGGCCTCCGTCACGATTGGGTACTGGCCGACGGTGCCTTGCTGGAACTCGTAGCCCGCGCATACGAGACGGGAGAGGTCAGGCTGGCCGCCGAAGGAGCCGCCGGGCATGCAGCTGGCTTGGTACCCGTTGGCCTCGTTCGTGACCAGTAGGTTAAAGTTCTGGTACGGGGGGGTGTCCTCTCCGTCTCCGGGCTGGTCGGTGAAGTGGACCGCAGACAGCGTCCAGGAGGGATTCTCGGACTTGGAGGTGCAGCCGGGCGAGTCGTGACCCTTGGGCCCGTCCGGGTAGGCCGGGGTAATGGCAAGGGGGGACGTAAGGGAGCCTCTGACGAGCAGCGGTGACGTGTAGTCGACGGCGGCTGAGACGTTCCCTGCAGCATTGAAAGTCAAACTGCGGGTTTCGTTCCAACATCATGTTAATTTTTTTTTTTTGGTTACTCCCAGTCATAGATAATAGGGCATCTGTTCCCCCGTCAATTCGGCCACTTACGTCTTTCCCCGGTCGTTGCAGGCCCATGACTGCTTTAGGTAGAACGTTGTAGAGTCGTCGCTGGTTTCGACTGATGCCTCCAGCGAGCTGTTTGACCAGCGTTTCCCCTGGACAGAGCACGCGCTCGAGCCCTTCTCCTTCGTCTCACAGCTCAGGCTTTCCGAGAAGTCGATGGCCCGGTTCGAGACGTCAAACGAGACGACGCCGTCGGCGTACTTGACATCTTCGATGAGCCAACTAGGAATCGAAAATGATTTTGCGGTGCACGCAGAACTGTTGCCAGGGGGCGCTTGAGCAGAAACAAGCACGGCCGCAAAAGCGGCGACGAGGCCGAAGCGCAGAGCCATCGTGTTCATGGAGACGCGATAATTAGGCTAGATCCCGGCCGCACATGTGGCTGGTAATACCATGAGAGAGAGAGAGTCAAGTGACGGAGGCCATTAAGTAGCAAATTTACGGAACGCTTCTAGAAACCCACCTCCCGTGCGGAATCAGACCTCGTACGGTTTCCGGTGAGGAGTAGCCGTGAGAAGAAGGCTTTACCCCTGGATGCCCGCACGCGGTATATTAGATTTAGCCATCAAGTACCTGCGGCGGCCCTGTGGCTCAAAATAGCCAGATGAAGGGAAGGTTTGCGGAGATTGATCCGCGCACACCGGAAGATTTGAGGTCACCACGAGTTAACTGCCGGCATAGCTTGGCAGGAGGATTGGACGATTGCCGCGGTTACCAACCTATCCCGGTCTGCCAATAGCAGCTTACGCCGGCGAAGCTCAAATTGGTGGCGCCTACATCTACGAAGCTCACACCGGTGAAATCAACGCTAGCGGAACTAATGCTGCCGATCCGGCCGGGGGAAACTAGCGACTGCACAGCTGCCGCGGAGCGGGATATTAACAAGACGAACGGCGGGGTGCTGCGTCCTACAAGGCACGAGTAGTCGAGAAGAAATGGGCAACGTGGCATGAGTATTATTAGACTTTGGCTCCGAGGCTGAATGAACGACCCTGAGACCCGGGCCGTGTCGGTAGACCATAGCTTCACGGTCTGGTCGAACGAGGAGGACAGGAATGCTGCGCTGTCAAACGGATAAAAAGAGAGGTGAGTGATTCCAAAACGGTGTTCACTTGCTACGGAGCCGAGATCGCCATATGAGGAAGGCGAAGAAGGATAGGTGTGGCCGAGCGCATGCGAACGTTGATGCCCGGGCGCGTGCGTGTGGGCGTGCGGGTAGGGATGCGAGAACGGTGGGAGCGGTGGAGGAGGCCCTGGGGCGAGCGAAGGGCTGCCCTCAGCAGCATAAGAACGACCGGGCCTCGAGCGTGTTGGACTCGGCGGTCCTCGGTCGGCCCATTCGCTGATTCCAGGAGTTCGAGCGACAAGCTCTCGTAGGCGATTTCGCTCGCTTCGGTAATAATCGCGTTCGGCCTCCAATTCCAAGTACCCCTTTTCCCAGTTCCTCAACCCTCTTCTCAAGTTCCCGGTTTGCTGCCTCCAGCTTCTGGATTCCTTGTTGTTGTTCTCTCCCTCTCCCTCTCCTTCTTCCGTTGACGAAACCTCGCCGAACCCCCCGCATTCCGTTGCCTCTTTTCATCTGCCTGTTTCGACCGAGAAATTCTAGAACCGTCAGCATCACGAACCCATGCCCGAGTGTGGCGGGCGGGTGCAGCGGTCGTGGTTCGGCTGTTCGCGGTTAGCCCAGAAACTGGACGGATCTGATTGTTGCACAGGCTCGTTACCGACCACAACATCAAGATTCTCTGGACTTCTAACCTTTCCGAGCAATCTCTCAATGAACTGGACGCGGAAGGGGAGGTGCCATGTCAGACTTTAGCGCATTCCTTTCGCTTCACTCAGTGATCCGCTCCGGTCCGCTATTAACCCCGGCCTTACCTACCTATCCGGGCTTTAGAGGCGACTCGCCCATTGCTGGCGAACCGGTTCGAGGCATCTGCGCACCACTTTGCGGCAGAGACTGGGAGAGGGGAGTGAGGCAACTGCGCGAAACGTGTGGGAACTGCGCGTTTGATGGGCGGTCAGAACTCGGGGCAAGAGCGCCCCCCCTTAGCGCCGTCGTCCGTCGCGCGGCATCGCGCCGTGCAGGACATGTGGGAGCCCGAGCCAGGCCGTTGGTTGGCCACGGGTCTCCGGGCTACTACTCCGGAACGGAGAGCTCTCGAGAGCCGAAGCAGGGGAGGCCCGGCGACATCATGGCCGGCGTCGACATCAGACCCTCGTCTAGCAACACTGCCCCAGACAAATGGCGTCCGGAGCTAAGATGAAATGGGGCGCTACGCTTGGGAGCAGTGTGTTCTGTTTTACGATGTCAGCGAGTGGCGGGATGTTGTCAATGAGTTTTGAGTTCGCATTTCCATTTTTGCTCCGCCCTGGCTCAGAAAAGCGCCACGCTACGTTTTCTGGGTGTCTGGGCCGCGCTCGGGACGGCCGTCGCGGGCCGGGCAGTTGAACGCGCCTTAGGCAGAAGCAGAGGTGAGCAAGACGTATGCATAAGACAAAAAAACGGCTAGAACCATCATCCCCCGGTGAATGAATGTGTTCCAAATTCCATGTCTGGGCTGCGATCCACCGCACCACATCGCACCGCTTTGTTGTGCTAGCATTTGCTTGTTTGCATTGCTTGCTTTGCCGTGTCGAAGTCCCGGGCTGCGGCCTTAATTATGCAAGGAGTAAATTGATTCCGGAGGAAACACCAATGTCGACCCCCATCGGAAATCAAGAGGTTCGCCCCTTCCCACAATGCCAGCCAGGACATAATTACGAAGCAAACAAGACAAAGAATACCCAACCGAAAATGGCGGCCTGCCACGATACCTTGCTGCGAAGCGGCTTTCTCGCAAGCCGGAGCAGCCGCTCGTATCGGCCCGCCATCTGATCCTCTGCTTGCATAATAGGTATCTTGCACCACCTTGACGGCCGAGATGGCGACATTGTGCCCAGTCGGAGATGAATGAGGCGGCGCGGCGAGCGTATCGGTGCAACCTGCCTCGACATACGGCTGATGGGCATAATTAGACATATTAGCTCGGCCAGGCCGAAACGTCTGATATGAGACCTAATTATTGTGTGGCTCCGGCGTTGTCTTCTTCGTCCCCTAAGAGATCTGAGGCGAGAAAGAGGTCTTCCTCATCCTCCTCGCCCTCGGTATCCTCGACGAGACCAAGGCCTGGTGCCAGACTTGACTGGCTAGCCGCCTTCCAAGAACATGCCTCAGGTCGAGTTCTGTATGTGTGCCGAGCACAAGGCTTTTTAATATTAGTTTGTTCTAGACCAAGCAACAGGCGTGACCTACTCGATTCCCTGCCCGCTGATTACGGCTTGGTCTCAGCAACCCGGGCACAGCAGAGCATTGTATCAAATTTGTTTTGTGGGTAAAAAACCGCATCCCAAAACCCAAGCAGATAGATATGTGAGTCGGTTGGGCCTTGTACACGGAAGGTTCTTACGTGCCAGTATGCGGGGTTGACCTTGGTGAGTGGCTTCCATTTATCTGCAGCTAGGCACGTAGTCATGCTTAATTGTTGCATCGCGCTTGATCCTTCAGGGCCTCTATCAATCGACACAGTCTCATTGGCTCGGCTCAAACCGACTTGTATCAAGGAGCAGGAAATTTTCAGAAGCATACGATAGGGCACTCAAACTTAGATAATTACCGTTGTATTTCACAAGGTGGTTTGTCCCCAGACATATTGAAGTTCTCTGAGAAGGAGCCCGGAGACTTGGGAGAGAGAGAGATACAGGTTGCACTCGAATGGCCCACGGCTGCCGGCATAAAACCACCCTGCTACTTTTCGTTTTCCCTCCCCCCCCCCCTCTTCCCCCTCCTGCAAAACAAAAGAAAGGCGCCTGGCTTCTTTAGGCCTCCCGGACCTCGATAGTGGCCGAACCAGAGCTCTGGTAGCCCTCGGTGGCCATGATCATGTAGTTCCAGGTGCCGAGCTGGAGGTTGCCCTGGCGCTTCCACTCGTCAAAGTGCTTGCCCGTGTCGATAGTGCCGCCGACGCGCTTCTGGCGGCGGACGGACCAGTACTGGTCGAAGGTGGAGGTCCCCTCGATGGACGGCTGGTTGTACCGCGTCGTCTTGTAGATGTCGTACACGCCGCCGTCGTCCTCGATGGTGCCCAGCCGCGCCGTGCCCGACGAGGGGTTGTACGTGCCGTATGCCTCCACGATGTAATACTCGACCAGCGGGTTGCGAGTCCAGCCGTACAGGGCGAGGTCTGCCAGAGCTTGGCGTTAGTTATCTTCTATTTTCCTTTGTTTTTTTTTTTTTTCCTTCTCTTTTAAAATGGATCCCAATCATCAAGGAAAACAAGCGAAAGGGAGAAAGAGGAGGACAACGCACAGCTGTTCACGTTGTAGTTGTTCCAGGTGCCGTTGTACGCAATCTTGCGCGGCGGGCCCGGGTTCCAGCCCTTGCCGCCAACCCAGTTGTTGACGTTGTTCCAGGTGACGCTGTACGAGCCGCGGGGCCCGGGGTTGAAGTCGACCGAGCCACGGCCGTCGGTCCAGAACGAGTAGAAGTACCCCTCGTGGGTGCCCGTGCCCGGCTGGATGCCGCGCTTGACCACCTCGAGAGGGCTGGCCGTCGTCACCGCAGCGGCGATGGCCGTGAGGAGGAGAGTGAACGAGACCATGATATCGAGGGCCTATGCAAGGCACAAAACTCTGCTGCAAGCTGTTTAGTTGCCCAGTGTCGTCTTCTGATTCATGTCCATCAAGCCTGTTCCGCCGTCCTCCCTTTATACCAAATTCTTCCTCCTCTAGTTGCCCGTGCGGTTCCTACCCCCGGACGATACTCCCATGGCTTAATTTGGCTTCTATTATCCCAGGTTCCGGGGCCAGGCTCTTGTCTGATAGGACCATCGACTCCCGGGCGCTCTGCACCCCGCATTCGCTCGCGGCATATGAGAAATAGAAATAACCCGGTTAAGAAACCAAGACGCGCAAAATCTACGCCAGCTTTAACCCAGCCTTCTTCCATAGAGCGCCAAGTCGCCGAGGTGTGTCGCATCGTGTGATTGTATCGTTGAATCCCGTATTCTCCGGCATCAGCCGGCTAAGTGCCGCATGTAACGTCCGTTTTACTTCGCCCTATCACTCGAGCGGCAGGCCTTCATTGCCGAGTCACGCCGTTGTTAGAGTATATCGCGAGCTTGGAGCTGTCCAATTCTCTGTCATGGGCTTTCCCGCCGCGAGGCACGGCCCCTTTGAGAATGTTGCCGCAGTAATTATACAAAACAACAAAATAATAATATCCGTTGGGCAGACCATCATGTCTCCCCCCAACCCCCCCCCAACCCCCCTCCTCCGTGTCGGCTACACATTATCCAAGTGCGAGGATATTAGCGGTTAATTTGCGAGTATGAATGCGCCGGTGAAAGAGGCGCTGCGTGTATACGCTTCAAAGTGAAAAGTTGAAGTTGCGGGTTTATGAGATCAGCAGATCAGCAGGATCAGCGCCACGACTGACCGCATTGAGCGCTGGAGCTTTCGGAATCCGGGTCGTCCGTTCCAAGAACCGGGCTTGGCCGTCCTGAACTTTTAAAAATAGCGCTGTGTATGGATGTGCAAACGGAGCAGAGTAATCCGTACATAGCCGCTGTGGCTATTTCAATCGGCTTCGTGGGAGGATGAGGAGCGGAATCGGAGTTGATGGTTCTTCACCGTGCGCTTCTCAAGCGTTCAAAGACGGGGCCGCGCTGGCCATCAAGGCCGTCGAGGTGGTGTTGGACGACGGCTTGAATGAGCGCGGATCGCTCCGGGCGAGCAAACAATGACGCTTGTTGTTACGCCGCCTCCAGGCTACTGACGATGAGGGACTCGTGCGTGTGTGTGCGCGACTAGTCTGCAAATTGACGAGGACGTGTATATAACGGGGATATTAGTACAGTGCACCTTATACATTTTTGTACTCGACCTCTTGGTTTTCGAATCCTCGAATGATAATACCTCACGTGGGGAGTCCTTCAAATGGCAACTACAGATGTGAACGACAGAAAGAATGAATTAGGTATGTACCTGAGTTGTCACCACAACCGCCCCAGCTGGGATTCGCCAGGGGAGGGATTTTGATGATTCTGGCATGTTCCAGATAATACTTCATTGCAACGAGTTTGCCCATGGAATTTCCCGTTCCCTGTCTGCTCAAAAGGATCTAGAACTGGCGGCTATGAAGCCAAGAACCGCACCCTCTGAACAACAATAAAAACCAGAAGCTGTCGTCATTGTAGGGAGGATGAAAACGTGAATCTGAACCTTGTACTCCGTAGTTAACTTATTAGACCACATTGCTGACTCGGTAGAGTGGGTTACATTTCTAAACGGTTTCTGAGGATTTAAACAGTAATTAATTAGACCTCGTACCTGTGCGGTTTCCTACTCTACCGTTTCCTACCTGAACCATGTTTCCCAACTCTAATTACCGCAGTGTGATGCTAACATTGCCTTGTAACCACTAGTTCTGCTAACCTGTTGTTAAGTTTACTCCTAACCAACCAAGACGCGTTTGCGGCCCTGCTCCCTGCGGTGTTTGCAGGGCACATCGGCTGAGGTCCTCCGGTGCGGGTCGGCCAACTACATTCGCGTGCATTAATTAATATATCGAAGACGAGACGGACTCTAGAAAACATACAATATCATCGAACTCCTCCGGTTCTTTCAACCAATGACCTTCCTGATCCGCCCCAGAGTACTCCGTCCATGAGACCTTCAACCCAACCTTCCTCAACACGCGTGCCGCGTGCCGTCCGAGCTCGACATCCACAAAAGCATCGTCCGTCCCGTGGGCCAGAAACACCGGAACAGGATGCTGGTCGGCCTCAGAAGCGTCACGCTGGTGCCGAGTCCGTCTCGCGGAAGCGGTCATGGCCTTCACGAACGCATCAGCCTCACTGACTTGGACGACGTCGTCGTCGTCGTCGCCGCCGCCTCCCGTGACGTCATCCCCCATGGCCTCGTTGTTCCCCGGGGCGTCGTGGTTCGTCCTGTTCTGTCCGCCCAGATACCGCTCGAGGTTCTCGGCGAAGGGGAGCCAGGTGCTTGCGCCCACAAACCCTCCCAAGCGTCGGGCGACGTCTCTATCGCCTGCACACAGCAAGGTCCACATGGCGACCGCGCCTCCCTGACTGATGCCGCCCAGCACAACCCTGTGAGCTGCCCCACCCATCCTCTCCGTCTCCTCGTCCAGCAAACGGGTCACGTACTGTACCGAGTCGCGTATCCCGGCCATCTGCAGATCTTGCCTTGAGGCGACGTCGGTCAGAGAGTGTGCCTCGAACCAGGCCGGCATTGTCTCCTGGAAAGCGGTGCTACAGAGCTCTGCGGACGAAGGGAAGACCCATCGCCAAGTCGGGAGTTGTTCCTGCAGTGTGTTCCCGTTGGAGAGTTTGGACTCAAGTAATTCTTGGGCAAACTCCTCGCCATTGCTGCCGCGGCCATGAAGCAAGATGATGGTGTGAGTGTGTTCAGCCCGGGGCTCGAGGATGTGAACGGGGCCAAACGGTGGCATGCTAGGCGAGCTGGGTACCTTAATAGGTAGTATTAGATGGTTGAGAGGGAAGAAAGAGGGAGAGGGTGAGATGGTCTGGGTCTGGCCTCGTGTTTCCGCGGACTGGATGTTTGTTTAAACAAACGAGTCCGAGGACATTTGGTTTGGATGGGTAGGTGACGGGAAGTGGGCATTGTGAATGAAAGGTGTACTAAGTGGTCAGGAGAGTTGAGTTCTCTGGGCCAACAAGCGAGGTTCTGCCCCACTGCACACCTACATACATAGGCCTTTGTGCCGCCGGGCGCTTGCACAGTGAAGTTCTTTTCAGGCAAAAAAACCAACCCTGCCAACATGGCTTTCGACTCTGCCACCAACCGGACACACGCGCTGCATAACCGCCCTCTTGAACATGGACGCCCCGCCGCAGCGGGGCGACCAGAACCGCCTCGTGAAAAGCCCGGTGGGAAAGGAAATTGACGAGGCGCGCAGGTTGGCCAACACGAGCACCCTCAACAGGCTGGTGTCGAAACTCAAAGCCGATCCGGCCGCCGATCTGGCCCAGGCCTTGAAGCAACAGGCGGTCGCGTACCCACAACTTCGCCGCCGCCTTGAGCAAGCCGCGCAGGAGAAAGCAACGGCACAAGGCAGCGGCAGCGACAGCGACAGCGACAGCGGGCCGGAACACCGCACCGGGAAAGTTCGTCCCTCAAATGTACAGCTGCACCCCTTCCTCATCGAAGGGTCCGTCGAGATCAGCCATGCTCTTGACCGGAGAATCACTGCGCTGCTCGGCCTGACAGATCCTCAGAATGCACTCGAGCTGGCCACGCATGTGAATGAGGCAATTGAAAATGCGGAGGTGCTATGGAGGCTGCACGGAACCGTGGTCCTAGGACTCAGCGCGTCCGTGGTTGTCAAGATTGGAGCATCGCTCGAT